>NW_002476317.1:600000-1049106 GCF_000189635.1 Tetrahymena thermophila SB210 | reverse complement strand
CCCAACCCCAACCCCAACCCCAACCCCAACCCCAACCCCAACCCCAACCCCAACCCCCAACCCCAACCCCAACCCCAACCCCAACCCCAACCCCAACCCCAACCCCAACCCCCAACCCCAACCCCAACCCCAACCCCAACCCCAACCCCAACCCCAACCCCAATAATATTTTTAATATATATTATAGTCAATTTTAAATTGATAAGTTTGATCTAACTTTAAGCTGTAATATTTTTTTAAAAGTTTTTATTAATTAGAATAATAAATTAATTTCAAATTAAATCAACTTATAAATTGCCTACAAATCTTTTTATTTATATTTTGAAGCTTAAATATTAATTGTTATATTAAAAAATTGCATATATTAGTTAATTAACTAGCTAGTAAAAGATAGATATCTTTGTTAGATTTTTACAAATAAAAATTATATCAAAATTTTATTAGATAGATAAAGTATTTACAAAAAATCTTATTTTCAAACTTAATTAATTAAAATAGTAAAAGCAAATATAGAGATATGGGCTTCCCTTCAATTTCTAAATTTTTGTTTGGTCCTTTGGTCCCTGTTCTTAGGATAGAAGGAATTATTACTCCAAACACGTACCATCTTAAATATTCAAAAAAGATTTTATTTATAGCTTATATCTTTCGATCATACTTTTTTCTTTGAAATAATTAATATTTTTAAAACTATTTAAGTACAAACTCTATTGGAAATAAGCTTAGAAAAATTAATACCAGTCGTACTGAAGGTTTAGCAGTTGTTTTAGATTCAAGAGGTAATAGCAACTATTAGATAAATAATTTAATTATATGAATCAAAAACTAAGCAATCTTGTTAAATAAATTCGAGACTAGAATTATTTAGCATATTATATATCAACTTATATTTAATAATTAAATAATTGAGTCAATCTATTTTAAAATGTAAATAAGGCGGTTCTACAGGTCAATGCTAGACTATTAGAAATTAACTATTACAATTTTCCAAAGATAATAATATTCCTCTCTATTGCTTTGCTGAAAACTTTGCTACTCATGGTAAAAATACTTTAATATTTATAAATAGAAAAATCTCAAAACGATTTCAAATACTTACTTTTAATAATAAAATAAATAGGTGCATACTACATTCTTAGTGCTGGTAAAACTAGATTTCACTTTTAAACTAGAATACAATGACTATAATTATTACTTTTAGACAAAGCAATTATTTAATAAATATAGGAAATACTATCTATGTTAATCCTACCAGCATAGTAGGTAATGCTTCTGAACCTTAAGCAGATATAGATTTCTCTTAATTTTTACTTAAGAATTAAATCGAATCTAGAATTATAGCTTCTAATCCGTAAAATATTTATTTAGAAATTTAATATTAAATTATTTATATATTAAAATACATTTTATAGATTAGTTAATGAATACAGATTCAACTGGGCAATAAAGGACAGCGAAAAAGATAAAAAGTTTATTTAAGAAATTACTGATAGAATAAGCAAATTGATTTTAGGAGATATTCAAGTTTCAAGAGGAAAAAATTTGAAAGTAAAATATGTCATTTTATGAGTAAGAAAAAGTTAATTTCAATAAAATATAAATAGGTTAATGAAGAACTCTTGACTAAAGAATATACAGGAAAATAGGCTATAAATAATGGTTTAGCAGATTAATTTGGTACTTACGAAGCCATTTTAGCAGAAAAGTTCCCTTTAGCTAAGTTAGACCATACATCTCTTACTCAATTTAGTTTTATTAGTTCCTACTAATGGAATTCAAGATTTGGTAAAGCAAGTAAGCTTACATTACATTTTTCTAATATGGTATCTTAAATAAATATATTTTATAAAAAGTTCCTCTATTCTTACTGCTTTCTTTGTTCAGTTTAAAAGTATTCATAAAGTACACCTTGATAATTTAATCTTATTTACTTGTTTCTTCATAAGAAGAGGGCTAAGAAAAAGAAAAAAAGGTATAACATTGAACATTATTTGGTTTAAATAAACTAAGTTAAATTCTTGTTTAAAAAGTTGTTTACATGTATACTACTTTATTTTCTTTTTATTGTTTGTCCTTTAAAATATTATTGTAAAATTAATTAATAACTTAATATTTTAATTATAAAAATTTATGTATTTACTTAATTTATTATTTATTGTTTATTGGAAATGGTATAGTGCTAATTTATTAACAAAATAATTAATTAAATTATATAAATCTAAAATGATTTATATGAAACTCTTGGGACATGTACTGTAATAACTCTACTGTAAGGGCTTTTTTGCAAATTTTAAGATTAAAAACTAAAAATTTATAACTTGTGAACACTTTTTAATAAGAAATACCCTTAATAACTTAAAATTAAAAAGCTATTACAGTATTTAAATAGATATTAATTATTTTTTTTAAAGTTTAAATTATCATACATTCTAAGCTCTTTACTGGTTATAAATAGAATAAACAAATTACTATTTATGTTAATACACTAATATAATTTATAAATAATTAATTATCAAAGCTCTCCATAAAGTCTTATAACAATATTTCTACAAACTCCTTAAATTTATTTTAAATCTAAATGAGGATTCTTCTTTTTAACCATATTTGCTAAATCCATCATCTATTCTTTATCATATAACTTATAATCCATTATGACATTTAACAAACTTCTTCTAAGCTCAGTATATGGGTCATTATTTTCAACAATTGTTATAAAAGGGATGGCCTATTAAATAGGCTTTGGTTATTGATTTTATGTACCCATTTAATTGTTTTAATTTATAGGTACACTATTATGGTATGAGTTTTTATGAGAATTCTTATCATTTTGGATCAGCTGTTAACCCTCAAATAACTGAATAGAGTTTTCAGATTTATTTTTTTAATATAAATATTCAACTTCTTCTTCATCTGGTTGATTTTCATATGCCTAAAAGTTTATATCTTTTCTTGCCTTTGGAGCTCCACTTATTAGAAAATCTTCTTTTGAATCTATATAGCTTTTTTTATGGTTGTTATTGTCCTAGTTGTTTTTCAAGTTTTGAGAATTCAAATTTGTTTAATTTTCTGAAATAAGAATTTCGCTGTAATCCATTGAAACTAAATGTGATTGATTTTTTTTTAAGTTTAAATCAGCATAAGATTTATTTTTGTATGCATAGTTTACTGGAACTAAAATATCTTATACTTCAATCTATGAATAATCTATAGACTGCTTTAAGGACTGTTTAAATCCTTTTACAGAGCTTTTGGTGCTAGCGCTTTATGGGCGTCCTCTTAAAATACTATATGCATCTGAATTTTAAAATAAGCTATGGTCATGTCTGCTATGAAATTTAGAAGAAAGAGTCTACTGCTTCATTTATTCTTCCTTCATTTTTTGTATATTTTATTCAGACTTATATTAAATACCATTTAACTTTTTTGATAATGAAATAATATTTCTTTAATGGTCTTGTGTTTAAATATCCTTAGCCAAACATGCTCTATTCTTAATAAAATTTTTTCTATCAAAGCACACAGGCTATGTATTATCTATTCCTCCTTTTTTTAGATTTAGCACTCTTTTTTAAGATTCATAAACCTCTCTGAATTCTATTTAAATTTAACCTAAGCTTTTTTATCTTGATTTTTTTTAATGAGCAATTGGCTTAATAGGAGCTACTTTATTATTGGTTATACTCTTTGCATTTATAAGAGCCAATAAATGGTTTTTTTATAAATTATCTATATCTTTCTTTCCTCCTAAATTCCTTCTATCAGGTATAAATCCTATTCTCATATTATTTTTGCAAATAAAATTGGTTGATAAAAAATTAAAATAAAACTTATACCTAAAAGCTTTTTAACAAAAAAATTAATTAGAATTAAAAGCGTCTTTAAATTCAAATATTTAAAAGAATCTTGCTATAATAGAGATAAATATGTTACATTATTATTAAAATAAATTAATAACCCATAAATAAAATATATTATAATCAAGTTAAAAAATTGTGTATCTAAATAAGCCAATTAAATTTTGAATTTAATGCAACTCCTCAAAATAATAAAATGTAATTTGCATTTATAAATAATTTCCTTAAAAAATTATTTTGATAACTGTTTATCCCAAAATGAATTAGCAAATTTTAAAATTGGAAATAATAAGGTAAATTAAATTTTTAGACTTAAAATAAAAATTAAAGATAAAAAAACATTTTAATTGTAAAATATCATTACAAGCTTAAATAAATTCTCGAGAATGAATATATATTAAATAAATATAATAAGCTTTTAGTTCAAATTTAAAAATTTTCAAACTTTTAAATTAGTTGTTTATTCAAGTTTTCTAAGAAAGCTTACTTATTTGAGTATTTATTAAGAACTCTTACCATTTTTTACTTTAACAGATCCAATTCTTATTAGATGTTAATTTGATTTATTTGCTAGTTCAATTATAATTAAATATCCTCACTGTTTGACTTCAATGTATTAAAAGGTGCATTTATTTATGAAAACTAATCTTGGTGAGTTATCAACTATTGATTTAATGGAGTTGACTTATTCAAAAAATTATTTTCTTGTATACCATTTGTATTTTATTAGAAAATTGTATTACTCTTTAATAGTGGATTGTACCCATTTTCTGCTTAGGTCGATAGATTTTAATAATTTGAAGAATAATGCTAAGTATTTCCATTGGTTGAATTATTTGAAGTTGTATAACTTTGTGCATTAGACAACAATAACTTTTATTATATTAGAGTAGCTTAATTTGCATTTTTTGATTTTTATTGATAAATTTTATTATTGCTAGTTTATTTATTAGTATTTTAGGGTAGTTCTTTTTTTGTTAGAGGGAAATAGGTACTATTACCATTACTTAAAGTTGCTGAATTAACTTACTGCTATACAATTTACAAATTTTAATCTTACAGATACTATCCATTGCCTAATGATAAGTTATCGTTTATGTTTGCTTTATTAGAATTTGAGTTCATAATTATATTTTCTGAGCTTTTATTTTATATGTTATTATCGTTTGTACTCAATCTTCTACAAATCTTTGAATTCTCAGTTGTACTACACTTAAAATTTTAATTGCTTTGGATTTTATTATTTCTATGACTATCAAATTCATTTAATCTAGCGCTATTACCTCCATTTTGATCAATTTTTTTCTTACTTTTATTCAAGCGAGAGAGTTAAATTGTTGACTTATAAAATATAGGAGAATTATTATTGACCTTATTTTGTTAGTTTAATGATTTTGATGAGGTAGTTTATGGATAGATATGAATTTATGGAGCTTAATTTGCTAAGTTGTTCTAGTTGTTATTATTGTTATTATTTATAAGAATATTTAAATTAGAATGATTCTTGTTTTATAATTTTTGTTGTTGGAGCTGATTTTCTAATTACAGTTTGTCTAATAGAAAATCTTTAGAGCTCTTTTTTAAAGAAACATTTGTTTTAGCAGCAATTTGGTTTACATAGCACTACTAGTTATAATCATGTAGCTTTTACTAATAGTTTTAAGAGTTTTATTGTAGTTGAGAATTAAATTATTAACTAATACCTGATTATTTTTTTAAATTATTTTAATAATTATTATTATTATTAGACTAAGTAATAATTTAATTAGGATTTATCTAATTTCCAACAGATACAAAATGTTTCTATGAAAGCTAAGTAGAGTTAGATTATTCAATTTTTACACTTTTTGATGATAGAGGAGCGTTTTGATATTTAACTAATTCAGCTATATTATTTTCTGGTTATAAATTGACTTCCTATGAATTTAAATTGTTTTCTATATCATGGTTTTGGGGTACTTAATTGCTAGAAGTAAAACAATCACCAGATTTAATGTTATTAAATTTAAACACTTATGCTTATTTAGGGACTTTTTAAGGTTAGCTGTTAGTTTTCTTTTTTTTATTTGAGTTGTTTAAATTTTAATCTTTCTTGCCAGAATTTTAAAGGATTGCATTTTGTCTTTAAGAAAATAAAACATTTTCTTTGTTAATACCGAAATCATTAGAGAGATGGTGTACCTTATAATTTTATATTATGTTATCTCTAGTGGGAACTCCTTAACTCTTAGTTGAAAGTGGGCATATTATTTCATCATTTGTTAAGGATTGCATCATATTCAAACTTACACCCTAATTTTAACTATTATAGTCATTCGTTCCTGTTGTTCCTTAAATATACAAGTTGTTTGGATTATTCAAATGTTGAAAATATCCTTTATTCATTGAGTTTTTAAATTAATTTTCTATAAAATTTAATTCTACGTTTTAATTTAAGCTTTCGCTCTCCATTTCTTTCTATTTTTCGTCTTAGTTTATGGTGTTACAATTTTATTTTTATTAATTAATAAAATCAACTATAGTCAATTTATTATCTGCTTCTTAATTTACTAGATTATTGGAAGCTTATTCAGCATAATCTTAGTCAGAATTTTTCTTTTAGACATTTTGTAATTAATTAACTTAAGTTCTCAACTCTAAAAGTTTTTCAGAAAGATTTAACTTATAGTTGCTAAGTTTTTGTATTTCTTTATTCCTGTTACTTAGCATTTCCATAATACTTGAATAGTCAGGCTGCTATTTTTTAAATATGTTAGAAAGATCTGGCTCATTATTTATTGACTATTTATCTATTTAAATTTTAGAATTCTTAAGTTGTTATTAGCTGCTTTTGTTTGGGGATAAACTTTATTATTATTCGGTCTTATTCTAATACTAAATATTATTATTCTACCTTATTTACTATTAGATGATATTTTGATAATTTTCTGTTTATAAATTTGATGTTTTCTTGAGTTAAATATCGTTTTCTATTTATTTTTACTTTAAAATAAGCGTAGAACTAGAAAAATTATTGTGGAATTTCAATCCTTATTCATTATTCATTTAGTAGGAGTTTTAAAATTATTTTATTTTTTAAAATTAAGCTTTGTCTGCTTCATTAGCCCTTAAATGGACTCCCAAATAATTATTACTTAATCCCTATTAATTAGCTTCCTAACTTATATTGTCATATTCGTTTAGCTTTTAAAAATTAACCTATTATTTAAATTAATAATAAAATTCTTTGATGATATTTAAATTATTTTTACCTGCTAAATCTAAAGATTATATGATTCCTAGTTTTAATTTTGCTTATTAGTAAAAATATTTTTTTATAAGTCAAGATTTTATCGTTTCTATGCATTTTATTACTAGAAATAATCTTAGTTTGATTCTTTTAATTCATCACCTTCTGTCATATAAAAAATATTTTATAAGACATGATTCTATTACTAAACCTGAGTTAAAAAAGGTTGATTTAAAGGTTAATTGGTATTATTTTTATCACCCTTTATCCCTTTTAACAAATTCTACTCACTCTTACGCTTTTTTGTTATAGAATCCTTAATTTTTAAATTAGAAACTGATTAAAAAAGAGCTAATTTTTTTGTTAAAGTGTTATTTTTAGCAGATAATGGCTTGTTTTCTTATTGCTTTTAACCTAATATGTTAAAAATAAAATTTTTATAAAAGATTTTCATTTTAAATCAGTTTGATTAAGCTACTAAAAGTTATAAAATTATTGTTTTGTTAATAATTTGATAATAAATTTAAATATATTTAAATCAAATAGAGGAGATATTATAAATTCGAATTTACCTTTTTATGGGTTAGATTTATTTGATGGAGACGAACAAAGAGATAAAGGAGTGATATTTATGTTCATTTTCTTGCTTTGATATTCTGAGCTTTAAATATTTGATTGCTTTAAGAAACTATTTGCTTGGTAAAAATTATATTTATTATTTAGCATTTAATATTTATGAATTAAATGAAAAATAATCAATCTCTAATTAATTAATAATAAATATTGTTTTTATCTATCTTTTCAAAGATAATGCAATCAATATTTTTAGGTAATCTGTTTTTTGTAAATTAAAAATTGTAGATTTCATTGATCCATCCAACCATATCTTTAAAATAAAATAAATGTGTTTGTTTGTTTGTTATAGTATTGATGCTTTTATCATTTTTAAAGATTTATAAATTTCAATAAATCCTGATATTTAAATAGAAATTTCAAGTTTTATAATTCAAATTTTGTTATTATCTTAAAATAGTAATATGAGAAATAAATATTCAAATAATTATCTAAATAATTTTTAAATATTAAATAGTATTCAAGGATTAAATATTTAATAATGTATCAAAAGAATAAAAAAAAATTTGATATTTGTTTAAAATATTTTTTAATAAATCTGTTTATTTCTTGTAAAAATATTTTTATTGCAACTTTAAAAATAATTTTAAATATTTAATAACCAACAAGCTAGCAATAAACTTACAATTAATTATTCTTTTACATCATTTTTTTCAAAAAATTTTTAAGTCATCATGTAAATTAATTATCAAATATTTAAAATTTGATGGTCATAAAAAATCAATTCATCTAATATAATAAATGTTTTTAAATTAATTTCTTTTGAGTGAGTTAAGTATTAATAACAAACAAAATTCTTAATAAATAAACAAAATATAAAGAAGAATTATTTAATTTTATTTTCAATTATTTAATAAAAGATAAGTATTATATAGGAATATATAATGCTAATTGATATAGTTTATCTTATATTATATAAATTTATATATAAAATATTATATAGAATAATTTGCACTTTTTACAAATCACTCATCTTGTGATAAAAGAAGCTTACTTTTTTTGTAACTAGAGAGAGAACTGCATAATTTTATATTCTGAGAAGTTAATTGATAAGCTATTGGTTGTGTTGCCATTCTTAATTGCAAGAAAAATTACTTGTGAGTAAATCTTTTTCGAAAGAAAATTGAGTTTACTAACATTTAGTATGATGATGCAAGAAAGAATGATTACTACGTTAATAATTTCATCAAAAATTGAGTAAATTAGAATAATTATTTTTAAGTTTTTCCCTAAAGAAGAAAAATGGGAAAAAAGCTTATCTCATAAAACTAACTAAGAAAGCTTAGAACCATTTTAGAAGCTACTTAGTTTCATGTAATAAAAAGATGAGTCCAATTTTTTATGAGCTAATAAATTTAGCTATGAGGATTCAAAGTCTGTTATTTGATTGTAAAAGATGCATTTTATTTAAGATTTAAGAGAAGGGTATAAAATGGAAGCTAATTAAGTAATTAATTTGGCTTCCAATCTTCTCTTTGTGTTAATATATTTTGTTTAATATCAAAGCACGTAAGTAAGCTTTGTAGTTTTTATTTGTTTGTTGTTATTTTGTAAGAAAGATTATATTTATAATGGTTACTATTTTTATATAATACCTTCTCTTTATTAAACCATCATGCATGTAGCTATTGTAATTCAATAGTTTTTATGATGGCTTAAAAAGAGATAAATTTGTATTAATATTTTTATGTGATTTTTATTTGAATCACTAGAGTTTATATATTTTTTATTTTTAATTTTAGAATTTAGTTCTTATTTTCTGTTTGATCAGAGGAAATAAGGAAGAGCTTTTCTGGGAGGAACAGCTTGGCTTGATTCAGGAACTTCGTTAAAGATTTCGAAGTGTGTATTTAATTGTTCATCAAGCTTGAGGATAGAAGCTTTATTACCCATTCTGTAGCAATAGTTAGGAGCAGACCAAACTGTAACTAAGTTTTTCTCATTGAACCAGTATTGATAACCTTCATGAGCAAGTTAGTGAGCTCTGCATATTAATTAGAAACCGTTTATGTGGTTGAAATCAGTTGTAACTTTATCACCGAATAACCAACCAGCACCACGACTGTTCATAGCCCAAGAACCAACATCATCCTATTTTAGATAGTAAAATATTTTAAGTATTTTTAATATTAAGAAAACAAAAATTTTTTTTATTTTTTATTCTAATTCAAAATCAAATTTTATATTTAAAATTTTGCAATTTTCCAACAATTCTAAAGTAAATTGTGAAAATCCTAAGCAAATGTTATTAGGAAATGAATAAAATGTTTTAAAACATCTAATTTTTAAATAAATATGATGGTTGAATGGAGTTAAAAATAAATAAATACCAAGTTTTGGATTTTATTTTTATTTTAAAAGTTGTAAATATTTAATTATTTATTTGCCATAAGAGGAAAATAAAATTTCTTTTTAAATTTTATCTCAAAAAAAATGTATCATTTATTTAGTTTAAGAGTAAGCTCTCCATACTAATGAATGAAATAAAACTCTCAATTCTTTTAATCAAAATTAACTAAATTCTTTCCAAATTATCTAAATAAACTTTAATTTTTTAAATTCTTACAGGGTCTGACCATAAGAGATCTGTGAAGGGACCTTCGAGGGGAATTTCTTACTTTCTGTGAATAACTCTGATTTAATCAACAGTTTTAATATCGGGAGAAAGACCACCATGGACACAGAAGACAGATCCATCAACGATAGCACCCAAGGGGAGGTAATCGAAGACTTCAGTGAAATAGTGCCAAGGGTTAATGTTACCGTACTTTCTCAAAACTTCATCGTAAAAGCCATAAGCTTAAGTAGTTTATCTAGATTCGTGATTACCTCTGAGAAGAGTGATGCATTAAGGGTATTTAGCCTTCAAGCAGAGGAGATATTCAATAGTTTCAACTGAATTATGGCCTCTGTCAACAAAATCACCAATGAAAATGTATTTATTTTCAGGAAGATCACCTCCCTTTCTAAATAATTCAAGTACATCAAAGAATTAACCATGGATATCACCACAAATGTTAACTGGGGAGTTAACTGGTTAAACATTTGATTCTTCAGCAAGTAATTCCTTGACTTTCTCACAAATGCGTCTCAAATCTCTTTCAGGAAGGCAGTATTTACCCTTTTTTAAGTTTTCTAAGTACTGATCTATGTCCAAAGCTCCCATTTCAATTTCTTAACCTTTTAATTTTAATTCAAGTTTTTTCTTTTCTTTTTTGCTTTTTGTTTTAACTCTTTTGTTTTTTTGAGATATTTATTTTTTCTTTATTTTTGATAACTCTCTTTGTTTTTCAAATAAATTTTTCCTCTTCAAACAACCCAACCTACCTACTTAGTTACCTACATACATACATATATACAGACATACATACCTACCTTTTTCTTTATCAAAGAATTCTCTTCTTAATTTTATTTAACTCATTAAATGATTTACTTAATGCAAATTATTTTTTCATTTTCTTAAAAATCTGACTACAATTAAATTTTCATTTCTATTATTAGATCTATATTGAAATGAATGACAAGCAAATCACAATAATATTGAGATGAATTTAATTTCTCTGGTCCTTTCTATTTTATTTTAATGATCAGCTAATTTAATAAAATCAAACTTAAATAATCAAATCCGATACAAAAAAAGTCAATTAATTTCTTCTATAAAAATAACATATAATTTCTAATATAAACCAAATAATTTAGGATTCAACTCAGTTCTTTAAAAATTAAAATTTTTATGTCAGCATTTAAAAAAAATAATAAAATACTTTTCAAGATATTTAATTCTAAAACATTCTTTAAAATTAAAATACTAAAAACTTTTAAAAACTAGAAACTAATATTTTTTTTATATATAAACAAATGCATTATATAATTACTAAATGTAAAAAATTATTAATATTTGTAAATATAGATGCCACCTTATAACTTTTATTTTTATTTGTAGTAGTAATTTTCCTGTAAATTTAATTTATATATTTACTATCAAGCTAAATTTAACTATCCTTCAGCTGAACTAACTCCATATCATAGTATCGCTGTTAGTCTTATTTTTCATTAATCAGTAAGTAAATAGAGAAGTATAATCAGATAATTATTTAAATTTTTATAAAACCAATTCTTTCAAATAGCTTCATATTAGAAAAATTTTTAATCTGAACGTCTCTTTTTGTAAAGAATATTTCTTGCGCAGCGAGAACATTTAATTCTAGTTCTCTAGGCATCTTCTAAAACAACTTCTTCTCCACAATCTAAATATTAAAAAATTTTTTAGTTTATTGTTTTTAATGAGGCTACTAATCTCTAAAAAAGCTATTTTGCTTAACTAAAAATAAAAAATAAAAATATTTTACATCCACAAATATAACGAACACTCTAGGCTGAGAAGTTAATTTTATTTTCGTTATCTTATTGATTCATTTTTCTTTTTTTTTGCTTGTATGCTATACTTATTTTGTATGTTTAAAGCTATTGATAGACAAAAGATATTTTTTATATTAATTAAAATTATATATTTTTAATAACTTTGGATTTTTATACATAATTAATGCACATAATATATATAGCGCTAGCTAACTTTACAAAAATTCATTCAAATGATACTTTTAGCAACAATCAACTTACTTAGGCTAACAAATTCATCACTTTAATATATTAAATATATACACTAATATTCACTATAAATCAATATTTAAATCTAAAAAAGAACATAATAGATTATAATTTATCAGTAAGTTTATTACATTATTAATTTCATTTGATTTTTTCACATAGTTAAATATTTTATTAGAATTATAATACTACCTATTTTTATACTTGTGTGATTATTTATTGTAAAAGGAGTATTAAAAACTATTTATATGCATAAAATTTAGTTTAATATTTATCAAATCAATATTTTTTTTTTGATATTTAAATTTATATAGAGATATATATATATATATTAACATAAATAATAGAAATGATTCATAATAAAGCAGATTTTAAATAAACTTTTATTTTTTATATAAATTATCTTCCATAAATATTCTATAATACTTATTGATATATTGTTTCTGATAAAAAAATTAATTTACATACAAATTTATTTAAGTATAGTCCATGAAAATTAAATTAGGAAATAGCTTTACAAAAGATTTGATTGATCTTTTCGAATATGCATAATTAAAAAAAAATTGATATATTTTGATTGATTTAATCATTTTTTTTATCATAAGCTTAAATATCTATTTTTTGACATATTTTTAATTTAAAAAATAATTTTAGAAATTTTTAATTTTAAAAAATAATCACTTTTTTTTAAATTAAGTAAAATAAATGATATGTTTAATGTATTTTATGGAAGTAAGCAAAAAAATTGAATAATAATAGCTCTTTGGATTGCACAATCGTTTTCTTAAGATTTGAAAATTATAAACACTCTTAAACATAACAGCGAATCCTTTATAAATAATGAAAATAAAGTACCAACGACAATAAAAATCAAAATTTAATTGAATTCAAAAATAAAAAAGCTTGTGAATCAATATTTACAAGCAAGCAAGAACGAACTCAATATTTATGTGATAATCAAATATACAGGCAATATATATTTTTAGGCAAATCCGTTTATATTTATTAAATTTAAAATAAACAATCTAATACATTCATACAGTCAATCAGATAAAAAAACCAAAAATCAAAAAAAAAAAATCAAATTAGAACGGTGTTGATATTTTAAATAAGCAATTGACATTAACTTGTTTCTCAAAATAAAATAGAATTTTATAAATAGTTTAAAAAATAGGTCTAAGTAGTAAATGATTAATAACTTTCAAAAGGTAAAAAATTAGCATTCTTTGACAGTCCATTTAGATTATCTTAGATTAACCAAGAAAGCACAATAGTAATTTTTAATTTGTAATACTAAAAAAGGATTAGCTTAATACAAGTGGATTTTCTCACCAATCAAATATGAATAATATGAGCATGAGCGGAGCTCCATCAAGCACAAACAAAGATAATTGCAAAGTAGTTGTAAGAGTTCGTCCTCCTCTACCAAGAGAAATCGAAGATGGCCGCTTCATTTCTACAGTAAATTAATTTGAAAGATAGTTCACTCACTTTTTAACTAACTAACTTATAGAAATCTCAATACAAAAATGAAATAAATTTTAAATATAGATTTAAGTTTCCCCCGACGGCAAAAAAATTTGTATTTATGAATACTACAATATAGAACTTGTAGAACCAGAACAGCTATAAGACTATTTGAATAATGCAAATAATTATACTATGCATCAATTTTCATTTGACAATGTTTATGATTAAGACTCAACTCAAGAAGAAGTATACGAAAACACAGCTAAATAATCAGTTATGAATGTACTTTAAGGGTTTAATGCTACTATTATGGCTTATGGTTAAACAGGAACAGGTAAAACTTTCACAATGGAAGGGTTTAAGTATAACTCAATGGATCCTCAAAGAGGTATTATTCCTCGTTCGATTGAAGAGATTTTCAAATATATCGAGAATTGCTCTAACGAAAGCGTAAAAACTAATACAATTTTTAAATAATTAAAATGAATTTGCTTTTCAAAAAATATTTAATTTATTTATTTATTGATTTTAAATCGTTAAATTCAGATTGAGTAAAGAATAATGATTTTTAAATTTTTAAATCAAACAAAAATTTTGTTTTCAATTTTTTTGTTTTTAATTTAAAGACTTAATTTATGGTCAGAGCAAGCTATCTGCAAATTTATAACGAAGTTATAAGTGATTTAATTAGAACTGATCGCAACAATCTTTTAATCAGAGAAGATAAAAAAAGAGGTGTATTTGTTGATGGATTATCAGAATGGGCAGTTAGAAATCCCACTGAAATATTCTCACTTATTTAACGTGGTGCTTAATTTAGAAGAACAGCTGCTACTAAGATGAATGATGTTTCATCTCGTTCTCATGCTGTTTTTATAATCATTGTAGAATAAATGACATTTAATGGAGATGAAGCTTCTCAAGCCTCCAAATAAATTAGAGTAGGAAAGCTAAATTTAGTTGATTTAGCAGGTAGCGAAAGAGTAAGAGTCACAGGTGCTACTGGAAAGCGTTTAGAGGAATGCAAGAAAATTAACTAATCTCTTTCTTGTCTTGGTAATGTAATTTCTGCTTTGACAGACTCTAAATCCCCTAAATCCCATATTCCTTATAGAGATTCAAAGGTAAATTAATTTATTGTTTATATTCTAATTAAAATTATTTATGCAAATAAATTTAGCTTACCAGATTATTAGAAGATTCGTTGGGTGGTAACTGTAAGACTACTATGATGGCTATGATTTCACCAGCTCTAGAAGCATTCAGTGAGAGTTTAAGTTCATTGAAATTTGCAAACAGAGCAAAAAATATTAAGAATTAACCTATTGTAAATGAGGACGTAGATCAAAGAGCTTTGTTGAGAAAATATGAAATAGAATTAAAAAAATTGAAATAAGAATTAGAAGAAAGAAATAAGATGCTTATTGATAAATCTCGTCTCATTCAACTAGAGGAAGATAAGAAAAGGGCAGAGTTAGAAAAGAAAAACGCAATGGCTGCACTTGAAAAACGCTCCAAAGAATTCTTTTAAGAAAGAGAAGAAAAGAAGAAACTTGAAGAAAAGATAAGAAGCATTAACACATAAATTCTAGTAGGTGGTTAAAAGATAGAAGATACTCCTCAATTTAGAAATGCATTGGAAGAATAGTAAAGAATAATCAGGTGCTAATATGAAAAACGCCTTTAAGACCTTGAAAAAGAAAGAGAATAAATTACTGAAGATAAGGCTTAAGTTGACCGTTATAGATAGCTTTTATTAAAATAAAGAGATATAATGATTGCTCTTACAACTAGATTAAATGAGAGAGATGAAACTATAATTCAGCTTTAGGAAGAGCTGGATGCATACGACCGTATTCATAGAGAAACAGAAGAGTCTTTAGAATATCAAGTTTAGAGAAATTAATAACTGGAAAATCTCTTAATAGAAAATGATATTTAGTTCCCCAGAGATGACATTAGTAACTTTAAAAATGGCTAATATTAAAACCTTGTATTAAATTAAAAAAAATCAGAAGAGCTATGAAAAGCTGAAATATATTAAAAAGAATGATCTTTTGTAATCAAAAGATCACTCAAATGCATAATTAGAAAATAAAAATCTTTCATAAAAAAACTATATAATAAAATTGGCATAAATATATTTATTAATGCTAATATAAATTTATAAATAAATAAATAATTATAACATTAATAGTTGTTTACTATATATATTATAAGGTATTTCTTTGAAATATTCTGTTTCGCTCAAGCTATCTCATTAATTATTTGAAAATTAGTTCATTTATTATTTAATTAATTATTACAGTTTTACTCATTGATATTTATTGCTCCATCTTGCATTTAATTAATTTATTAAACTTCATAATTAAAGAAACCCATAAAGTCAGATATATAAAAATAATTGAGGGTTAAAAATAAATGTTACCTAATTTATTAAAAAACTAAATATTATATATGTATTAGAAATAAAATGATGGTTGTTAAAGGATTATGATAACAAATATGAAATCAAATTTAGGCCTACTGATTATTTCTTTTTTGCTTTATTTAGAAAATTATAAATTATTTTATTTATATTTTAATTTTCTATTTATTATTTTAAAATTAAAAAAACCACCATAAAACTCTAGATAAAAATTTAATTAATTAGTTTGTTATATTTATTTTTTTTAAATCACACAAAGTTAGCATTTAACTTGCTAAATAACTAATGCTTATCAAATCTTAATGATTATCAATTATTGCTTTTGTGATAAAAATTTAATGGTTACTTTGATGATTTCATTAAGATTTAATTAAATTAAAAAATAAGTAGAATTAACTTTTCTTTTTGCTCTCAAAACAAACAATTTTAACTAGCATTTTTTAAAAGATGAATGAGCTTAACACTTAAAATTAAGAGCAAGAAGAAGTCTCTAAGGTGGAATCAATAATAAATTCTAAATCTTTTTTAAAAGATCAATAGGATTTATACTTTATTTGTGATTATCTCTAGGGATTTACATACATCAATAATTAAATTAAACAGTACTAAGGAGATTCTAATGTAATTGCTTAACTTATTCCACATTTAAAGATAAAAAGTATCAAATAAGGTGAAGCTATTTACAGGAAAAGCTAAAAAAATGACTATATTTACTTTATCATGAAAGGTAAAGTAAGTTCATGGAAAAGCAAAAGTAAAGAAAGCATTGACTAAGAGAAAAATATAATCAACTAGATTGAAAAACTTTAAAAACTGATAGAATTTGAAACATAGCTTAAATAGGATAAAAAAAATAAACAAGAGAACAATAAAAAAATACCTTAATGGGAAAGGGAGCTGGAATAAATGAGAAAACAACTTAATATCTTATAAAAATATGATTTTAAATTATCTTCTATTTTCAAAAACGAAGATGGAATTAACACGGCCTGCTTTGAAAAAATATATAATCGAAGAGTAGATATTTTTGGTTATTCAAATAATCTTTACAACACCCGTCCTATACATACGATGATAGCTGAATCAGACTGCTAATTTTTAATCATAACTGGAGAGGACTTCTACAGTGTATTCAATAAAGAAGTTTAAAAAATAAAATTTCTATTAAGAGTCCTGTATAATTAGTTTAGCAGTGTAGATAAAACTATTTTGTTGGCATTAGCTCAGTAATTTAAATCAATGTTCTATGATTTAAATTAAGAAATTTATTCACTTAACTCTTAAACCCATTTAGGGTCAAGCTAGCTTAAAAAATCATTACATGTGAATCACATAGAATAAAATCTTAACTAAATAGCATTTTTCATCATCTATGATGGGACTATTTTAGTAAAAGAAACTTAGAATGGTTCAGATTATAATATCTTTTCGCTTAGCTAAGAGTCTATTATAGGAGTTGAAAAGTATGCACCATCATTTGGTGAAGATTTTGAGAATTCAAATATAAGATTTATAAGCACAACAAATAAGCTCTAACTACTCGGAATAACAAAGAAAGCAATAGAAGAAGTTTAATAAACCCACAATAACTATTAAATAGCACAAACTCTAACTGAATTAGGATAGCAACGCTCAAAATTTATTATACAGCACCTAGAATAAATTAAGCAACTTTTAAATCCTATGCAAATAAATAGCTTAAATACAGATTTTTCTCAATAAGAGAAAATGTAAAATTTAATTTAAAACAAGAGTGATAAAATAAAAAATATTTCAAAATATGGGTTTGTAAATAATTTACAAAATAATAATAACAATTAAAAGTAAAATTAATAGATAGAAAACTAAGAAACTAATTTAATGCTAAAATCCTGTTAAAAAAATTAAAAAATGTAAATTTATTTTGTTCCCGAAACAGAAAACTAAAAATCCCAAGCATATTTAAAATCAATTGTAAATAATATGCTTAAATTCAGACCAAGTAAATAAAAAATTAACTCAAATAAAGAAATTAATTAATCTCCTTAATAGTTTATTAAATAAAATTAAGAAACTAATTTTAAAACTAAGAATTTTTAAATTAATAAAGACTCTCCTTATTAAATATCCTCCAAATAATAAAAAATCTCAGAAAGTTAGGTATAAAATGTAGATCAACTAAAATCACAATCTCTGTATAGTAATTATTTTAACGAATAATCTACACCTATTTCCTAGCATGTCGATAAAAAGGTATTAAAAAGTAAACTTTCTAATCAATAAAGTTAAGATTTAATTAAATTTGGTTAAGAAATTAACATATAAAAATCTCACATATAATAGTAGGCTAAAAATTTAATAAAAGATACAGAAAAATCTGTTTCACCAAGATAGTTAGAAATTTATAATATTGAAAGTTAAAATGATTAAGATTAAGATTTAATACAACTTGACTCTAATGGAAATAAAAATTATGAGAAATATTATAGATAACTCTCATTTGATGAAATTGGAGAAAGTACAAAGACTTTTCAAAATTAAGTTCAAACTAATTATGAACTAAAAAAAATACCTTACAAACAGCAAAATAGTTAACAGTCAGAATATATAGAATTTAAATCAGTTAATAATTAAAAAAGCAATATTAGCTTTTAGTAGAAGGTAGACCCAACAGCAACACCTTAGCAAAAAAATAATACTTAAAAATAATTTTATTAATAATAGAAAAAAGATTAAAAAGATAGAAATAACTAGTCTGTGAAAATGATGAATAATAGTAAAGATAGATCAAATAGCTAATAATTACTTAATATAAAAGATTTAAGGCAATAACTAAACCTTAATTCTTTTGATCATAATATCTCTCTTAAAAAAGCATAGTCAACTGAAAGAAATAATTTTTATAATAAATTAAGGCACTCTTAAGACAGCTTACTGGTTCAGGAAGAGTTTTTAGCCTAAGAATTAAAACTGAATGAGGACTTCGAATTGAAAAATGGAAAACTCATTTAAAAAAAACCTCCTTCTTTTTCTGATCTAAGAGAGGATTTTATTTCGTCAGATAATCCTTATAAGTAGTGTGCCGATATCATCGAAAAATACAAGTTAATATCAGAATCTAATAAAGAATTCATAGAAAAAAACTGCCAAAACTATTTTAAGCAAATTTAAAAATAAGTTGATGAATATAAGTAAGTTCTTATTTTGAAGAAAAAATTTAAACACAATCTAGATAAATCTAATTAAATCCATAACAAATCTAAAATATTTACAAGTTCGAAATAAAAATTTAAAAGTTAAAATAGTTAAGCTATATAAACTAGCTTATAAACACCGATATCTTAATATAGCTATTATGATTCTTTAAATAATTCTAATACTTCAAAAATGAATTAAAATTTTTCTGCTTTTTTAAACTTAAATAGACAATATTCTCCTTTAATATAATCTGAATCACCTTTATTCCATTCACAATTACAAGAATACTAATCAAGTTTATTTTAATATAATGCATAGAGCCAATTATCACAGAGTACTTATGAATAGTCATAATAAAAATAATTTACTATATAATAGCCTTAGAATTTTTCATTATCACAAAACTAAGCTTTGTAATGCTTAAAGATGTAAAATTAACAATAAACTGATTTGTCATCATAAAATAATGTACAGTCAAGTTTTAATGTTAGCAAATTTTATAATGCTTAAGAATAAACCACAGAAAGATAATCTTCTTAAAAGCAAATTAAAAAAATAGAAAGTATTTTTTAGAAATGTAGTAGAAATAATCAAAATTTAAAAAAATAAAATAGCAAAAATGAAGCATCTGAAGATTATTCTAACAGTCCTCCAAATATAATACAAATAAATAATAAGTTTCATGATAATATTACTAACTTTAGTTATCAAAGCAACATAAATGACTCGTCTCTTATTATGGTTAGAAGTTTATAGAGTGCTAATAAAAAAAAAATTTCAAGACCTTAATCTGTTTAAATAAATAAATTTTTAAAAGAAAAATATGCTAAAGATTAAGCTTTGAGCTTTCATATTCAGCAAAGTTTAGAAAATTCTTCATTTTTGCCTTCTAATTCTTATGTTAATATGATGCCTAGCTTTGAACCTAAACTTTAAATGAACTCAATAAATAGGCCAAAAACAGCCAACAATTTTAAATTGACATAAAATCAGCACAAGAAAAATAGAATTAACATGAATCTAAATGGTGATGATGCTTCTTCAATTTTACAAATTAGTAGCATAAACTAAAATGCAAGAGGAATAAATAATCTTAATTAAAAATAATTTGATGCTTAACATATAAACTAATTCAAGATATAATCAGTATTTGCTAAATGACACTTTGTTTTTTAATAAAATAATTATAAATCAATTACTATATTTTATTTTAATGTTGTATGTTTTTATTAAATTAAAAATATATTTTATTTAAACTAGAAAAAAAAAATCTATTACTATTTTATTTAAATGTTATATATTTTCTTAAATTGAAATATCTTTGATGAAGGATTTTCTGATAAATGTTTAAAATAAAATGTTTTTTCTCTACATTATTGTGTTAAAATTAAATAAAGAAAGTGTAATTGTTATAAATAAAAAACACATAAATATTTTTATAAATTAGCCAAAATATTAAATTTTAACTAAAATTTCTGATTTAATTGAATAAAATATTAATTGGCTCAAAATCAATAATTATGCTTAATTAATCTTATTAAAAAATATATATAAGAATATTAGTTGTGTATTGAAGAAATTAATAAAATAGAATACTTTGATATTTTATGATTTAATTTTATGGAGGCAGCTCTATTGAAATACCTCCTGCAAAATAATTGTGTCCCATAAATATGAATCTTTTTAAAAAACAAAAAGAACCTTAAAAATACATAGAAAAATGTTTTTTAGAGGCTAAAAAGACTGCTTAATATGATTTTGGTGTTGATTAGATGACAGTTAAAGCTCTTTATGAAATTCTAAGGATTATGGGATTTTTTCCAAATGAATTTCAACTTCACGAGGGATTTGAGTATGGATGCTTTTAAAGCAAATACTCCAAATATCTAAAGAATTTTACAAAATCTGGTATTGCAGAGATATAATCTGATGTAAAATAGTAAAAGTTAAAATCTGATGTTGCTATGATTGCAAAAGATTCAAAAGATGGTAATGCAGCTAGATTTGATTTAGCAAGCTATTGTGAATGGCTAATAAATAATATGAGATAACTTAAATATGATCCTTATTTTTTAAGCTAAAATAATTCTAATAACAATAACAGTAAAAGAAGTTTAATAGGAAATTATTCACTAAACGAAGATAGTGGATATAATATTAGAGATAAAAGCTTTGATTTTGGCTCAAATAATAAAAATTTACAGTAATAAAGAAGTAAAAGGGCTGTATCTACATCAAATGCAAATTATATATAGAACAATTAAATATCTAAAGCTCAACAGCTTTTTGAAGATAATAAAGCTAAATAGTAAAAATAAATGCAAGACCAAGTAAACAATTTAGTTAACATATTTGAGAAAATAGATTCCCTTCGTAAAGATAAAGGTCTAATGCCTCTGGATTTAAGTGATTCTTCATCAGATGAGGACGATTTTAACATGACAGAAGAAGAAAAAGCATATAAAAATAAAATGAAAAAGAAATAACTTATAAGAAACATTCCATATGATCCAGATATGCATGAACTAAATTAAGAAATTAGCCATTTGAGAAATGAAGCTCAAAATGAAATAAAGAGTTTTATTGAGAAATGCAAGCACAATCCATCTATGCGTTTTAGACTAGAAAAGTCAATAAATAAATTTTAGAAAGACAGAATAGAAGCAAACGAAAGAATAGGAAAGATAGGAGCAGTCAATGCATAAAAAAGAATTACTACAACTAAAAAGAATTAAACATAAAAAGAGCTTTCAGATGAAGAATTTATTTAAAAATATGAAACGAATTTGATAAGAAATTTGAGAATAGAGTATCTAATGGAAAAGACAGATAAGCCCAAAATGAATTTTTAACAACAAATAAAACCTGGAAGTGTTTTAGAGAAAAGATTAAATAAGTTAATAAGAGAAAAAGGAAATTACTATTGAAAGTATTTCTATATTTTTTGAGATTTTTTCAATATTTATAAAAAATTAAAATGCTAAAATAAATAAATAATATTTTAGTTGGATTTAACAAATAAATGATAAGATTTTAATGCATATAAATAAAAAATTTTAATTGATTTTAAAGATAAATAAATAAATATGTAATCATGTATGTGTATATTTAGATTTTGATTCTATTTATTAATAAATAATAATTATGAGCATAAATCCTAATTTTTGTGCCAAAATTGCAATAAATTTTTAGATGGTTAATTTATTTCATAAAAAAATTATTTAAAGAATAAACTACTTATTTTTAGAGAATACAAAGATTTTTATATTAATATTAAATTTTTAATTAAAATATTTCAAATAAATATATTATGAAATCAAGATATAAAAAGTAATAAAATTTTAATAATTTGATTATAAAAGATAACAATAAAGTTTAAATAGTTTTGAAATAATTAATACAATTAAATTACGATTCTATTATTATTAAAAAACTATTTCTGAAAATAAAATTTTTTAATACTCAATAATAAAATGTATTTTTTTAATCTTAAATCTATCAAAAATATAAATATTTTATTTTAAAATAATTTTTGAAATTTAACAAAAAAAATTAAATGGCAACATTGCTTATGTAGAATTAAATTTTCAGTATTAGAAATTTGTTTGACTGGTATATTTGTGTTATTTTCAGATAGATGTGAGAAAGCTATCAGAAGCAAAAAATATATATATACATACAATTTTAATTAGAGCTAAATTAGAATGAATGAAAAGAATTGAAAATAAAACAAAAAATAAATAGAAATTTGATTGAAAGATACATTTAGTTAATAGTTAGTAATTAATAAACTAGATTAAGCAAAACTTAAGAATCATAATAATAGTAAATAATAGAATAAATTTTAGGACTATCTCAAAATGCTTAGGAAAAATATCAGAATGAGAAGAGAATATCTCTTCAATATGGAATAAGAGAAGAAGGCTAAATCAAAATATGAACAAAAAATTCAAATTAAGAATGCAGTTGCAAGTAATACACATTATTAGTGTTATTGAGAATAGAATTATTATCTCGATGAAATACAAATCAATGCAATTAAAAATTATTTATTAATTAAACAGTGAATAAGAGTATACCAACTGAATTATACAAGGAATCTGAAAGCTTGAAAAAAGAATTATAAACAAATGACATCAATACAATTAGTAAATTTTTAAAATAATATTCATTTAGCAATATTTTCTGCTGCTTAGTAGAATATTTGTATTTATTTTTTTTTTAAAGTTCCTAGAAATCATATCGATGATGAATACGCCACAGCTGAATACAGAGAACCTATGATTTTAATTACTACCTCCAGAGATCCCTCTCCAAGATTAGTTAATTTTTAAAAGGTAAAGCAAAAAATTTTAGCATTTTTACAAAAATATTAAAAAATCTCATAAATATGAATGAAAATCTCAATAAAAAAACAGCTAAATTATTATGATTTATTTATCAATAACTAAAATAAAAGGAGTTCAATGCTTAATCTAACTTAAAATTTTTTAAATATAGGAACTTGTCTCTTTCTTCCCTAATAGTGAAAGAATGAACAGAGGTCAAACTGTAGTTAAAGAGTTAAGTAGATATTGTATATAAAAGAATGTGACAGATTTAGTTATTTTACACGAACATAGAGGTGAACCAGATGGTATGATTATTACTCACTTTCCTCTTGGTCCTACTCTATATTTAGGTATTAAAAATGTTGTCTTACGTCACGACTTAAAAACTGAAAAGCTAGATGCTGTTAGCAAATAAAATCCTCATTTAATCTTCAACAACTTCAATTCACCCTTAGGAGAAAGAATTACTTCAATTTTAAAGCACTTATTCCCAGTTCCAAAGCACGATTCAAAGAAAGTAATTACTTTCTCAAATAATAGTGATCTTATATCTGTTAGACATCATGTCCATGATAAAGTTGATTACAAAACTGTAGATCTTATTGAACTTGGTCCTCGTTTTGAATTAAAACCTTATTAAATTTCTTTAGGAACTTTAGATTAAACAGAAGCTACCAAAGAATGGGTACTTCGTCCTTATATGAACACTGCTACTACTAGACAAGCTTTTTGAAAACAAAAATAATCTATTTCAATATATTAAAATTTATTATAAATTATCTAACTAAAAAATAAAAAGTTAAATGTTTTCCAAACTTAATTAACTACACAATTAAAATATAATTAAAATTAGTAAGTTCTATATTTTTAAAGTATCTCGATGTCTGTCTGTCTGGATCTCTTATAATAAAATTATCCTTTAAATTAAATAAATAAATAAATTTAAAAATGAAATATTTTTATGAATGTTATTTACTTAATTTTCAATAATTTAAAAAATTTGATAACTAAAAAATCAAAAAACTACAAATAGTATTTATTAGACATAAAATTATATCAAGAAATATAGTATCATTTATTATGATTTCATTATCAAATATAAAACTAGCTCATAATTCAATTTATTTAAATTCCTAAATTTTTAATCTAAACATAATTTTTTAAAAAAATAGTATTTTAATTAATTACTTTTTGGTTTGCTCTAAAAAATTTAAAAAATTGCTTAACCAATAATCATGCATGATTAAAGGTAGTAATTCATGATTTTGAATATTAACTTTCATCTACTATTAATAAAATCTATAAATTTTTGAATTAAAAAACTAAAATTCCAATTACTAAAAAGATATTTTCACAAAAAAATGAATTTGAAATCTTTAATTTAAGTAACTTAACAAATATGATAAAATGAAAATTAATTTTCTAAAGATTTATTTCTATTAAAAATCTGTAAATGGATCACCTTATAATCTAAAATTAATAATGAATAATATTATCGCATACTTTTTAATTTAGTTAAGTATTTGAGGAATATTAAATTAATAATACGAATTACAGCAACGATTTATGTAAAAGAATATTTTAATTGAAATTTAAAGTTAAAGATACATATATTTTTACAAAAAATTATATGCTTATTAATCTAAACCTTAACTTGTATATTTCAAATTAAACTTGTTCTTAATATTCCTTTAAAAAAAATAGTAAAATCATTATTGCTCCATTTAAAGGCAATCTATATTTAGAAATGACAAATAGTGGTTGTGATGAAGAGAGTGGTGACTGTTATTAACCATTGATTGCTGATATAGAATGCACAAATACTCTATAAAAGATTGAAAATATTATTATTTTGGTTATTTAGTGCCTATTTTTAATATATCAAATACGGGCTCTGTATAAAATTAGACTTATTTTCAAAGAATAAGGATCTAAATATTATAAACAAATATATTACATACATTTTACATGCTTAGCAATATCGTTGAGTAAATTTTATTGCTAATTTTTAATTTGCTTTTTCATTTAAAAAAAACAATTAGTTAATTTACTTAAATGCTTATTCAGTATTTTATAATGCTTATATTTAAATAATATGAATAAATAGATTTAATTGCGATACAAATATCAATATTAACTGCATTTTGTGATTAGGACTTATACGATCCTGTTTCTTATACCCTATATGAATCTACATTACAAAAAATAAATCTTTTAAATATGGGATATATGATTATTACATTCTTCTACTTTGTGTTGTACTTATTGGTTACTCTGAGATGGTAAGTTATTATTTTTAAAAATATGGCTTTAATAATTTAATTAATAGGTTGACAGTAGTAGAACAGATATAAGAATATAAACTATTCGTTAGAATAAATAAGATTATATAGATTGTTATAGTGTTAAGCTATAGTGTTATCTTTTTTGTATGTATAGGGTTAATAATTTATGAAAATACACATATTTCTATATAAGAGAATTTCTACTACTAGACAATTATGTAAAACAATATTTAATTTTTAACTTTGCTTTGATTTTTATCACTGATAAATTAACTATAATTATTTGTTTTAAAATAGGCATTATTCAATATTAGTATGCTCATTAATATAAATAATTGGCTTTTTTGTAATTAGCTATAAGTTCTACTAAATTGTTAAAAATATATATGACATTGAATATTAATTCAAGCAAAAGGTAAACAAATTTTCATTTGAAAATTAATAATAATTTATTAAAAATGCAGATATTATACTATTTGATTCCATTATGCCTAACTGGGCTATTTAAATGTGTAACAAACTTATATCTAATTGTAGATCCAAGGTACAATCTCAAATAAAACTCAGAATTTTTAAACTAAGATAGAGTTGAGTAAATTAATTTTATATTAATTACAATTAACATTATTAATTTAATTAGAGTAGGAATTATTTTTAATCTAAATAAAATGTTTGGATATTTCTTAGCTTAATTATTGATTCTTTAGCTATTTTATCCTAAAAGAGTTAAAATGAATAATTTGTTGACCTTCCAAGGTAAATATTAAAATAACTACTTAAAATATTAAATAAATAAATTATTAGACGAATAAGAAGCACAAGATGGGCAAGAGGTTTAAGATACTTAAGAAATAAATAAATCATAATCATTTTAAAAAAGCTTAATTTGTAATAACTCAAAAATTCAAGAAGTCTGATTTAATGTTTTATAATATGTATTTATAGTAGAAATTATTATAATTAATGCTTCTTTTTACAAATTAAATATTAAAATCTTTAAATTCATTCATTGAGAAATTTGTGAAGAAAATAATTTTACAAATATCTTTAATAAAAAAATAGAAAAATAGCTTTAAAATTTTTATTATCTTATTATAAAAATTTAAACCAATCATAGATGTATATTGAATAAATAAATGAATGAATATTTTAGATTGATAGATTTATAATATTAGTTTAACAGAAGCTAAATATCTCTATACATTTACATTTATTTATTATTAAGAAAAGTCATTTAAATTAAGAAACTTAACGTTTAAAATTCAAATTACTAAAGAATGAATAATATAGTATTAGGTATAATCAGATATTATCATAAAATAAATAAGCAAACAAACAAATTGAATTTTTTTATTTGTTATTATTTCGAAATAAGACTGAGAGAGAGTTATAAATATTAATCAACTAAAAATAATTAATACTAACAAAAAAAGCATTCTGATATTCTTCAAATGACTGATTCCTTAAATATACAGAACGATTTAAAATAGAATTAATAGGATTAAATGTTCTTCTAACCTATGACGACCTGTATCAATCCACTTAAACAATAAGAGGATAACAATTCATCTAAGCAAGTTTTTAACATACTTCAACCATGCAGTATATCTAAAAATAATATAATTAACAATAATCTCAGTTACTCTCCCAATAAGTTTCGTGAATTGAATTGCAAAAAAACCAATAAATAAGCTAAACGTTGTCATACAGAAAATAGTGTTAATGATGAAAATGCCTATAAAAGTAATAAATTAATTGTTTTCTTTTTAATTTTTCTTTAAATAATATTTATTGTAAATTATATAGAATTTTTATTATGATAATTCTAATAAATAATTTAAAATATTTTTTTTAAAAAAAGCTTAAATTGAACAAGATATTAAAGAAAATATTATTTATTCCTCTAATAAACTAAGGGTAGGTCTGTCTTAAAGCCAAATCGAATCTACTAAAGTTGAAAGTCTAAACGAATCTATATATAGATATAATGATCAAAGTGAGGATTAAAGTGAAGCTCTCCTTGAAAAAGATGAAGAAATTTAAATGTTGAAGGCTAAAAGAATGGCAGATAGCATTGAAATTCAATATTTAAAATCTATAATTTAGGGCGTTCAAAATAATCTTGATTCTGTGAGTATTATTGATTAAGGTGAAAATTTTGTTTTTTACAATATTCCAAGTTACTTTGAGAATTAAGAAGATAATTAAATGTAAGAAAATATAAGTGAACTCTATGTTGACTCAGTTATTTGTAGAATGATTGAGAAAAATTGCTATGATTTAAGTATTTAGGACTTATATTCTGACATTTAAAAAATAAAAGAAGATAACTCAAAAGAAATGTTCTTTCAAGAAAAACGCATATTTTAGCTGGAAAGTTTGATTTAAATTGAGTAAATGCATCACAGAACATATGAAAACGAGAAAAAAAATTTGATTACTAAAATAGCAGAAATGGAAATTAAACAGGAGAACTTATTATCTTAACAAAAGTAATACTAAGAATTAATCTAAAAATTCAAGTAAGAAATGGGCAGATTATAAGAAAAGTTAGAGGTAAATAAGTTTTCGTTATTTTAAATTTAAAAAATCTTTTTTTTGGTCATAAAATTATTTATTTTAAGTTAAATTAGTTTGTGTTGAAAATAGTTAATTAGCCAAAAATAAATTTTATTTTTCCAGTTTAATAAAATTTTTAAAAGATTTTTTTAGAATTTTTACTATTTTTATAGTTTTTTTATTAATATTTTATTATAAAATAAAATCAGTTTAGAGAGTACGAACTTAACTAACTAAAAGAAAAGAAAAATGTTTATTAAGCTAAATTAAAGGACTGCTAAGATCTTAATTAAGAATTTAAGTAGAGACTCGAATATAAGGAAAAACAACTTGATGATAAAGACAAGCAATTAGAAGATCTTAAGGAATAAATTAGTGAGCCACTTGAAAACATAAACATGGTGTTTAGCATAGTGTCTAACTACAAGCAAACCCTAGCTCAGTTTGATGAAAAGATTTCTGAACTAATTTAAAAATAAAAAACAATAGATAAATTAGAAAGATAACTTGGAGAAAAAAATGAATAAATGATGATGCTAGTTAAGATGAGCAATCAAATGCAAGAAAAAATTAATTTATTAATTAATGAAAATACTCAGCAGGCAATATATATTCATTCAATCAATTAAAAACTCTAAGAGTAATAGCTGGAAAATGAAAAGTTAATTGAGGCATAAATGCAAAAACAACTAGAATTAAAATAATAAGAAAATGATAATACACCCACTAACGATATCGAGTCAACTCAAACCCATCAAGAAAATTAAGATAAAACTCCTTTAATAGATAATTAGTGCATAAATAACCAATCTGAAATTGAAGATAATCGAGATTATTTAATAGAAAATGATACTTTTGAAGACAATTGAATATTAAGATGTTACAAAGTAGTTAGAAACCAAATAATTAGTATAAATTGATGAATAAAAGAAAAAAATAATTAAAATATAAATTCTGCTTAAAGCGAATGAAAAAACAATAAATTAATTTTTATTTTATAGGCAAAACCAACTGTTTTACAGTTTAATTAATAACTAAATAACTAACTAATAACCTAAATATCTAACTGATTAATTAACAAATTGATTGGTTAATTAACAATCTTTAATGATGTTAATTTTCATCTATATATCAAGAATTTTAATATTAACGAGTAGAAGCATAATTTAAATATTAATGAATTTTTATTCTAATTAATTAAGTATCATATTTTTAATTAAATTTGTTTATATATCTAGTCAAATAAGTTGTTTTTTCAATAAATTAATTCAATTTTATTCACTTAATAAAACATTTTAATTATTTAATTTGAATAAATAAAAATACAGTATTTAGAAGTTAGAATTGAAACTGAAAATTGAATGAAATTCATCTTACCTTACAAATAATAAATAATAAAAATATTATCGATTTAAATAAGATAAAAACACAAAAAAAAAGCAACAATTTATTTAAAAAATAAACTAATTTAAAAAATTAAAATGTTTATTTTAACATTATGTTTTTTAGTAGTTCATTATTTTTATATTTACTTTAAAGTATATATTAAATTACTTGAAATAAATTACTATGTTTAAACAGGGAAATATTTTTTTAATATAAATTTTAACTGTTTTAATTCTTTAAAGAGTCTAAAAAAAATTAAAAATTAAAAATAATTTTAAATATTTTATTTTAACAAATAAATAAATAAATTATGATTCAATAAAGTAAAATAACATATAACTTGCTTAAAAATAATAATTTCATGTAAAAAATGATACTTTTTTTTAATTTTTACTTATTGGGTGATAGATATTACTGTGAATAGTTTATTTCTTTGCTTAATTATTTTTAATAATTTAAATAAAATATTGAAACAGAAGAAATTGTTTATTATAGTTATATATTAATAAATATCTATAGATTAATAGTATTGTTAAGTAATTATATCTAAAACATGAAATAGGAGAAAACAATTGAAGATTATCGTAGAGATATCAAACTTCTTAAGCTTAAATATATTAAGCTTTAAGAAGAAAAGGTTAAATTAGAGGATACAGTTAAAAGGATGGCCCTTTAATAAGGAAATAGAGGGCCAGCTGGAGCTGATGAAAACATAATTGCAGATTTAGATAAAGATTTTCTTAAAGGAGATTAAAGTCCTTCGAAAAATTCTGCTAATTATATGAGTTATGATAAAAACGTTATGAGAGAATTTTCTCAGAGATGCAAGTTGAATTTAGGAATGTCTCCTGAAAGCTTATTTAGGGCAGCTGATGTAGAAGGGACAGGATAAATAACAGATTAGCAATTTAAATCATTTTTGTAATAAAGTAGATTAGGTATTAACACTTAATATATTTAAAGAATTGTTCAGCTTTCTGATATTAATTGCACAGGAATTATCAAAAAACAATCCTATTATGAATGTCTTGCAGCATTCTAGGTCAACTAAGAAGTTAATAATAATACATCAGATAACAGAACATTTGTCCAAAAGAGTTTGATTAAATTTGCTTAGAACCTTATTGATAAGAAAACATCTCCTCATGACTGCTTCTCGGCTATGGATAGTTCTGGAGTATAAATTTTTTAATAATCAATTTAACATCTCTTTTTTTAGCATTGAAAAACAAAGAAAAGAAAAATAAATATATTAAAAAGCTAATTTAAAACAGCTAAATACTTCTTAAGTTTTTTAATAAATAAATTTTGTTAAGCGTAAATAAAATTAAGCGATTTTAAATTTATTGTTTTTAAAAAACGCTGAATTTTTAATTTTAATCGATTATTAATTATAAAATAAATAATACTAAAATAAAATAATTAATTCATTTTTGTTAAATATTAGGCAAATATTATTAATTATGATGATTTAAATAGCTATGTTGCCAAGTATTGCAAAAATATGAACGATACTGAATGTATTGGCGCCTTTAATTATTTGGATATAGACAAAGAGCAGCGTATTGGTAGAGATATGTTTGTGGTTGAAGTTAAAAAATATATGAGGGTTGTTGCTAAAGAAAAGTCAGTTAATATTGATGATTTTATTGATAGTAAATCCAATTTACCTCCAAGGCCTGCAGGACCTTCAAGCTCAAACAAAGGCTAAAGCAGCTAAAAAGGAGGTAATTCTTCTGCTGGGCCTAATAGCTTGGTTGAAATAGATTTCGGTACAAATTCTGTTCCAATTTAAGTAAATAAAATAAGTGATCAAGATATAAAGGATGTCGTCAATAAATTAACTTAGACTTATAAAATAGACATCAAAGAACTTCTTTCTCATATTATTCTTAACTGTAAACATCCAAATTCAGGTATTTTTGTTAGCGATTTTTTTAGTGCTTTTGAGAAGCTTAAAATTGGAAGAAAAATCCCTAATGAGGTTAAGATGAAATTCTTTAAGTGTATGGATTCTGGTAACAATGGTTCTATAGATTATGAAGAAATGATCTAGTTTTATGTAGAAAGAAAAGATCCTTCTAGTCCCATGAGTTTTATTTACACTATCGTAGCAAGAATATTTAGATCTATCTAAATAAGAACAACTGAAGCTCTTTCATTCTTGAGCATTTAGCCAGATGCATAACTAGATTAAAAAAGCTTTGTTGTAGTTGCAGATAAAATATTTAGTGTCTAAAGACCCAAGCTTCAAGAAATCGTTTTTAAGTATTTATAAATTCATTTAGTAAAATTTTTAATTTCTTTTAAAATTAACTATCTAAAAAAAGAGAATTAACTAATGGCTTAGGTGTATTATCAGCTGAGAAACTGATCTTTGAAATAGATAAAGAGATAGACTTTTTTGAAAGCCATGATGGTGACTTGCAATCAAGCAGGCTAAATAAGTCTAGCAATTCTATTTCCAAGATGGGAGGCAAAAAATCATTCGCTAATTTAAAAAACTCTGTACTACAAAGATAAGAATCAGCAGGATCTAAGGGATCTAATAAAAAACTCCCTTCTTTAAATAGGATTAATACTAAGGCCCTTTCCTATGTTGAAACTGACATTAACGAATATGAAAAAATTATGTCTTAAGTTTATCCTAAATTCGATTAAAAAAAAGATTTTTTTGAAAAGGTAATTTAATTAATTTTCTATTTCTTTGTAAAAATTTAATTTATAATACCTAAAATAAATATCAGATTACTAGAAATGATGAAGGAGAAGTAGAGTATACGTATTGGTAAACTATATTAAATGATGAACTTCCTACCTTGAAAAAAGCTTTAGAAATTGTAAAAAATTTAAAACCAGGAGAGATGTGGAATGATCCTGAGTTTGGACCAACTGAAAGTGATCCCTATGGTTCTAAATCTATGTATTTTAGTGATAATGATATTCCTACAGGATGTCCTCCTCCTGAGAATGTAGAATGGCTTAGAATAGGTGAATAATTAGAAAGACACTTAGAAAATAATCCAGAAGATAATACTGACGATCATTCTGACGAAGCTCATTTCTTGTTATCAGGAGCAAGCAGTAATGATGTTAAACAAAGCAGTTATTTGGGTGATTGCTGGTTTGTTAGTGCATTAAGTATCATAGCCTAAAATGATGCTTATTTAGTAGGAAGCTACGATCCTAGTGCTAAAAATGTTTCCCAAGAATAAGTCTTAATTCAAATGTCTGAAGGTATATACCCTCCTATGTTCCACTTCCTCAAGTAGTATGGAGTTTTTATTTTTAAATTTTATAAAAATTTCGAATGGAGATACGTTATAATTGATGACAAATTACCTTGCCTTGATGGAAAGATTGTAATAAAATTATATTTTTTGAATCATTTATTTTATAAGCTATTTAATTTAAGTTTTCTAAATAATTTTTTAGATATTTATTCTTTCTTACAATTTTTAATTTATAGTTTTCTTTCTTTGTCCTAAAATATTTTTATTAAAATAATTCTTTAAAATTGAATGGCTTTCTTTAACATGTTTGTTTATACACTTTAAACTTTTCATTCATTTTTATCAGAATTATTTATAAAAAAAATTTTATTATCTGATAAATTTATTTTTTAAATTATTTATTTTACAAACTATGAATTTGAGTTAACCCAAAACATTTAAAATATATTCATAAATTATTTAAATTAGATATATTCTCACTGTAGTTCTTATAACGAATTTTGGGTATCTCTCATAGAAAAAGCATATGCTAAAATCCATAATTGCTATCAAGCTCTAACTTCTGGTGATATAGGTTAAGGTTTGTCTGATTTAACTGGTTAAGTATCCATGAAGATGAGATTCGATAGTATTAAAACTACTTTATAATAAATTGAAGGAGGTGATTTTGATAAGAGCGGTATTATGATAAATGGTGTTAAATATGATTGCAGTGATGAAGCATCCTACAAAAAAGTCTATGACAAAATAGTTTAAGAAAGAGATAATCTTTGGAACGCTTTATCCTTATTTGATAATCAAGGTATATAATTAATTATTATTGAATATAAATAAGTATCATTTTTAAATTAATAGGAAGTTTAATGGGATGCAGCGCTGATGGTGGAACAGAATCTGCAATTACTTACAATGATGAAAAGGCAGGAATTTATTCAGGACACGCATATTCCGTTATAGATATATTTTAGATTGATTATAGTTAAGAAGAAAAAAAAAATCATGATAGTAATCACAGATAATACCATAGATTGCTTTGCCTTCGTAATCCTTGGGGTTTTGGTGAATGGCTTTTAAAGTGGTCTGAAACTGAAGAAGAAGGAAAACTTTCAAGATATGAGAAAGCTATAAGTGATTATTTCGATAAGAAAATTGAAGTAGCTAAATCAAAAGGATTAGATCCTCCAGATAAGTATTAACTTTTTTTTACAATAAATGAGAAATTTATTTATTTATTTAAAAAATATAAAGATATTAACCTGGTACTGATGATGGTATGTTTTTGATTTGCTACAAAGATTGGAGAACAATTTTTTCAAATCTTTTTATTTGCTTTAAATTTGATCCTAGTGTCTGGATTGGCTATGAAATCGAAGACAAGTGGTCTAAAGGATTCTGCTCTGGCTCTGTCAAAAAAGGTGAGCCAAGTATTACAAACTTTGCATAAAAAAATCCCTAGTTTGTATTTTAACTGAAAAAGGCATAGAGAGAACCTGTTAAGGCTTTCATTAACTTAGTTCAAGATGATGGAAGACTATACATAGGTGCTAAATATCCTTATGAAAATATTTAACAATCTCTTCTTCTTTGCTTATTTGTTCTTGAAAATGGTAAAACAAAACTAGAAAAGTTTGATCAAAAGATTATGATAGCTTCTAGTGGTAAGTTCAATTTGAGAAGAGAAGTAGACTTTGGTAAATTGATAGATGTAGAGCCTGGTAAAACTTATTGTATAGTTCCTTGTACTATGAAAGGTGAAGTGGAAGGAGAAGAATTTAGAGATATTGATTTCTCAATTAACTTCTACTTCTCTAATTGTCCAGATTAAGATATGGAATTTAAGAAAGTGAATGGACCAGGACCTCTTGTAAAGCAAAAAGTTAGTGTCCAGGCAGTTGATCCATTATTAGCAGCTAATTCTGAAAAAATAAAGAACTTTATTGTTAACAGTGTAAATAAAATGATGAATGATTTCTGAAATACTTTATAAAACTGATATGATAATATTAAAAATTTGCTTACATCATTTACTTTATATTTTTTTAAATTATAAAAATTAAATAATTTTCTAAAAAAAATATTAGTATTTCATTTATTCTTTATTTACAATAATTTTTAATTTGCAAAGAACTGCATTAATTTAATTAAATAACAATTTAAAGTTTTTGAAGTTAAAAATTCAATTTACAAAAAAACACACAAATAAACAACATTGTATTAGATTTTAAAACATACCTCCTTTTTAAATTTTAAAAAAGTTTTTATTTTTAATTACCTTATTTTTTTTATTTTAAAAAAGTATTTTTTATATTTGAGGAGGGATTTATTTTATTAGAATTATCAATCAAGAATTATTGAAAATAAAAATAAAATATAAATATTGTAAAAGCTTGCTAATCTTAATATTTTAATAATTTTTTTAAATTTAAAATATTTCATTCATTATGAAATAACCTAATTTTCTCCATTTTCTGCCTTTTTTTCATCTGTGTAAAGAGGTACATCTAAGTATAATTTTTCGCCACCAACATAAAAATAAGTTCTATCAGTGCTTTAATTTAATGGCCAATCATTTACATATCTTTAAACAAGATCTGGATTGAAAATAGACAACATTCCAAAAGAAACAGCCTCCACTGTTTTTTCCTAGACAAGAGTTTCAGCTTCAGTTAAAGTAATACTATCATTACCAATAATATTTCCTTTGTATAACTTTCTTAATGTTTTAAAAAAATCGGGAATCTGAATTTCTGGAGAAATTTAATCACTTTTATTTATATGAATATCAAAGGGATTATATCTTTTTATTTCTACAAATGCTATATTTCTTTTATCAAGTTCAGAGAGTAAATATGTCATTAATTCTAAAGGATTACTATCATACATATCATTTGTTCTTCCTGTAGGTGAAAATCTTACTGATACTCTACCAGCTCCAAAAACTGAAATTAAAACATCTATCACCTCTAAAGCAAATCTGCATCTATTAGGAATACTTCCTCCATACTCATCAGTACGTTTATTTGAAGAATCTTTCAAAAATTCATCAACTAAATAGCTATTTGCGCCATGTAATTAAATTGCATCAAATCCAGCATTTTTTGCATTGATAGCACCTTTACGAAACTCTTCAACTACTTCTTTAATTTCTTATATAGTTAGCTCGTGAGGAACATCATAAGGAAGATTAGTGTATCTATTTTGTCCATTAATAGCTATAGGGCTTGGTGCTACGGGATCTCTTCCTTCGATCTATACTTTGTTGGTAGTCCTTCCTCCATGCCATATTTATAAGCATATCAAACCACCTTGTTAGTGAACAGATTCCACTACCTTTTTCCAGCCTTACATTTGTTCTTCAGTATAAATGTTACCAGAATCTATTAAAAATATAAACATAAATTAAAATAAGAGCCCATTTCAGAAATAAATATTGTGATAATCATTAATAATGTAAAGCTAAAGCTAAATAGTTTTTTTAATAACTATATTACTTCCAAAAGTTTTAGAGTTATGAGATGTAGAGCTAGCTTCTGTGATAATTAGTCCAAATTGAGATCTTAAAGTATAGTGTTTAACCATCATATCAGTAGGAATACCCTTATCATCAGCTCTTACCCTTGTTAAAGGAGCAACAACTAATCTATTCTTTAGGTGTAAATCACCAAGTTAAACAGGTGATAGTAAAATTTTATTGTCCATTTTATCTTAATTTGTCTTGACGATTTTTTTAGCTGCTTCTGTTTTTTTTTTAATTAAATTTAATTAGTATATTCATTGAGATCTTTTTAAGTAATCTTTTAGAAAGAATCTAGAAATAGTATTACTATTTGATTCTCATAGATAAAAAAAATTGAAAATATTTACTATCTTTATTACTTTTTTTCCATACATATGAATAAAAAAGCGCTTAAAAATTACACTTTAAATTACTTTATAAGAAACAAATTCTGATCAGCATAAATGTAAATACTTCATAAATAAAAAATATACACTGATTATAGTATAATTTAAAAAAGAAAAAATTTTTTTTTAAAAATATTTTATTCAAATAAAAGAAAATTACTTTAAGAAATTGATTTGAAAATAAAGGTTTTTTTTAATTTAAAAAAGTATATCTTAAAAGTGTGAATTTAATTAATATTTTAACTTTTAATGGTTTAGTAAAACTAGCTTACTTTATAAAGAGATATTAAAATAACTATAAAATAGAAAAATATATTCATAAAATTTATTGATATTAAAACAATAATGTTTTATTTTAAATAAAAATATTAAATAAACTCTCAAAGAAAAAAGATGAAATAGCTATTTCTGAAAGATTTCAATTAAAAATAACTTTTTCAAATAAATTATTAATTCTCTTATGTTTTTTTCTCTGTGTAAAATAACCACAATAAATAAAATAAAATATTTTAAAACAAAGTATAATTGTTGAAACAAATATGGTAAATCTAAATCTTTAAAAACTTTACTCTTACTTTTATTTTATTAACAAAATTGATATTTGATTAAAAAAGCTCTGTGGCTTATCAAACAGTTGAAATTGTTTATATTTTAATTAATTTTTTTAAACACTTATAATTCTAAATATATAAAGTAAGTATTCTTCAAAAATGATTAAGTATGCTTTAATTTCAAGAGGGTCATTAATATTAGCTGATTACACAGATTAGGAAACAGATTTTGCTGTAATCTCAAAGAAAATTCTCATTTAGTAAAATAAAAATTAGCAAAAATAGCTTTTTATAAGAGATGATTATATATTTTGCTTCTTTGGGCATTAGGAATAAACTTTTCTTTGCGTTTGCGATAATTAAGATAAATTCAAATAAATAGCATTTTAATTTTTAGATTAGCTCAAAGATGCTTATATTTAAGAAACATCATATGGAAAAGATGTAGAAAATTCAGGAAAGAGTTAATAAGCAATTTTGTCGTTGATGATAAAGAATTTAATGGTATTTTTGTATTTATTTTAATTAGAGTGTTAAAAATTAATTATTATATCATAAAAGGATGAGTACAATAAAGGCGAAACAGTAGTTAAATAGCTTTAAAATTTAGCAAAATTAGAAAAGGATATAGAATAAGTAAACGAGATAGCAAAACAAAGTATAGGTAGAAATTTATTTTTTAATTCGAATTATTTTTACAGCATTTATGATTTTTATCATGAAATTTTATTTTATAAAAAAGATAAGTTAATGGACAGAGAACTTAAAATAAGCAATATAGAAGGCAAATCTAAATATCTTTCAATATCTTCTAACGAACTTAAATATAATTCTAAGAGGTTAAAAAAAAAAATGGAGGGATCTAATGGCATTAATTATTATTTACTGATTTTGATTATTTTAGTAAATTTTTACGTTTTTAAAAGTTATTTAATAAGTTAATTATTTTTTATTCTAGGTATTTTTTGCTATTTACAAGTACATTCTTTGAAGCTGATGGCAGGTAAATCAATCTGTTCATTATAATCTTAAATTGAATAATATGAATTAGATTTTATATTAGTTTAATACTTTAACACTATATTGTAAAACGTTATTTATTTATTGAATAAAATATATGATTTCTGTATAAATTAATACAAGAAAGAACGAATGAATGAGTTTAATTTAACTTTTGATCAAAAATCATCAAAAGATATTTAAGTCTAATATTTCAATAATATTTTAAAGATAATAGTTTTTAAAAATGCTAATATAAGTTTAATTATTTATATTAAATGGTAAGTAAAACTGATAAAAGTATATTAAATTTATTTTAATTATTAATAAAAGCTATTTACTGTATTACTTTCGATATCTGTTTTATTTTTTTAACAAAAAAACCAATTTAACTTTTAAGAAAAAATCAATTAAATTAAAATTTTTCTTCAAAATATATAAGCTATTATAATGATTTTCAATACAATAAATATTTTTTAAATTAATTAGAATCATTTGATAAAAAAACTAATAGAAAATATTCTTTAAGATACCTATATAGTAATTTATAAAATTTTTTTATGTTAAATAAAAATACATTAAGCAAGCATAAATAAATAATAAAAATTTCTCAATTTTGCTTTAACAATTAAGATATACTATTGATTGCATCATTATAATCTTCTTTAAAGTAAATATTATTCTTTTAGTTATATAAATTTGAGAGATTATCCCATTTAGATTTTTCACTGCATATATATACTATTCTAAGCAAATGCTACTTCATAACTGCTACTACATTAGTTTAGGATTCTATATGTAATCTAGGATTTAATTATCTTAAAACAGACTAAATACCTTCAGTAGTTTTGCTATTAATAAAACTTGCTTTTTTAAATTCTTGCTTTAAAGATTCAACTAATTTTTATGTTATTTAATCACAATCCTCAGTAGAATAAACAAAAAGAATCTAATGTTCATCAAAAACGCTTTTTATTTGAGAAATGAATAAGGATGCTTCAATAGGAGATTTCAAAAGACCATTTAAGTGAATTGTAACCTTCTTCTTTTGATTATTGTTAACTTCATTTTACTTTTTTTAACTCATTTCAACTAGAATCTTAGAATAAGTGCTATATTAAGAATTCATATTTTTTTGAATGCTTGATAATTGCTACTTTTTAGAAGATTCATTTAGCTTATTTTACATATTATTTTAGTCATTTTTTTTGTTTGATGAGTCAGGGATCAAGAAAAATATAGAAAATAAAACTGCAAAGAAGACTGAAAAAATTATCCAGAACATTTCTTAAGAAAATCAAGAATGTGTTGATTACTTCCTATCTATACTACTTTATTAATTAATTTTCTAAAATTCCAAATAAATTCTTATTTTTTTTTTCTAAATTAAATATTTATAATTTTTAACAAATTTTAGTAAATTTTAACTTGAATAAAGTGCTTTTAGAAATTAGAAAAACAGATGGAAGCATAATTAATTCTCTTCATAAAAAAATTTATTATAAAAAATTAGAATAAATAATATTTTTGAAATGATATTCATGTTTTGTAAACTTTATTAAGTCAAACATTATTCACTAATTCATTTTGAGGATTTAAAAATAATCAATTTGCTTAAAAAGTATTTATTTAAAATTAATAAAAAAATTTAGAGAGAAATATTTGTTAATTCTATTTAAGAAAAAATAGAATATAATTTACCAATATTTTAAATAAATTATTATCAATACATAAAATTAATATAAGTTGCCTGATATTTAAATTAAAATATAAAAATTATTTAGTACTCATAATCAAATCAATTAATACTCCTTGTAGATAGATTATTACATAGTTTAGATGTTTTGAATTCATATTAAAACTAATTTAATTATAATCACTTTCAACTTTTTAGTACTTTGAATTTCAATTATTTTATTTATTTTATTATTTGTATATAATTTTTCATAATTTCAAGCTGCTATTTATGTAAATTTAAAAAAGGATACTGAAAAGAATTTTACTAAATTAAATAAAGCAAATATTTTTATATATATAGATATGGCTTATAATAAAGCTCAAAAACATAGTAATTTTTAAACAGAATTCAAAGAACATTATATAGTAGATGAGCAAGATTTTTAGGGTTAATAGCAGCTGTAATCATCATAATAAAGTTAAGGGGTTTAGACTTCAAGCAACTAGTTAATTGCTGAAGTGAGAGTTTGTGATAAAGTTGCATTCACATTTGGAGATTAAAATAGCATATTTTAGATAGAAAATTCTTCAACAACTACTGCAAATTAAGGTCAGCAGATGTTAAATTAATCATAAGGGTTAAATTCATAAAAACAAGCGCCTGCTATACTAACACTAGAGTTCGAAATACCAAGACAGGCTATAATTTCAGTAAACTTAAATAAATGCTTTTTAAATATCACTATTAAATTTTTGAAAAGATTTAAAAATTCTAATTTTTAAAATTTAGAACATGGTATTTGCATCATAACAACCAGCATTCAGTAGAAGTAATTTTAAATGCCTTAATATCGAAACTTTTGTTTAAGAAACAAAAAGTACATAAAGAATGCTTCAAATTAGTGAAAACGAAAGTGATGAAGATAAGCAGTAAACTATTTGTTTGTTATTATAAACTATGATATAGTAGAATTTAGAATTTCTTTAAAACTTATAGCAAAATTACTTTTAAATTAGATTCCTAAGATGATTATTTAAAATATAATATTATATTAGCTTAAAAATAGACGCGATTGGGCTTTCAAAAAAGTTTAGGGTTTAATTTCTCTGTATGAGCTACAGTATACTAGATGTAGCAATCAAATTTGAAAAAAATGAAAGTTTAGATTTTTCAGAAGAAGCGTGCAATTTTCTAAAAGTTTTATTTGGAGGTAAATCAATTCAAAATTATTTTTATCAACATTTTAGGAAATGTTAAAAATAAATGAATAAAAATTTTATTTAAATAAAGAACAAGATCACTCAAACACTAGCAGATTATTAGAGAAAGATGATGTAAATTAATAAATAGATAATCAAAAATAAAATTCTATAATTTATTATAATATAAACTTACATTAGATGATTAATTTGTTCAAAATATGCTTTGATACAATTAAAATATATGGATATTAGTTAAATGTGAGTCCTTTAGCTAGTTAGGTAAAATTATTAATAGCTATGCAGAAATATGATTTATAGAAATTATAAAATATATAAATGATAATTAGTGTTTATCTCTGCTAAATATTTCTCACATTTTGAGAAAGAGTGGAAGAGTAGATGATGCCATTGAATGTGAAATATTACTTGGTCTCAGTATGCTAAGCTCAAGAAAATATATACAGGCTTCTGAAATTTTGAAAAAATGCTCTTAACATTTTATACAAAAATATAAATAAACCAACTAATCAGAATTCAATCTTTTATTTTTTTGTAAATAGCTATTTTTGGTTTTATCAATTTAAAGATTTTATGAATAACATTAAAATAATAGAAGGAAAGCAGCATTTTCTAGACAACACCCCAAAAATGAGAAAAACTAATAAAGAATAAACTTAAAGGTAAAAAAACGAGGAAACTGCCATAAACAGTGGAAATAATACTTCAGTATAAGGGAGTAAAAGAGGTATTATAGGATCAAGCGGGAATAGCTATCATAGTTATTCTGAATAATAATGTATTGGTACAAATAATAAATATTTGCTAAGAGCAGCAAAAATGGAGCTTTTAGTTGCTGACTCAATAAATCATCCATCTATGATCATAGAGAAGCTGTAAGGTAGTTTTTAATCACAAAAGATATTTGTTGTTTGCTTATGATTTAAATATTTTCAATAAAAATTTCCCTTTTATAAGTTCAAAAAAAAACCATTTAAAAAAATAAATTTATTCAAATTATTTAGTTGTTTTTATTAAAAAAAATAGCCTATTAGAGAGCAACAGAATACTTTACAAATTAACAATACAAAGAAATAGATTTTCAAGGTTCTTATGATGTATATTCTGGTCTGTTATAGCTGTGTCCTTTTTTATGCAAATTTCTTGTTAAAACTCTCTCAGACACCTTCGAACCAATTAAATTAGCAGGTATAAGAGGTTTAGAGTTTTTGATTGAATATTTAGGTTGTACTTTAGGTAACTATTTGCCTTAAATACTTTCAGAAATATTCAAAACTTATCCTTCGATGAATGATTTATCTGTAGAATAAACCCAAAATTAGTCTTTTAGTGAAAGTTAATCAGGTAGTGAAAATATAACTACTATTAGCGGATCAAATAGCTAAAAATTATCAAAAAGTTCATAAGATTCAAACAGAAATAGATCACATGCTTTCATAGAAGGTTGATAAATTTAGCTTTAAAATATCTATATTTTAATTTCATTTATTTATTAGGAATTGGTTAATCTTAATCATAATAAGATCAAAAAAATTATCCTCAAAATAATGATCAGCAAAATACATTTCTTAAGAGCTAAAATTTAATTAATTTTAAAATAATCATAGATATGTATCATCATTTATTAGAAAGCTTTCTGAATGTTCTAGCAAGTGCTAGTTCTTAAATTTTAAGGGTCATATTTTCTGATGTTATAATTAATAATTTATTTAAATAAGAAGTTAATCCAGAATTAAAAATATATTGTATTAGAGTAACAGAAAAAATTTTAGCAATATGTCAAGGTGATATAGAAGTAATTTATTTTTTTTTAATTAAATTTGAAAGAAATTTTAATTTATTTTGATGCTTTTAAAATAGGTAAGTCCTTAAATTATAAATGAAGTTATTAATCTATAAGAGGAAATGAATACTAGACCTAATATGAACGTCAATCTTAAATTTCATGTGAATAAATTATGGGAATCAATTAAATTAAAATATATTTATAATATGGGAAGTTAATAAATGAATAAAGTAAAATTAATTTACTTTTTTTAGTTTTAAATCATTAAAATTTTGTAACTTTAAAAAGTTAATTGAGTGGATTGCTAGTAATTTAATTTAGCTATCAGAGAACGAAAATTTTTAAAATTTTAGTTTTTTGTATCATTTACTTGATATTACTTCTGTAATATGCTACAAACAGAACGGTCCAAGTATGTAGAAAAAAAATAATTTAATTAATACAAGTCGAAGCTAAAAAGAGATTGCATTTAACTCTCATTTCCAAGAAAAGAGTAATCCAATAACTCCAACAAGTCTACAAAATGGAGTAGGATTACAAAACGCTAATTAAAAAACCAACTCGAGTTAAATTTTAACTACTTAAAACTATAATCAAAGCTAAGACTATGAATCTCATAATGTTATAATGAAATTTTATTTTAAACTCAAAAGTTAAAAAGCTGCTTTGATTGTTAATTAAAATGAATTGATCAATATAGAATATCTCTTAAAGCCTCTCATAATATGGGTTGAAAATTCATTACAATATTAAACAAAATTGGAATTATTTAGAAGTATTTGGCATGTTCTTATTGAAGTGCTTATTGCTCTAAGTAATTCTTCTTCTAGTCAGAAACAACTTTCTTTAAGTTATGAGTAAACTCAATCATAGCAGATTCAATTTTTATAAGATGCTAGCTTAAACAAAAATTTAGATCAGGCATCCATATTTTTTAAAAATAACAATTCAAAGTAGTTAAGCCACCTTACAATAGCAGATATAGCTCTTCCGTTATTATAAAAAATAAATCAACACATCTAAAATTAACAACCAAACGAAAAAATGCTTCAATTTTTAGTGATAATTACTAACTCTCTGCTCCAATTTCCTTAAGAGTCATAAACTATATTATTTTTTTTCCTTAAATTTTTTGACTCTTATGTATAGTGTATTCCTCACTCTATTTACGATGAGACTTTTATTATTTTTGATAACCTTTGTGATATTATTGCCCCTAAAAATTTTACTCCTCGCTTAATTGAAGTAATTTAAATTTATTATAATTAAAAAATATTTAAAAACTCAAAATATATAGTAATGCATAAATATGTTGCTAGATTAATACACTGTTAAAGGCAAAGCCCATAGAAAGAGTAAGGATAAATTTATATAAGTCATTTTGCAAACTAGATAAAATTTGTATGAAGCTTTACAAAAACTTCTTTTTGAGAACTAAGAATTATTGATAATAACCAAAAAGAAAAATGATACAAAATTGTGCTCTTAAATGCAAGAGCTTTTTAGTGAAAAGTTGAGTTTAGTTAGTGAAATATTTTCCTAGCTTAATAAAGAAAATTTTTTTGTTATTGAGGAGTTAATTTAATCAAATAAGCTGTAAAAACTTATACTAGATTTAATCAACTCAAGAAATTCAAAGAGTAGATTAAAAGGGTTAAACATATTAAAGGTACTGTTTGAATAATATTTAGAGATATACTCGTATACAATCAAACCAATTGTAAGGCTTAATCGCTAAGATGCTTATTTTATAAAGTTGATGCTTATTTGCCTGAAACGAGGTCTTGAAAACGAGAGAGACAGTAAACTACAATTTAACGCTCTTCTCATATTGGATTAGTTTTTTTAGCATCTATTTAAAGGACCTAATCTTTCATAAGAAATTAAACTATCGTCATCATAAAAAAATAAATAAATTCATAATAGCCAAAGCTCAAATTCAACAAATATAGATTAAATTGAAAATCTTATAAGCTAAATCAATGAGCAGGTAAAAAATTACCTCTTATTTAAATAATTTTATAAAATTTTTAATATTAATAGATTGAATTCGATAGTATGGAATATCTTTAATTTAGATAAAAGGAAATCCTAAAACTTTGGCCTATAATTAGTATGTTGATAGATTCTCCTTGGAGTAACATAAGAAGCATAGCATATGGAATTATTTGTTATTGGGTCAAAGATAGCAGTGTATATTAATAAATTAATAATTAACTCAAATAAATAAATATAAATTTGCTTCATAAAAATTTTTTTATATAAATAAAGGGCTTGAGTGAAAAAAAGTTTTTAAGTTATTTGATTAATACTTTATAAAGTTTGTTGACTTCTAAAGAAAGTGAGTGTAGGACAGGTGGACTCAATATTTTAGGTAGTATGTGTGGACTAGGCTTTAATTTTGATTAATTATAAAATGACTTTAAAGATAATAAAAGCTTTGTTGAATTTTTTAGAAGAAACAGTGACTTAATTCCATACTCTTTATGGGAGACTGTTTATGATATGCAATTCGATTGGGATTAGACGAATTAAGCTGCTTCTATAATATTAGTTTAGCTATGTGCTCCAAAAGATTTAGTTAAAAATATAGTTAAAAATAGGCAATCAGGTTTAACATTTAAAATAACTTAGAGAGCATCTCAATAATTGTAGGTTTAAAGCAATGAGGTAAATTGGAATTTTTAAAAATGTCAAATATTTAATCATAAATTTTTTAAATAATTAGTAAAAAGCTATAGAAGAAAACTTAATAAGCATGGCAGAGTAATGGAATTAGATAAAATCTCATAAGAAACAATCTGATTAATGGCAATTGAATAGTAGATTATTACATAATAGCGACTTGAATTTTAATTACATTTTTAAAGAAAAAGAATATTAAATAGATGACTATATTGAAGATTAATATGTATTTTGGATACCATAGCTGGAAAAAGAAGACATTATGGAGCTCATTTCTATGTTTAAGAATGAATTTAAACCACCCTAAACACTTTGGATAGAAAGAGTTAACTATAATATGGAGGAGTCAAAACAAGAAGAAATTGAACAAAATTATTCTTGGATAGATGAAAAATAAACTTATGATGGGTTTAAGTGTAAGTTAGATTAAGTTAAATTAATCAATTTTAAATCATTTTTTTAGAGTTTGGATTAGATAAAGAAGAAGAAATTTTGGATTTAGATGATTTAGGAATTATAGAGGTTGATGACGAAGAGTGGAATGAATATGATGTAGTAGATTCAGATAATACAAGAAGGAAAATTCCAAACTTAAAATAAAAAATTAACAACATCTCACCTTAGCTATAAATTAGAGATAAAAGTCCATCAATGAGAGTGGTGAGGAAAAGCAAATTACAATAACAACAGTAAAATCTAATAAATGATTCAGGAAGTGATTCATTTTCTTCTAGAGTAACCTAAAGCAATGTAAATCTATTATACTTAGAATTATTATTAAAGTTACTTTAAAATAGGAAAAAGATATGAAGCAGCCAACCAAATCACCAGAAAAAGCAAATAATTAGATATAAAAAAGTTCTATAATTGAAGAGGAATCAGGGGAAGATATTAGTAGCCAAGAAGAACTCCATAATTAAGCAAATGATCCTTATTCTGTAGTTGAGCAGTATTTGCAGATTGATGATGGCGAGAATGTCAGAATAATTGACGAGTTAGAACTAATGCAATTTTTAAAACAAAATAATCTAGCATTGCAAAAAAACAATAGCAACAATACAAATTCAAGTAGCGAAGATAGGTCTAAGAAAAAATAAAATACATTACAGCAAAGCTCAGCAAAATCATAAAAAATGTCAAATTATAAAAATTAGTAAAGTTCTTCGTAAAATTCATCTGGTGGTCAGTAGTAAAATAACAATGATAAATATGATAAACTTAGACCAAACACCCCACCAATTTTAATTGAAGAGTTACCTTAAACCTTCTAAGAAACTAATGAAGAAGAATTTAATTCTTAAAAATATTAGTTTAACAAATTAAACTCAAATTAGCTTTAACAGTTAAACAATAATTAAATTAACAATAATCGTGCCTTTGATCATTCAAGTGATTAAAAAAGCAGTTTTATCAGCTTTTCAAAGAATTCGTTTTTACCATAGTAAAAATCAGAAGAATATATTTATTCAGATAGCGCAGAAAGTGATGATTATTAAGACATGTTCATCAAATAATAGGAGTTTTTATTTAGATAGTAAAAATAATAAAAATCTTAACTAAAAAATAATCGTGATATTCCTAATCGACCTCTTTCAGCAAAATTAAAAAAAGAAGAAGCATCCATGAATAATAATCCACCAGGAAGCGTATAAGGTTTAGGAGGATCTAACTTTTATCATAATTTCGAGATGCTTCCTTAGTAATCATCTTCATTACCATCAATTGCACAAGTAGCTGCAGGAAATAATAATTAACTCATCAATTCATAAAATTAACAAATCAATAAAAATTAATCTGTGAAAGCTGCTTTGCCATAGTAAGTGACTACAAAATCAATAAAACAGAGTATTTAAAATCTAAAGAACAATTAAGTACAAGACGAATCTTCAGAAGATGAACATCTTAATATACTAAAATCCAGATATTCTTCATCTAAACAAGCAATTACAAACAACTCTGATGCTGTTATTTAAAACGATAGCAAATATCTTCAACAAGCTAATGCTCAAGAAAAAAATAAATCAAACAAATAAGAAATAAACTATTTAACTAATTCTAAAAATTATTAGTAAATGAGATACTTTTCTCCACCGAGACCTTAATCAGGCTTTCTTAAGAAAAGTGATCTTAAATATATAAATGAACAAAATTATGAATAAAATTAAAATGGAGTTTTAGAAAATGAGTTACTTTCTTCTCCATTTGATCAAAATACTGATATAGTAAACTTAGATAGTCCTTCTCCTCCTTATAAAAGCTAAATATCAAGTTAAAGTTAGTAGATCCAATAAAATTAATCTAATAAATATTAATAATAATAATAAATTGAAAGCTTTAAATAGAACAACAACAATAATAAATCAAGTTCAGGAAACAAAAACAAGTCCAAAGAAAGTTCTAATTCGTTGATGGGTTCTATTGGTTATTATTCTAATGATAGCAGCGAATTAAAAAATAATAACAGCAGTAGCAACAATATTAATAACAACTCATCAACCAAATAACAGTAAATTTTATAAAATAATTATATTGTAAATCAGGAAGAAAGTGATAAGAGTTAAAAACAGAGCAATGGCTTTTATCAAGATATAGAAAAAATAAGTAATTCAATAGCTAATTCATAAAACAATAATATTTAAAATTAATCAAACAACAACAGTAATTCTAAGAATCTCAACACTATACAATAATTAGATGGCATATTAACTAACTAACAGTTGACAGATTAACAAAAGAATAATTAAATATAAAATAATTTATCTAATTCATAGAAAGGCAATTATCTAAATGGAATTATATAAAATTTTGGAATTCCTGGAGCTAACTCTTTTGAGGAATAATACTAAGAAAAAGTTTAAAATATTGAAAATAGAAACAATTTGCAAAATCAAATTTAGAATTCTGAATAATTATTGTAAGTTCCACAATCAGGCTAAATTAGTGAAAGAGCATTACTTTAAGAATAAACTAATAATAGTATTTCTGCTGCTCAAGGGAGCTTTTCATACTTGAATATTTCTTAGTTCCAAGCTTACTAAAATCCCTTAACTTCTGTTTCATAAACTTAAGCCATATAGCAGATAGCAAATAGCACAAATCCAACCAATAAATTCATATCTGAAAAGATTAATATTAATAGACTTGTATCCGTTCCCAGTAATTATAAAGCACATTTTGGAACGAATTCTTCATTAAGCGGTATATACCCTAACAATAACACATTTAATGTTAATTATAACCAGAATAGTAGCAATTCTAACTAACTTTTTAATACAACATTAAATGCTACTCTTAATTAGAATCAATCTGTTTAGCATCATAATAATACTCTAGCATCTCATAATTCTACAAGCAATCTATTCAAAAACGTAGCATTAAATAGCAGTAATTAGTAGTAAAATACACACACTCTACCATCAAAATCAACTGGACAGACCTAATCTTCTAGGAGTAAAGATAGACTATTAAAAAAATTGATGGAAAAAAACATAGATTTTAATGATCTTAAAAGTGTTTGGAAAATGAGTAGCGAAATCAAAAATATAAGTCAACATCATAATCACAGTCACAGCAGTAATTAAAACCACCTTATTAGCTAGAATAATTAAAACATAAACTTCTCCTCTACTTAATAATAACACTACAATCATTAATAAAATTCTTCTGCTACTAAGCAATTTGCAATACATTATAACCCACATTAAAATTAAGATATTTAATTTTCAAACAAAGATCTTAGAGCATATGAAAGTATTCAAAATTTTTTAAATGAATAAAATTACAACTAGTAAAATACCATAAGTAAATTTTAAAGAAGTAATTCTCTAGGAAGAAATTAAATGAAAGCAAGTACTTCAGCTTCAAATCTACTTACTCCTTTACAGCTTCCAATCTAATCTAATAGTAAAACTAAGAAGGATTCTAAGAAAAAAAAAATAAAAAAAAAAATTGAAAAGCTTACACAAAATTCTAGTTATAAAAACAATTTTTAAGGAAATAATCATCTTTTTGTGGCTACTTCTTAGTCTTAGTAAAATACAGCAAGAAACCATCATTAAGTTTAACAGTATGAAAAGAAGATCGCAAGCAATGGAGTTAATTCTGAAAGAAATATGATCAATCAAGAAAACTAGGTGGCATTCAAAAAAAGTCAGCATCCATAAGGTGTATAAAATAACGTCTCTATAAATAGTCCTTAAAGAAAAAGCCTATAATCGTCACCTAGTTAAGAAGTAGGTAATTTTTCTTTGGAAAAGAAAAGTAAAAGAAATAGTAAGACTAAAATCTAGGAAAAAACACTAAATGGATTTTAAGGAAGTTAAAAAGAGCAATTACCTACTTAAAAATAGGGTAATATATCAAATTAATAGATGGAAAGCATTGATGAATAATGAAAGAGTTTTACTTTTCCTAAAACGAAAAATAAGCAAAAAAATAATTTTAATAAAATAATCTGAAAAATTTATAAAAATAAAAATTATTTTAAATATTAAAAAGATTTACAATAATTAAATATAGTTTTTTACTACTTTCTTTATAGATTGTAAAAGTGTCTACAATAAAAGTTATATTAAAAATATTAGCTTCTGTCTTAAATTTTTAAACTCCTAACTAACTAAAACTTTTTAATAAATGAGTTTTGTGCAGCAAACCAATTTTACACTGTTTAAGTGAAAGAATTTAATTAAAAATACCACTTTTTAAATTGTTTTTATTTAAGGATTATTTGTTTTAATTAATTAAATAATTTATTTATTCTTTTAAGAATTATTTTTGAATTATAAATTAGTTTTAATATAAAATTCTAGTTTTAGCTTAAAAATTATAATTTTATAACTTTTAACTAATTGTCACTTCTTTATAAATTGGTTCTGTCTGTACATTGAACTAATATAAAACTGTTTAATTAAATGATTTTAATTAAAAATATATTTTCTAAAATTTTTCATTTCATTAGAATTGTTTGTTTTAATTTTTTAAAATTATAATTTTTGAAGAAATAATTTTTTAATATTAATTTAAGATATTATATTTGAAATTAAATGACTATGCATCATGTATTTAAAAAGTACAATAGAAAAATTTTAACTAATTAAATTTAATTAGAATATTTTTTATTTTTTTTGAAATAAAAGTATTTAAAGAAAATAAAATAAAAAGAAAGTGGTTATTTTAAATAAAATAAAATAACTAAAAGATAGAATTTAAAGAAAATACATGGTCAAATACATAAATGAAATTACAAAAATCATTTAGGATCATAATCCAATATTTTATATTTGCTGAATTCAGCATTATTTAACTATTTATAGAAGAATACATAACCATATATTTCAATAAACGTTTTGTATAAATCAAGTTACCTATTAAATATTTAAAATTTATTTTTTAAAATAAAAAAATAAAAAATTTTAAAAGAAATTCAAACAAATTCAAATAATTATCTTTAGTATTAAAAGTAATCAATGTTTATGTTATTAAATTAATTATGAATGTAAAAATTACTCTAACTTCTCATAGTCATTATTTTTAGCTAAATATTTTTTGAAATTGATGAAAAAATCTTTCAGAGGGATAATATATTTTTTTGAAAGTATATCAATAAACATGTTTTTTATAATATCAAGAGCACTAACCTTTAAAATAATAAATTTTTTTAGTTTTTTTTTGGGAAAAACTGAATTAATATTACTGAGATATCTTTTGTTAATTATTCAAATAAATCTTTCTTTTTATTCTCAACATCTACTTAATTTTATTAATCAAATTATTCAAAAATTTATTAAGGATTGAAAATTCTATAGTCTGGGTACAAACTTGCTCTCTCTAGCTAATCCTAGTTTAAATCTTAAATCTTTAGCTTTTTTACTCTTTATCTATAGTCTTCAAATATATTGAGAGTGTTATCTTCATAATTTTACTCGTATTCCTCTAAGTTTAGATCAAAGCTAGTTTTGCCTCTCATCCTTGAATCCTTTACAAATGTAAAGATTAAAATTATTTATATAAATAGATTATTTTTTTAAAATTACTGGTGACCCTATTTAAGATATTGATGAATCTATGTTAGAGGGTTATCTTTCTACACTTGAATTCTGAACGGAATTTTCATTTTTAGATTTATTTTCTTACACATTAACAATATGCCTAAAAGGATTCTTTTCAGTAGAACAATATAAAAGAATGCAAAATAAATAATTTCTTTCTTCGGGCCTTAAAGAATAAATAACAATCCTAAGGAGAGCCTTATTTTTATAAAAAGTTTTACATAATTTATTTCTAAAAAAGATTGGAATTAAGAGTAAAAAAGCTACTTCAAAGATGAATTCTAAGTAAGAAATCCTTTAAGATTTCTTTAGTTTTTTATCAAATTATTTTAAAATATCCCATGTTTTCTCTGCATATTCAATAACCTTTTTAATAATTTTATAAAATAATTTAATAAAAATAATCATCAATAAATCAATCAATCAATAAATACTTCTTTAGGCTATCTTAAATTGAGAGCAGCTTCACAACATTATCTGCAACAATTTAAAGATTACATAATATAATCTTCTCCATGTTAGTAAAAAATTTAATATGCTTGCTTACAGAGTTAAATTCCTTATTAGAGATCAGCTTATTGTAAAATAAAAAATAATAAAAAAATAAACACATTTTTTTTTCTTAAAATATAAGCTTTACATGTGCTAAAGTAAATTTTACTAATCTCATAACATATTTTTCCGTAGTTTATTGACTCAGGACCAAATTTATTTTCGATAATTGATTTAGACAACTAAAAAAATTAAAGTGCCTTTTGATTTTATTTTTAGTTAAGAAAAATGATAGCTTATTTTTAGTAAAGATCAGACATTTTAACATGGTTTCCTCCTAATTAATTAATTTAAAATTTATTCAAAATAAAAATAAACACCAAAAAATAATATAGAAAAGTAATTAAATTGTAGAAAATATCTAAATTATAAAACAAATTATTTTACCTAATATGGTTTTACATATTTTGATAGCATCACTAAGACTTTGAAGAGCTTTTTCATTTTCTTGAACTAAAAAGTTATAATCTGACTAGATAGCACATAAGTCTGCATTAAGTGGGTGGTGATCACCTAAATGATATTTAATATACTCTAACATATAATTTTATAGATCCATACAATCTTTTATATTCTATTCTTTTAAATTAGTATTTTTTGTATTGCTATTAATATATGTATAAATTTTTATCAAAGTCCTCATAGGTTTTATGCTATATGCATGCTTTAAGGGCAAAGTAGCCAAAACATTTTTTATATCTTTTATCATTTCTTACAACAGCTTTTCCTCATCCATTTCTCGCTAAAAGGGATTGGTTCCTTAAGATTGAATACTTGGAGAACTTGGAGGTGATTATCTTTTTGAGTAGCTTCTATATCTATTTCCTTTTTTCGTTTTTTAATTTTATAATTCTTTATTTTTTGCATCTAATTTCATCAAGTTAGCATCGACTATTTCAACAGTCAAATCATTTTCTAAATGTGGTGCAGGTGCAGTCAAGATTTTATCGTACGTTAACTAATAATTTTCTATTGCAATTAAAAGTAAAGTTAGAAAGGAATTTAAATTATTATAGAAAACAAAAATAAATGAGCAAAGAATAATTAATTAATTAAATAAATACTCTTTTTGATTTTCATATATGTAATTGCTTCATCATATTAACCTAAGTTTATGCATTTGTTGTAGTCTTTAGTAATTTAATTAATTTTTAAAGTTCTAAATTGGTAGACCTTACTATGAACATGAATATCAATAAAATTGTTATGATCAGAAGGTTGTATTTTATCAAAGATTTTAATTTCATATTTTTTGTTAAATGATAATCTCCAATGGTAGGAAATAGCATGCAAAAGATATCCATGTGATAGGCTAGATGCTTATTCATATGTGATTGTATAATCAAAATCTTACTAAATTTGAGGTATCAGAATCTCATTCCAAAAATCAATTGACTGCTAATCTTTCGTAAACATTAGATTTAAACATTCAAGGTGTGCTTCTTTTAGAACTTCTTGAAATTTATAAGCCATCTCATTCTTAATAGATTAAATATTTTCATCAAATCGCTATTAAAATTCATGTTCCTCTTCATATATTTGATCATCATCTTACTTTTTCTAATCTGATAGATTTATGTGTTCATCCTCTGAGTTTTCTCTTTGAACTATACCATTTTTACCAGCTGGTTTTTTATCACCATCGGATATTCTCTTATCAATGCTACTAGTTTTACCCTTGTTATAATCAATATTATCTTAAACTGTGATAAATTCTCTTTCATAATCGTATTCACTATATTCCTTTACTGTATCATCTCTTTTCAATAAATTTTCTATTTCTTTTCATTTATTTTGATAAATATAAATAAATATCTAACATTTAAAATGAGTTAGCTCTATTTAATTGAATTTGTAAAAATTTACTTTAGGATATTTCGTATGTAGAATATCCTTAGGATTGTGAATAGTGATTAACAATAAGTTTAGCAAGATTTGCCCTCAAAATTTTTTTTGAGCTTCTTGCAATCATGTCTGTTATGCAAATTTCTTTAATATGAGGTAGATTGCTTCTGCTAGCTACCTTTCCAAGGTGTCTCATGTTAACTCCATAAAAATGAAAATAGTAAGAAAGTTATTCAGTTCCTATTGGCTAGATAACCATGTTTTGAAGATCCTCTACCAAATTTTTAATGCCATCACTCATTAATTTGAGACAAGCTGAAGCAAGAAGCAAGTCATCTTACTTTTTTTTAGTAAAATAAAATATAGAGATGCAAAAAAGTAATAATTTTTTTTTACATCAGTGTTTACTGAGTTATTTGAATTTAAAAACGCTCCATTAGATAAAGAGCATTGAATCATTGATAAAAATTCAGGTCTTAGTCTGTTTTTAAAAAGATCCATTTTTTACTTATCTCCGTCAACGTCAACTTATAAAGGGAACGTTGTAGCAGTTTTCATTAAATAAAATTTATTATGCTCTTAAATATCACTTTTATCGCTTTTTTTCTATTTGCTATGAAGAATTTTTAATCTCTTAAGTTTCTTATCCCTAGTTTCTCCTTCTACTTCGTTTTTAATATCACTCTAGATCAAATCTTTATTTTTTAGGCAATGAACTTCTGTAAGCAAAGAAATATAAACATTAATTTATTTGGAAATCTTATCTCGAATACCATTAATTTAAAAAGGTTTAAGCTTTAAGCAATCTCCTAGTAGCTCTAAATCATCAATTAGTTTTTAGCTTTCATATTCTAAATAAACACCATTTCTCGTTAACCCATGAATTAAGCTAAGATTATTAGCGTTTTTTTCAGACCTTATCAAGTTTTCTAAATCATCTTCATTTTGTTATCTTATCTGCTTCTTCTTTAGAGGCTTGAAAAAATAATAGAATTTATTGATTAGCTAATTATTTGATGTTGAAAAAATTATTTTTATATATATACAAGAAGTAAAGGTGCAACTGTTGAGCACAAGCATGTAAAACCTAAATAGTCAATTTAGCATGTTAATGGGATCTATTTAAAATTAGATTTTTAAAAATAATTTAAATGGAAATTAAATATTTATTTAATTTTTTATTAATTTACCCTTAAAGAAAAGAGGTCCTTTTCCTTGATTTCTTAGTTATCCTTAGTCTTCTCAAATGATTCAATAGAACTCATAATAAATTAATGAATTGCATCTGCAATTATGTCATTTGATCGGAATTCGTGAGCAATCATCTTCGTTTCTAAATTACGGTATATTTCAGTCTATTAACTGCTTACTTATTTGTTTTCTTGGGTATCTGAGATGATATCTTTCATTTAATTTTTTTAAGATGAATCACTTCTCTTTTTTAATTATAGGGACTCCTTGGAAAATATCTCTATTTAAGCCACTCTTATGAAAATTCCATCTACTAAGTATGCTCTTTCGTTTCTATTCTTAAATTAGTACATAGGATGATTGTTTTTAACTTCTAAGTATCTTCTAAGTTTAACAGGAAATATGAGCTCATGAATTATATTCCTAACATTTTCAACTGCTTGCTTTCTGAACCTATATTTTTATTCCCAAATTGTATTATTATTTTAATAATTTATCAATAAAATACTTTATTACTCCCCTATAAAAGCAAATAGCTTTAAACCAAATTTATTTTCAAAATCTAAATCAAAATTATAATTCGATTTATTCTTATTTTCCATAAAAACAGAGTAGTATTCTTCCCATAAATTGTTATATCGGTAATCCCATTTGATTCTCATTCTTTTCTTTTTACTTTCCTTATCATTTTATAAATTTGCTTGCTATCTTTGACTTTAAAAAAGCTATGTTATAGATGAAATAATTTTATTAACGAATAATATTACGGACTCTATTTATATCTGCTAGCTACAACGCTTGCATTTTATTGTTATCCATACCTTGATTATTACATTTAATACTGCTACTAGATATTTTAATTATTCTACATGATTAAGCTACTATCTTAATTTGCATTCAATTTTTATTATTATTAATATTATTATTAACCCTCGTTCTGCTCGGAATTTTAGAATTAATTAGGGATTTACTCTGTAAATATATCATATTTCTTAGGATCAAATTTAAATATCCAAAGTGTATGCCCAATATCTTAATCATTTTCTGATTCATTTGAATTTCTTTTACTCTTATTTATTTGAAAAAAGTTAACTAAAGTAGAAAAAAATATTAAACTACCAAAGTCAATAAAATGAATTAATAGAAATTATCTTTTAAAATACCTTATAGTTTTGGCAGTATTTAGTTTAAAAAACTATTGTAATACAATTTTTTGCTCTTTAAAGAGATATTTCACTTGTGGGATGACTTAGCTGAGTTAAATTACTTAACAATACTTTTTATTTAAACTTATTTTCATCGAAGCTTTTAGTAACATTATAATAAGCTATATATTAGCTATTCACGAACAAAATTCTTTAGTTCCATGCATAACCACCTTCATAATTTATTTTTTAAATGTTAATATTAAAAACAAACTCTTCAAATTTTCAATAAAATTGTAAATTTTCAATCATACAAATTCAAAAGCTTTAATTAATTTACTTACTCTAGCTCAATTTTTCACAGCGTATATAATTATTTTATTGGCAATATCGTTGTAAAGCAGCAAGAGCACTCTAACTAATTTTGGAATTATCATTGCTAGCCATTTGTATCTTTAACTGAAGCTTATTTATCTTTGATTTATCTACAAATAATATAAAAAAAAAAAATACCTTAAATTAATTTTCTTTCTGTTTAATATAATCAAAATTCAAACAATTTTTATAATAAATTTTGAAATCTTTTGTTTTCCATCAGTTCAATTCAATATTAGAATAATTTTTAATTAATATTATTTTTTTGAAATTTAAAATATTTTGGTAAATTTGATTAAACAAATAAATTTTTCATAAAATAATTTTTGCAAAATTTTCAATACTTAATTTGTAACTAACACTAAAAAAATAGATTTTACTTGAAAAGTAGAAACAAACTAAAAGAGCGCATAAAACTATTTCTTTTAAAATTCTAGACAATCTAGCTACATACTATATTACTGTTTATATAAAAAGTATTGTATCTTTTTATGTTTGTTAGATTTTAATCAAATTAAACTCATCAAAATAATTAAAAAGATTAAAATCTTAATATAAATTACATAAGAATATTAATTAGCAATACAAAATTTAAAGTAAAATGGATATTGAAGAAGCAGATAGAAGATCAATTATTGATTTCGTAGAATAAAAACTAAATATTAAAGAAGAAAATCCTTTAATACAAACAAAGAAAATCATCGATAAAGGATATACCTCTACAACAAAAAAGAGTCTCCTAAGATTTGTATATATTATAGTTGATACAACCTAATCTTCTACAAGAGTAGATTTCAAGCCTTCGAGAATAGGACTAACGTAAATCTACTTAAAGGTAATAATATTGCATTCAAAATTTTTAATTTATAAAAAATTAATATTATTTTTAATATTAATTAGAACTTCATAAAAAACTTTTTTGATTCTAATCCTTTGAGTGTATTATCTATTGGTAAAACATAAAATGGCTAGTGTATAACTCTTTAAGAATTTACATCTAGTATATCTCTTTTAGATAAAACAATCGAAAAACTTGTAGTTGATGAAAAGGAGGATTTTTCTCTTTTTGAATGTTTAAATGTAAATTTATAAATTTCTTTTGAATGTTTGTGAATAAAATATTTTTTAAGACCAAATCTTTATCTAAAAAACATTTAAAATAAAGGAAACTTTTAATATTTTTGCTGAAGCACCTCCATATGCTTTCAGAGAAGTAGTTCTAATTTAGTCAACACCTTCAACAAAAGATAAAGGTGATATAAATGAATAAATAAATAAAGCCAAATAATGCAAAATAACTTTTAATATTATATCACTTAATGCAAAAACATTCATATTTTAGGTAAATAGATTTTAAATTTATACATTGCACAAACCATGCAAAACTCTATATTTAATAGAAATTGACAAAAGAGACATAAGGTAAATATGACACAGCTTTACATGAAAAAGATTATGAAAATTTACTTAACAGCTATTGTGAACCTCCATAATAAATATTAAATAAAACTGAAAAAACTCTTATACAAGTTGGTTTCCCTAATAAAAAATATTCTAAAATTTCTGTATTATGTGCTTGCCATATGGAGTTAAAAACTAACTTTTACATTTGCCCTTAATGCAAAAGTAAAAACTGTGAAGTTCCTTCAAAATGTTCAGTAACTAATTTTTTAGAATTTTTAAAAATTTACAAGTTTTTATTAAATTTACTAATAAGGGATGCCAATTAAATTTAATTCTTCCTTTGCATATCACAAAGAGCTATCATTTTAGTTAAAATTTAAAAGAATTCGAATTGTTAGGACAAGAAAAATCTAATAATAGTATGGAAACCGAGTAAGATAAAACATAAAATATCCTTTGTAATGGATGCTCTGAAGATATTAAAGAAGATTACTTCTCAAAATGTTAAAATTGTAAATCAATATTCTGCTTGTAAATTAATTGTTTTATTCACACAAGCAACTTTTTAACAATTTTTTAACTAAATTTTATAGGGAATGTGATATTTTAATACACAAGCAAAAGCTAAATTGTCCTAAATGTTGATGGACTGAAAAAAACACAAAATAAATAAAAATCTTGTAAATATTAAAATGCCATAAAATTGTTTATATTATTAATTGATATTAAGAATTGTAAATATATGTTGAGATATTATTGTAAAACTATCATAAAAGATTATATTTACAAATAAATATTGAAATACATTTTCATGTCTATTTGTATGAAAGTAGTATTGGATTGGTTTGGATTGGATTGTTTTAAATATAAAGAAAAGGCTAATGTTTATAAACTGTTTATGAATAATTAAGAAAAAAGGTAGTGTCTCTAAAGAAATTCAGAATATTATGCTAAATTTTAAAAAAACAGATATTTCTTGGATAATAAATTAATAATTAATTAGTTCAAAATAATATAGTAGAAATACTAATACAAAAATGTAAGCTATTTATTATATGTAAATCAAAAAAACACTTGTTAAATTGACATTTTAGGATATTTTGGATTTAAATTTTTATTTCGCCAATTAATTATAATATTACTTAAGTTAAGAAAGATTAAAATTAAGCTTCAATCAGCATCTTCCTTTTTATCACTTTTACCTTAAACAACTATAAGCATAAAATCTTTATCAGGGGCAACCATTATTTCGTTACGATCAGATTTAATTCTCAGAAATACTAAATGATTATTCTCATCAAGATCTCTGACAGTAGATTTTGCCTTAGCTGCCAATTAAGGTATGTTAATGGCAATCTTTTCACCTAAACTTTTTTAATCTCCTTCATATGTGGTTCTGATAATATTACCTTCATTATTAACGATAACAATTCCTTAAACTGATTTATGGGTTTTGATTCTATTAAGGGTTTCTTCAACTTCAGACATTTATTTATTTCTATTATGTTAAATTAATTTTTTGTATTAAAATTTTGAGATATTTTATTGAAAAATATAATTACAAATAAACTAAATTTTTCGTTTCAATATATGATATTAAATTTTGAAATTGCTTTCTATTTATCTGCTTTTATTAATAAAAATAACTTTTGATTTATTTTTTTATTAGATTTTGGTTAGCTTTTTAAAAATTGTAAATTAATTTTAAAAATTCATTAATTTTTTTTTTTAAAATTAAAGCATGTTTTAGTGATTCAACAAGATAGATTGCTAATATCATTTTTGATTTTAAAAATAAAAACTATTCAAAATAATAAATTATTATGCAATCTTAAATTTAAAATAATTTTAGTGATGAGTTTATTTGTAATTTATAAATTATAATTTAAGTTGTAAAAATAAACATAGATTTTATAAATATTTTGTATTGATTAAAGCTCATTGATGAGCTGATGTAAATAAATTTTAAATAAATTATTATTGATCTTGCAAGGAATCATTCCTATCTTATAGTTCGTTGAACACTTCTTCACCAACAGCATATGAAAAGTAAAGTCCAGAATACTCCTCGAGATGAGATAAGTTGCAAAACCAATAATTATCATTATTTGGAATTAAATTCTTAAAGATGTTTTTTTAGATTAAAGAGCTGAATTCTTTTAATGTAATTGAATTCTCTGGATGCTTTTCGTGAAGGAAAAGATCAAGTTTAGCCTAATAGATTTGTTCTAACTAGCTTACAATTCTAAAAATTTCTATATATTATTAAAATGGCTTCTAAAAGATAAACTCTGTAGAGAGATCAGGTTTTTATTGTTCTTCTTTAGATGTTGCAGAAGATTTAGGAGCAGCATTCTATGGAAGAAGAAATATTAAATTTTCAAAAACTTTTGCACATATTTCTGCATAATCTATCTTAAAGTTATTAGCATATAGTTAATAGCGGTGATGATTGAGAACACTATGAAGTGAGTGGCCAATTTCATGCATAAAAGTTTAAAAATTATCAAATGTCATTTCAGTTTTATTATCTAAAACTTTGAAATTCATTCTAACTAATAAGCAAGGAAGTTATACATATTTATTTATTTCACAATATCCTGAGCTAAAACATGTTTTTGCATCTTCGTATGCATTAAAATCTAAAAACACAACTCCTTTCAATTTCTAATTTCCATTTTTTTCTTTTAAAAATAATTCAAAGCATTTTATATTTTTCTCATCAACTTAGGTATTTTTTTATTGCTGGTCTTAAGTGCCACTTTATTTGAATGCATCAGATGAATGAACTTCTGATAAATTAGAAAGTTCTTCTTTACTGTTGTCACAAACTCTGTTAAAGAAATGGTTTTTTGGTGCTTAACACTCTTTGAATTCAACATTTAAAAATCTTTATGAAACCTAATTTAAAAGGTTAAAAGCTTACTACCATGTAAGAGTAAAATTATTTGAAGGAGTGCCTAAAATATTTTATCTTAAGTAAAGAAAATCTTAATATTCAAGCTAACACTATTATTATTCACTTGTATTTTTAATTTTAGCTTTCTCCTAAAGACTTTTGTATAATAAAGGATCAGAAAGCAAAGTTTCTAATCTTTTATGACATCTTTCAACAGAAGCGTTCAATATTCTTTAAATTATTATTTTAATATCTCTCGTTTAGTTGATTAAATCGTTATTTAAATTGTTGCTATTATCTTTAATGTTAAATCCTTATTTCTATTAGTTTACAGAGTTGAGCATTTATTTTAAAGATGTATTTCTTGTAAAATGGAAAAATTTTGAATTCAATGCCAAAGAATAATGCTAAAAATCTTCAAATCCTAATTAATTAGCAAATTATAATCTTACTTCCATCAATTAGTTAAGTAGAGTTTCATTTGATTTATTTGTTTCTAAAAAGTCATTAAAAATTTAAGACCTTAATTTAGGATCTGAGCATAGTTTTAGCAATTATGCTTGTATTTAAGATGGTAAATCCAAACTAATCATATCTGTAGAGCGATTCATTGAAGAGAAATAGCCCATATAAAAATCAGGGAATATTTCAAAAGAGTAGGTCTTTTCTCTTTTTATCTGTAATACTTTTTTATTTTTAGCTTATGAGGCTCTTAATTATTGAAGAATTAATTGTTCAATCATTAAAAGTCCTTGCAAACGTTCCCTTTCATTTTCTGTTTTATTGATAAAATATCTTAATTCATAGTCGTTTATTAACATCTTTAAAAACTAGACGTCTTAATCATCTAAGTTGTTTACTTTTTCACCATTTTTCATTTAATTTTGTAATTTTTACACTAATTGTTTGCCTAAAGGTGATTAATTATCATTAATATCTAAATCTAAATAATCTTAACCTTCAAGATAATACATGTAGAGAGATTAATTGTAAATCTGAGTATCAGAGTTTAAATAATTAAATTAATGCTGGATTTTCTCTATTATTTCCTTAAAAATAGTTTTTTGTTGGCTATACATCTTACTGTAGTATAAGATATTAGAAGTGTCTATAATTTGGCATAAGTCATTAGAAATTTCATTTAAAATAGTTAATTTCTACTTTACTAGATTACTACTTTTAAACAATTTCAACTTAATTGGCACTTGATTTAAGACATTATTATTCTTAGCTAAAAGCTTCATCACACTTTACTAACTTATAATATATAATCTCCTTTATTAAATATCCCTACCTACCCTAAATATATTTTGCAATGTTTTTAAAAATTTAATAAAGATTTTATTCTTAAAAAATCAAAGTTTGTTTTTGAATAATTAATTAAGATTATGTATGATTTTTATCTTTTTTAGATATTTATTAATTTAATTTTTTAATTAATATTTCTTTTAAAATTTCTTATAGTAGTATTTATATTTTATAAATTTAATTTATTTATTAATTAATTATAATTATTTTATATTTTTTAAATATTAACATCTCTATAATTACAGATAATAGCTAATTTTATATTTAATAATTGAACATTTTGTATCTTTAATATCTTTGATAAGAAGAAATTTTTAATAAATTTGAATATTTAAAATCAATTGATCAATCATTGATACAAATTAATTAAGTTATTATTAAAAAATATAGAAATTGTAAACTCTTAAATGGATATCGCGTTTGAAAACTAAAAATAGGTTTAAGACTAAGAAGACTAAGATTAAATAAATAACAACAAAGCTTACAAGCTTTTTGTTAAAATATACAGTGATATCATGATGATATTAATTAGATTTGTCTTAACTGATCTAGCTTAAACCTACTTACTTAAGTTTAATATTTTTGATTACCTAATATTTGATTACCTAAAAAACTATCTACCGATGTCTTATCCCTATAGAATTTTGAGCGGTATGTTAGTATTTCTAGTATTGATTCTTACTATTGGATTTGTTACTATTACATTTAAGTCTTTACATAATTTACAAAACCCTATGATTTTTATTAAAGGTTTTTTTATTAACTACTACAATATTGCTATATCCTAAGACATAGATATAAAAAAAATGAAATGAGCATCATTGATTTGTTTGTATAAAATAAATAAAAAAACAAATAACTTTTAAATAATTTTATGTATTTTATACATTGTTTTCTATTGTTTAATATCTTGTACATTAGAATGTTTTTCCATGTAAATAGATATATAATATAACAGTTTTTAGTATGTTAGATATTAAAAAAATAATATACGCTTATTTTTATGAAAATCAGAAATGCATATTCCAAAACAAATAATCAATTTCTAAATTAATATTAATCAAAATATTTGAAATATAAATAATCTAATAAATATCTAAAATGGAGATATTATTTAAATTCATTCCATATTATTTGGTTCATTATACAGCTTATGCAATTTATATAGTTTTGGCTATATTTTTATTAAGGAAAATAAGTAAGAATATTAAAAATAATGTAACAAGAGATTTATCAAACCAAATTATTGTTATAACTGGAGCCAACTCAGGAATCGGGTTTGAAACAGCTAAAAATTGTGTTTAGCATGGAGCAAAAGTTGTTTTAGCTTGTAGAGATGAAATTACTGCATAGCAATCTTGTCTATAGCTTAATTCAATAAAAAAAAAATCAACAGAATTTATTAAACTAGACTTATCTGATAGTTCTTCTATCCGCTAATTTGCTAATATCTTTAAAAAAAAATATTCAAAATTAGATATCCTTGTAAATAATGCAGGTGTTATGGCTATCCCTAATCGCTGCCTTACTAAGGAAGGATTTGAATAAACTATTGGAGTAAATTATTTTGGTCATTTCCTTCTCACCCAACTTTTATTAGATCATTTGAAGTTATCATCTTAATTCAGGGTAATAAATGTTTCCTCTGTGGCTCATTTAGCTGGGACTATTGATTTTTAAGATTTACATTTTTCTAAAAGATTTTATCATGGAATGCTTGCTTATTTCTAAAGTAAAATTGCAAATATATTATTTACAATTTCTTTATAAAAAAAATTTGATGATCAAAAACTATCTGGCTTAAGTGTTTCTTTACATCCTGGAATAGTTCAAACTAATTTATTTAGGCATTTAAGAGGTCTAACTAAAGTCTTGTTTAAGCTAATTTCTCCTCTTTTCAATTTTATATATAACAACTCATTTGAAGGTGCTTAAACTACATTGTATTGCATTCACTAAAATTATTTTAAACTAGAAAAAGGAGCCTATTATTCTGACTGTCAAAAGTAAAAAAGATTGAATAATTGCATTACTCCTGAAAATGCAGATATCTTATGGAATTTATCTATGAAAATATTTGGGTTATGATTAGTAAAATTTATATATAAATGAAAATATCCTTGTTATTTATTTAGATTGTATTTATAAATATATTTACATAAAAGTATAGAAATAATTTATAAGGAATCCCTAAAAATTATAATTTATTATGTAATTAAATCAATTTTTATTTCTCAAATTTTTGTTATCAGAAATTAAATAATTAATTCAAGCGTTTAAAGGGAAAATTTAAAAACAAATATATCTTCCTGATAATAATAGCAACCTTTATAAAAAGTAAAACAAATCAAGAAAAACTTTAAAGCTTTTCTAAAAATAGAAACAAAAATTAGAAATTAATAAATAAATCAATAATTTATATAATTTATTTAATGTATAAATTAATTTTTTAATAGTAATATTAAAATATTATTCCTTTATAATTTTAAATAAATAAATATATCGATGCAAGTTTACTCCTTTTTATTGGATATAAAAATACGTATAAATTATAAACAACTATTTTTCTATTAAGAATTTAGAATATTTCTAATAATTTCTTATTAAAGCAATCTTACACTCAGATAAAAGATATCTTAATGTAAGATATTGTAAACTCTAAATTTAAATTCGCCAACAAAAATATCTGATTATAATAAATTTTTAATTTAATAATTAAGTAAATAAATTTTAGTAATAAAAAATGAATACTAGTTTGATAAGTAGCTATTTAACTGTTAATAATGCAGCTATTTTTGGAGTTGCTGCTTTAGCATTAGTCTTTATTAAGATATGGTCTAATGGCTCTGTTAATAACAAGAAAAGAGATTTAAGCAATTAATTGGTTATCATTACAGGCTCAAATACTGGTATTGGATTAGAAACTGCTAAGAACTGTGTTTAAAATGGAGCTAAAGTCATACTTGCTTGCAGAGATTAAAAGAGAACTTAAAATGCTCTAGATTTAATTAATTCAATTAAGCCTAATTCAGCTGAATTTATGAGATTGGATTTAAGTGATCTTTCATCAGTTCGTTTGTTTGTTAATGAATTTAAGAGTAAATACAATAAACTAGATATCCTCATTAATAATGCTGGTATAATGCACATACCAAATAGAGTTTTAACAAAAGACGGCTTTGAAAGTTAAATTGGTACAAACCATTTTGGTCATTTCCTTCTTACTCACCTTTTGATGGATAGCTTAAAAGCATCTCCTTAATTTAGAGTCATTAATCTTTCTTCTCTTGCACATAGCTTTGGATCTATGAACTTCGATGATCTCCATTACGAAAAAAGAGCCTATGACCGTAACTCAGCTTATTCTTAAAGCAAGATTGCCAACATTCTCTTTACAATTGCATTGTAAAAAAGAATTACCCAATAAAAGTTGAACGGTATTGCAGTAAGTCTTCATCCTGGTGTAGTAAGAACTGAATTAACAAGACATTACACTGGTATTTTAGGATTTATGAAATTTTTAATTTCTCCTTTGTGGTATCTCTTATCTAAATCTCCAGAATAAGGAGCATAAACAACTTTATATTGTGTTCATGAAAACTTTGATAAACTAGTTAAAGGTGGCTATTATTCTGACTGTAAGACTAAAAAATATGGTAACAAATAAATTACTGAAGAAAATGCTGAGAGATTTTGGGACATCTCTTTAAAATAATTAAAATTGTGATTTAATTGTTATAATGAAATAATCTTGTTTTATTTTTTGTAGAACTTGTTTATGTAGAAACTGTATTTTTTAATCACTTTTCAATTTTGTCTAAAAAAATAAATCAAATCATAAAAATATTTTATAGAATTTTAACCAAATAAATCCATTTTTGTTAGTTTCTGAAAAAACACTAATCCAAGTAATTAAAAAACTAAACAAGATTTAAAAAAAATTTATGGCTTTTTCTTATAAATCAAAATAGTTTGTATTCAAATACAAACAAAATCTTTGAAAAAATTAAGTCAAAAATAAAAACAATTAAATTTCACAAATAACTCATCAAATTTTTATTAAAAATTTATTGTCAAATATAAAATTTTGTTTTTAAAATAAAAACATAAAATCACATCAATAAGAATAAACAATTTTTAGACAGACTGTAAAAGTTTATTTAAAGTTAAATTTATAAATTATTCTAGTTTTATTATATTTTAAATATTTATTCTTTAAAAGAGAAATAGTAGAAAGATTTATTTGCTTATATTTGTTTTCATTTTATAAATTTTCTTTAAAAACACCAGAATAAATAATTTCAATATTTTTTCTAGAATAATTCGTTATTTATCTATCTTACACTTTGAAAATTTCTTTAAATGTTCCATTCTTACATTTTAAAATTTAATCTAAAAAATAAAATAATATAATGATTAAATTTCAATTAAATTATACAGAGGCTTATATTCAAATATGAATTTAGATTTTCAAAATTTAACTTACTCATAAATCTTTATTTTAGCATTTGGATTTATTTTTGCAATCTTGCTATTACTAAGTTTTTACATTAAAACTAGGGCTAATAAAAAATTCAGAAATCTTTCTGGTTAAATTGTTATTGTTACTGGTTCTAATACAGGTATTGGATTTGAAACTGCTAAAGACTGTGCACTTAATGGAGCTAAAGTAATTTTAGCGTGCAGAGATTAAAAGAGAACTTAGCCTGCTTTAGAATCTATTAACCAACTATGCCCTAACTAAGCTGAATTCATTAGATTAGATCTTGGTGATCTTTCTTCTGTACGTCTATTTGTAAACGAGTTTAAAAGTAAATACAACAAATTAGATTTGTTGATAAACAACGCAGCTATTATATTACCTGAGCGTAATTTAACTAAAGATGGTTTCGAAACATAGATAGGTACAAATCACTTTGGACACTTTCTTTTGACTAATCTTCTTATGGATCAACTAAAAGCTGCTCCTTAATTTAGAGTTATAAATGTTTCTTCTTTAGCTCATACTTTTTCAACAATAGACTTTGATGACTTGCATTTTGAAAAAAGATCTTACAAATAATTTGAAGCCTATGCACAAAGTAAAATAGCTAACATTCTATTTACTATTAACTTGTAAAAGAGGATAGATCAACAAAAACTAAATGGAATTTCTGTGAGTCTTCATCCTGGAACTGTAAGGACAGATATATCAAGGAATTAAAATCCACTTTTTAGGGTTTTATATACTTTAGCCTATCCATTATTCTATTTATTTTCTAAATCTCCAAATCAAGGTGCTCAAACCACTTTATATTGTATACATGAAGACTTCGATAAACTTGTTAAAGGTGCCTATTATTCTGATTGCAAGAAATAAAATTTTGGAAACAAGTGTATAACCGAAGAAAATGCATAAAAATTGTGGGATTTATCAACTAAATTAGTAAAACTTTGAAATAAAAAAATAAAAAATTGTATTTAAGAATATTATTATCTATCTTTATGTTTTTTTAAAATTAAATTTCAATACATCAATTAACACACAAATTAAAAATTTTTGATCAAAATAGGGGAAATTTAAATGAATAATTTGGTATCATTAAATAAATATTATTAATTTACATAAAAATATGTTAATCATAATATCAACTAATTTTCAAATTTTTTATTCAATTCTTTTGATTTAAAACATTTACATTTTTGTAAACTAAACTAATTTTTGTTTTTTTAATTATTGAATTTGTATTAATTTACATATTTAAAAAAAATTATATAAATTTAATAAAGAATAAACAAATAAATTTATTTCAAAATAATAAGAATATTAAATAAAATTAGTTTTTTATAAAAAACGACGATGTTCTTTTTATTGAAATTATTAAATTAAAAAAAAAAATTTATTTGAATTTTATTAATTTTAAAAAACACATTTAGTAATTTTATATACAAATATAAATAAGCTAGTCAATTGATTGTTATTATATTTTGAAATAATAAAAAATAGTAATTAGAATTTAACAAGTAATTTATTTAGAAATACTTTAACACATAATTTTATCTCCAATTAAATTCAAATACGATATTCTTAAATAGTTTTTTGTTAGAAAGTTGCAAATGGAATACCTTAATTCCAACGCTTTGTAATGTGAGGAACTTGATCTATTTATCTTCCATATGCATATCTTTCATCAATACCTGAGGGGGTGAATAATTTATATTCAGGTGGAGGAACTAAGTAAAGTTAGAATGTAGCACGATTTAATCCAAGATCTTATGATTTTTTGGAACGTGAGACACAATAAGGGGTAGCTTCTAACACACCACCAGATAAAATTTACATAGATTCACCAATTTAGAAAATAATAGAGTCTTTATCAGCACTAATATGTTCTTTTTCACCCCATCTATTTTTAAAGAAAAGTCCAGTCTTTCTATCATCAAAAGTTACAGGATAGCCATCATGGGTGATGTATATAGCAGGAGTAAGAGCTTTTACAATTAAAAATTATATTAAAAATATCAAAAAAATTATGTTATTTTAAATTCGATCATCATTTTGGATAAAAATAAGTTAGAAATCTATATTTTATTCTATTTAGCATTTTAATTTTATTCCCTTTTTGAAAGAATAAAATGCTCTACATTTTAAAAAATTTCTTAATAAGATAAAAAAATGCAGAATCTTTAAAAGTCTATTTTAAATTTTTATTTTTGTAATTCTCACCTAAATAAATATTTTTTAAAAATTCAATTTTATTACCTGAAAGAGCAGAATAATCTGTGTGCCAAGAATTCCAATCATCCTCACGAGTAATAGGATCAGTAGAGGATTTGTAATAATTAAGTCTACCTACATGATCTTTATTATTCTTAATCAAGTTATAAAGAGTATCTCTTTTATAAGAAGTCATAACTTGACTCACATACTTATCAATATGCTTAGCTAAAAGGAATGAGGTATCAACCATAATATTACTTAAAAGTTTAAAGTGAGGCTTAAAAGTAGGAAGAGGGCCTTCGGGCCATACATTTCCACTTTAGTATAACTTTGAAGCTGCATCTCCAAGAACTTGCTATTAAGTTTAGGTCAAATGAGTTTCTTCCTCTCTAAGTGGGAGTGCAATAAAAGCGCTTTTCAATTTGTCATTCTTATTACCAAAATGCTCTTTACTTTCTTACCAACCTCTAGACCATTTAACTTCAGGTCTATCTAACTTAGCTTTTTCTTCTTAAGGAAGATTAGCGAGTTGATAGCTTAAATTAAGAAGATTTTATCTTGCTCTTTTGTAATTAGGGACATTTTTAATAGTGCAAATACCAGTTCCTTCAGGTCCAAATGCAGTTTTAATACGCTCATTCAAATCAAGATTTTCATCTAAAATTTCATTGAAATCAAAGCTTACTTACTCAGTGCTATAGTAAGCAAGTCTTTTCATTTAAGTCATTTTTAACTTTAATCCCCTGTTCAAAATGCACAACATTCCTATTTACTTATAATATTTTAATGGCTTTAGATTTTTTATTTCAATATTTGATTTTAATTAAAATTCTTTATTGATGGTCTCAGGTTTTTTATTTATGATGCTTGAAATATCCAATAATTGTTAAAATAATAATTTGGTATACATATCCCATCATCAGATTGATTTTGTGTTGATTAATTTCATAGTCACATCTCAAAAGTCTTCTTTATACAATCTTATAACTCTGACGCAATTTTAATTTATACTTCTATAAGATATCTTAATAAAAGCAAAAAAATAGTATTAATATTTTTATTTTATTATTGATATAAAAATAATCAACTAAAATGTCTCCTAGTAAAAAAAAAAGTAAACCATTTATATAATAAGTATTATTATTTGCTCATAATATATTTATAACTTCTCAATTTTAAAAGTTAATAAAAAATAAAAACAATCATTTTCCTAATTTCTAATTTATGATATTTTGCCATAAGATATTTATATTTTTCTGAATACATATTTCAAACTAATTGTGATAATAATAATTCTAGCTATCAAAAGTTAAAATCTCAAAAAAAATAATTTTACATTTTAAAAAATTGGTTAGCCTAGAAAGAAACTACCTATAAATGAACTCAATAATTTATATTAAATTAAATAAAATTATAACATAAAAATAGTTCTTCATATGATATTAAAATTTTCATCCAAATAAACTAAATGATAAATATTTAATATTTGCAGCCTTACATATAAAAATTAAAAATAAATACTACCTAGAAAACCTTCTAAATAAAAAGTCTTTACATTTCATAAGATTTGTTAATTGATACAAGTTTCAGCTATTTTTTAAATAAGATTTTATTATAAAATATTTAAATCAAATGAATTAATAAAATTTGGAAATTAAATTATTTTTTAAGCAGAAATTATAATAAAGTTTATTATTTTACATTCTTAAAAGAATAATATTTAGATTGTCTCTATTAAAATTATATTTAATTTAAATAAACATAAAAGATAGACAAATACCCAAAATAAATATAATTTTTCTAATTCCTAAATTTTTATCAGGGGTACTTAAGTGTATGATTGATTATTTATAAATTTTTTGCTAAATTAAAAATAAAATTTTTATAGAAAATTAAAAAATATTTTAATTTAAACTATTTAAAGATAAAATATATAAATTTTTATGTATTATTTTTTAAAAGTAATTCGAAGAATTATTATTAAATTTATAAGGAAATAAAAAGTGTAAATAAATTTATAAAATAATTTAAGAAGTGTTAGAGCGTGAATCTATTAGTAAAATAAAAACTTAATAAATTAAAATGTTATTATTTAAATAAACATTATTTAAACTATTATATAAGGTAATTGATAAATCAAAATATTTTTAAAAAAATATAATTTATTTTATATTATAAATTTTTTATGTATATATGTTGAAATAAATCTTCAAGGCCTGTTATAAATCTATTCTCCTTGCTAAGGGATATAATTATATTGATTATTTCCGTTTTGCATCTAAAAATAGTATGATTGTGTTTCTTATTTTTAAGTATAAGAATCATATTAATTCTAATAAGAATTACTTTTGTATGTTTCGTTTTCAAGTAGGTACTGTTAATTTTCTTAATTATCATTATTACTGCTAGATAAAAAATTAGAATTTATTGAAGAACCTCTATTATTTTAAATACTTAACCTTTCAAACTAAATATTTGTCTATTCATTCTAACCATAGGCATATTAATTATTATCTTTGTTTGCAAGGGTGCCGTTGTTACCGTTAAGAGTGTTTATATGCTAATATTAGTATGAGTCCTCACCATAATTTCTATTTAGCTAATCTTTGTTATAAGGACTATCAGCATAATTCCTATTTACACTGTTACTTATATGATCTTTGTTGAAGTACTACTAATTATTTTATTATTACTTTTCCTGTTATTTATTTGAATATATTTCTTTATTAGAGTGGCTTTGTTTCATTTGTTCATAATTTTAAATCAGTCTATTTTAATTTGGAGAATTATTTGGTTAGTAAGCGCCATTAGTTTGATTTACTCTATTTTAAAAATTTCCATTGTTATAATTTTAAGTATTATTATTCATACTATTGCTTGAAATATTATTGTTTTAGTTAAAACTAAAGTTGCTATTATTTGAACTACTCTATGGTATTTCTATCTTTACATGGCTAGATTAATTATAGTTTTATTCTTAATGAGAAACAACACCTGGCTAGTTTTATATTTTCATAAGATTTTGTCTCTATAAGAAAGGGTTTTACTAATTCTAGGTTTGCTACTACTATTATTATGATGCATTATCTAAAATTTATTAATTAGCACAACCAAATTAATTTTAGTTTGGGTGCTAAAATTGTTATTTAAGTTGAGGTTAGGCCTACAAATTCTACTAGTTTTGAACCATTTAAATTTATTATTTATTTGTCTGGTTTTAATTATTTTGTTGGTTTTAGTAATCTTAAAAATGCTTTTACATATTTTAATATTAATTATTGCTTTATCCTTATTAATATTAGACTTAAAATGGTTAATTAACTAAATTTTACTATTAACAGTAATCCTGACCGCCATTTCCATTGTTAGAACTTTCATTAATTTTTTTTTACCCTTACTAAATTGGTTAAACATTCGTATTCTATATTTGAGGGTATTGTGATTAATATTATTAAAACTAAAATTATTTATTATCTTATTAGTTTTGTATTTATTAAAATTAATTTTAAATGTTTTGATTATTTGTAAAAAGTTATTGGTGAGGTTTTAGATTTTAATTTTAAGCCTATTATTGGTGTTATCCTATTTATTATTATGGCTAATATTATTGCTAAACTTAAAATTAATTTTATGTTTACTAATATTACTGTACCTAGTATTAGTGAGGATATTAATTTTATATCTAATGCTAAAAATCTTACCCAGGAATTTGCTATCTTTCTTAATATTAATTTTTTTAATCTATTTGGTAGCCGCCTTGCTATTGCTGATAAGTTTACTATTATTATTAAAGCTATTAATGTTGCTATATATTTATACCCTATTATAGATTGTTAGTAGTTTATGTATATTGCTATTAGTTATTGTTAGGTTGTTAATACTACTGCTATTAATTATTATTAGTTTATAAATATTGATGTTTGTTATTATTAGTTTATGCATACTACTATTAATTATTAGGTTATGAATATTATTATTAATTATTACTAGGTTATGCATATTATTACTAATTATTATTAGGTTAAGCATATAATTAATGATTATTGTTAGGTGATAAATATTATGGTTGATTAATGCTAGGCTTTGTATATTATTACTATTGGTGTTGGACATTTTACACTTATAAATTGCTAAATGATTGATTTTTTTATAAAAATGACTATTCTTTTTATTAATTATTTTATGGTTATAAGAGCTATTATTGCTATAAATTAGGATTTAATGATTATAAGTTTGTCATATTTTATTATTAAGGTTATTAAAAATTATGCTAGTTTTATGATGGGATTGCTTATTAATTTAATTCATTTTATATATTTATTTAATTTTACTATTTAAATTAAATTTATTAATTTTATGTCGGAGATATTACTAGAGGTAGATTTGGAGTTAAAAATGAAAAACCCTACTATACTTACTATTGCAGATTTGTTTGATCAAATTTATTTTCTAAAGTAATTTTATTTGATTTACTAGTAGAAGGAGATTCTTAAGCTAAAAATGTTACTGAATCTGCATGCTTCAAATTTAAATTGTTCAATATTTCTTTGTACTTTTTAATTTTATGAGTTTTCCCCTTTTTTTTATTGTATTGAGCTTTTTTACGGAGAGCCTGCTAAGTATCTTTATCTTGATAAAAGTTATAATTTTAAGTTCGATTAAGATCTAGGTATCTCGGGTCTAAATTACTTTCTGACTAATTAAGTTACAATTAACCTTAATTAAAGTGGCTAGAGTTTTCATTTTCTATCGAATATGCTTAGCCAGTGTTGGAATTATTTCCATCTTCTAGTTTTTAAATGTTGCTTTATGATATATTTTCGTTGCTTTCTATAGCTTATTTGTTGTTGAAAATATCTTTAAAGAAAGTATTGCGATTGTTATTTTAACTATTGTTATTAATTTGGGAAGGAGTGTTTTGAAAATTAATATTGTTATTGCTTGGTGTCATTGGAGCTCCTATATTCAAGAAATCCTTATTTATTGATAAAGTTAGCTGAGGGTCGTTTGAATTTTCAGTAACAAATTCTTAAATTTCATTCGTGTTAAAGTATTCTTAAGAATTTGCAAATATCTAACTCACTATCATTTAAGTATTACCTTAGTTATTATTACAACTTGTTTAGGTTTATGATTAATTTTGTTGATTTTATTACTCTCTGTAATTTTTATAAACAACCCTATGGACTATATCTTTTCTTTGATTGGCTATGTCTTCGTATAAGTGATACAATTCAATATAAAGATCATTTACTTTAATTCTATTTGATGCTATTGGCTAAAGACATCTTGATATTAAATTGCCAAAGTTTCCTTCAATGCAGCGATATTCTTCCATACTTCTAATCTGGTTAGATATCTCAGCTATTGTAAAATCTGCAAAAAGCTACTCACCAGTAATAAGCTCATGCATGATGCATCCAAGAGCCCAAATGTCTACAGTAAAGTCATATTCTTACTTTCTTATCATCTCTGGCGCCATATAATTAATGGTTCCGATACAGGAATGCATCATATATATCTCTTCATTTTTTCCTAATCCATAATCGCCTATCTTCAGAATATATTAACCATCTTTTTCATGGATAAATATATTCTCTGGTTTTAAATCTCTATGTGCAATTCCATGAGCGTGAAGGAAGGTAATACCTTTCGTTAATTGAGTTGAAAAATTGACAACGACCTTTAGTCTGTTTGGAATTTCTAAATAAATCTAATCTAACAGACTGCCATTTTCACAATATTCCATTACAATATAATATGTATCATTTGTCTCAATTACTTCTATAATATTAACTATGTGATCGTCCCTCTATGTACTCAATTTATGCACAATATCCTTCTCCTGAAAAAAGTATTTATTCTCTTAATTACCTTTTTAAAATATAGATTTTAGTTATTAGCTATGTGTTTTTTTTTTTTGCGATTCTACTCATATATATTTATTCTATATTCTTATCATAAATAACTACTGAATAAATAAACATTTTTGAAAATTCAAAAATGTATAAATGCTCTAACAGCATCCAAAATAGCATCTGTGAGCTTAAATTTTATAAAAAAATGCCCATCTAATCACTTATCATGCAAATTTAATAGTTACTTGGATTGCTCAATAGTTATATTGTACATTACATTTCATTTTTGCTTTTAAATAATTTTAAAACTAATCAACAAATGAATGTAAATTACCTATAAAAGTAGTATTTTTTAAAACTTTAATTGCCACATCCTGCTCATTAAATGGATCCTCTTCGTTACATATACTCCCTATTAGAACTTCGCTAATCGCTCCATGACCAAGTACACCTTTAACTCTGTAATTCCTCTACTATCCATATATAATCTAATAATATTCTTAATTGTTATTTGTTCCTGATTTCATATCTGTTTTTTATAAACCTATAAATTCTGCTAATTGTCGAAAATCAAATTTATCTATAGGTGCTTAAAATTTTAATAATTATTATTATTACTCATAAATTATTTAATTACTTATCTGATTTAGAAGCAAAAACTCTATCAAAACCAAATCAATTCAAATAAATAATAAATGCTAACAAGAGCAAGTAAATAAAATTCGTGTAGCTAATACATGAAAAAATGTTAAATTAGATATTGTGCGGTGGGGGCAAATCATACAAATCTTAAAATCTACCAGAATAAATCAAAGAATTTTTATCAAAAACATCATTTTTAACTTTTTTACTAATTTGCAATAAAATAGAGTGCTTGAAGTGAACGAACAATCATGAGTTTCATTTAAATTATTTTTTTAAAATAGAACCTCAACCTCACCTACGAAAAGTTGTGATAATTTTGTATGCCTTATTAAAAACTAAAATCTAGCTAATATTATATTTAATACTACTCAAAGAAATTAGTTATTTAAATAATTAATAGATTAAAATAAATCTTTGAAGTTGATACCATCATCAGCTTACAAAACTTTTCATTATACTCTATCATGATGTTAAAATAAATACTCTTTAATCTTGAATAGTACAAAGAACTGTAATAATTTAATTTTAAAGATATAGAAGAATTTACAAGTAGGAGAAAAATGTAAAATTCAAAATAGTTTATCAATTATAATTTGTGATAATAGATTGATAATTAATCAATCAAATCGATCATTTATTAATTTGACAATTTTTTTACTAAGAAAAAATAGTAAAATCTAATATTTTTTTTATAAAAATGAAAAATTAATTGTTCATTCTTAGTTTATTCTAACTTAAAAGTTAGAAATATAAAGGATGATGTATGGTGAATAGCATCAAAATCAATTATTTAATAAAGTTATTTCGATTGGAAGAAACTGGTTTAAGTATTCTTTTTTTAAAAAAAGAAGGAAACATGAATTTAATTTTTTTGATTAAATAATTTATCGTTACTGATTAAATTTTATAAATTTTTCTATTAAATCTAATTAACTATTTTTTAAGTTTTTGAAAATTCCTTGTATTTATTTTCATTTGTTTGATAAATCAAAAAGAAGATGGAGTTTCAACTGAATAAAATGTCTAAAGCTATTTAATTAACTTTTTTTATTCTTCATCCAAAGTTTTCTATGGTTATTTATTTAAGATATTTTATATTTATAGTAAGAGTGGTTAATCTTATTTGATAATATTTGGACCACTTTTCGAACTAGTAATTAAATTTTTGTGAAATTATGTGAAAATATTCTGGGAATTTTCATTTTATTCTATAAATACCTTCAGACTAAAATTTTGTGAAGAATTTTATTAGCTACTTATAAAAGATCTTACATCAATATTTTAGAGTAAATCTACATGGTTTTCACAAATTTAAAATAATTTTAATAATTTCTCCAAAGAAGTATTTTCTGTCCTATTTATTTCCTTAACTAATTCCAATAATTCTTCTGTATTTTCATGATTTAATTCATGGATTAATTTTTCAAAACTATTTAGATATTAATCTTAAAACCTTATTTCTTAATTTTTATCATAAAAAATAATTTCAGCTATTAAGAAATTAAAAGAATAAGCAAAATTTGCTTCTTTCTTTGATAATTCATACTGATTATTTTTATTGGTAAATACTACTTAATTGTAAGTTTAATTTTGTAAGCCTTAACTTTGAACATATTTTAGAGCATATTGTTTGTTTGCTAATAAAAGAGTTTTACCTTCAGAAATTATCATTTTTTTATTTAAAATTTCTTAACAATTTTTTTACAAATCTTGGTATTGTTTCATTTTTTTATCTTTTTCAATTTTATTTTTTTATCCTCGAGGAGTGATTGAATTTTCTAATAAATTTAAAATTAGTTAAATATTTTAGTCTTAATTTCGTTAAGCTTAATTTATTGTATTGCTAAAATCCATTTTTATTTATTTTTAGTAATCAACATTTTATAATTTGAAATTATTTTATTCTAAGAAATCTTTAAGTTAACTATTTAAGATATTATTTTCTTTTTCATTATAATCAATAATGTAAACATCGTCTTCTTCAAAGACAGATGTCTCTCCATTTTAGTTATATTCTGGATTTTTAACTAATTAATACTTTTAATTTTCAAGTAAAGAATCTTATATAATTACTGAAGAATTACGTTCATTTTCATCTTGAATTGCTTTAGGACATTTGTAACTTTTGCTTTTTTTACTTTTAACCCTTTCATATATTTCAATTAAAAAATTGACTACTTAATTTATGCTTAGTCTCTATGAAGGGTTTTATGCTAAGCACTGTTTTATAAGTTAGTTAATATTTTTAGATTCTTAAATGTTGCCCTAAATGTATTCAAAACTATTGTTATGTTAAATTGCAGCTTTTACTATTTAAACCAAATTACCTCCACTAAATAATTATTAGTTAGTAAATATCTCATAAATAATACACCCTAAACTCCATATATCTACTTATTAAGAATACATCTCCTAATTAATTATTTCTGGAGCCATGTAATTAGGAGTCCCAATTTAAGACTTTAGAAAGCCTAATTGGTAATTAATTTAGCTTACACCAAAATCTCCAATTTTTATTTAAAATTTTTCATGAAAGCTACTTACTTAAGAGTTAAGTAGAGATTTCACTAAACAATTTTCAGGTTTTAAATCTCTATGAACAATCTTTTAATTGTGCAAGTGCTGCAATCCTTAAGCTATCTAAATAGAAAATGCTAATTTAGTTTCTAGATCAAATTAAGGATAAAACTTTTATTGAAATTCATATAAATCTCCTTAATCACAAAGCTCTGTTACTAAATAAACTGTATTATTAGTATTTGATGTTTTATCATAAATAATATCTTCAACTTGTAAAATATGTTAATGTTTTTCAACTTTTTCATGCAAATATTTTAAAGTCTGAATTTCCTTTTCAAAGTAAAGGTTTTATTTAGAATCTATTTTATAATAAAATAAATTTTAAACAAAACACTAAAAAAACAATCAATCATCAATTTAAATATTCTAAAAAAAAATCTTTGAAATGATTAACTCAATAAACAAATTAAATCTCCAAACCTGAAACTGAAACATTGCTTATACTTTTTACTGCATACATCTAGTTAAACTAGTCTTTAGCTTTATACACATAGCTAATCCCCCCCTTACCAATCAGCTATATAAACTGATAAGACTTACTTTATCCTTTCAATATTTAATTTTCCATTTTAATTAGATTTGGTATTAAAATAAATCAATTATTTAATCAAAGAAATAAGAAAGCAATATTCTTTGAATATTATTATTAAAAACTGTAAACTAAAGTAAATGCAAAAATTTAAATATTATTTACTGATTATTTATCTATTTTTAAAAATTATTAGAATATTTAATATAGACAGTAATATTCTATTTTCAAAAAAACAGTGAGAAAAATTATATATAAAAAACAATATATAAATTGCAAATTATAGCTTAGTATTGTTTTATGGACCTATGAATGATTCTTTGAATTTATGAGAAATATAATCAAGACTCGTTTGTATTAATAAAATGAACGAAATACCTTTTGTCATTAATTTCTAATTTGAAAGGTTTTTTTTGATGAGTGTATTCTTATATTTTGGGTTTATCATGTTTTGCATATAAAAACTCAGTTTATTATTTATCTTTGAACATCTACAATAAAGAACCAAACACTCCTAAAAAACCTTAAAATTTTGAATTTAGTGTATATTAATATAATTTGTCATATCTTTAAATATTGCTCAAGTTATTTTCCATTTTTAGGATGCCATACAAAGATTTCAAAAATGCTTTAAGGTCTTTTTAATTTTCCTTAATAAAAGGTGAAAATTAAATGTAATAATCTTAATTCTTATAGATTAATCCAATAAATTTATGGAGAGGGGTTTCTTTCTTATCTTTTTATTACTATTCGAAACTTGAGTAAATAAAACTTAAAAACTCTAATATATTAATATCTGCACTATTTTAAATTTAAACACATGGTAATTTGAGCTATAAATCCTAAAAGAATTCTTCTTTGAATTAATATACTGATTATGTATTATTATAATTAAATTATGGATCAGAGGCATAACTATCAAGTTCTCTGAAAATACTTTGTTTTTCATAATCATTGAGATCATAATTTATCTTGATTTCAATTTTTTATTTTATTTTTTATTCTGTTGATTATGAGCTACTATTAAAGAGCTTAAAAATACTTTAAATATCTTTGGATTAGTTATTCTTAGATACTTAATCTTAAAAATTTGTATCGATATAGGAAGGAGATTGCTGTAATTTACTTTTTTATGTAAAATCTTATTAATTATAAACTAAGGGGCTAACTTAGTAAGGGTATTTTGGTTCGTTAAGTACAATAATTTTTGGAGAGATTTATTAATTTTGCTAAAATGTATTGCTTATTTGTTTTTGTGGTTAAATAGAATTTGCTGTTAAATTGCTATAATATTATTAATTAGATTATGGAGTATTAAATTAAGTACTATATTAATTAGTTGAATAAGGAGAACTTATAATAGAACCAAACTTAGTTTCATTTGAGCTTAAATTGCTTTAAGCTTAATAAAAAGGAGTTATATTTGGGGTTTGAGAATACAATTAATTGTTGGAGTTATTATTTTTATATTCATACGGTTTATGATCAGAATAGGGATAATTGTAATTTATGTCTAAATTAGATTTGACTGGTTATGGGGTTAAATTCATTTATAATTTATTATTTAAAAAATTAGGGTTTGATTTTTTTTCTAAAACTATGCTTTGCTCAATATCACTTTAAGTAGATATTTAATCATAATTTTAAGTTAACTTTTATTAATATTAATTTAACTCGACTTTTTACTAGATTTTTAAATTATAATTATTTTTTTCTTTTTCCAACATTTTTTTATTTTTCTACTCCTCATCTAATAACTTTAGCTTTATCTATTAGTTTTTATCTTCACTTTGTTAAAAATTTTAATTTGATAAGTTATTGTTCTTTGGTGTGATATAGTATGCTTCATCTAATGTTTAATTATTTTCCTCTTTTTAGCTTTCAGCTTTAGTAATCTAGAGAGATAACTCTTTTAACAACATATTTTCATTTGATTCTTTTTCTTTTGATTAAGTATCATCAATATCATGACTATAGTTATCAAAACTATTATTAAGATTATCAGTAAATATAATTTAAGAAGGATGAGACGTAGCCCCAACCACTTCTTTCTATTATTCAGATATCTCTTTATATAAATTTGAACAATTTTATGTGCTATCTTCTTCTGATTGAACTAATATACTTTGAGTCATATTAATTTTCATTTCTGTTTTAGCCTACAACAAATCCTTGATTATTTAATCTAAAGAAATTCTCATAGCAGGTTATCTTTTTAAGCATTTTTTTATTATTTATGTTACAGATTTTGGGATTTTGCTTTCTGGTATTTTGTTTAAAGTATCTTCTTAAAATCCTGTTATTTTAAGAGCTACTTCTTTGAGTGAATTTCCTCCAAAAAGCTACTCACCAGTAAATATTTCGTAAATAAGACAGCCAAAACTCCAAATATCTACCTTTTAATCATATTCCTAACATTTCAAAATTTCTGGAGCCATGTATGTTATTGTACCAATTGTTGATTTCATCATATCTTCTGCCATTTTGCTAATTCCAAAGTCTGCAATTTTAATTAAATAAGATTCATCTGCTTATTTTGCAATTAAAATATTTTCAGGTTTTAAGTCTCGATGGCATATCTTTGATGAATGGAGGAAACTTAATCCATTTGCTATAGAAATACAGAAAGATATAGCAATGTCTGGTGAAAATTTAAATGAAAATCTCTCTAAAAGATTAAATAAATCTCCATCTTTGTAGTACTCAGTCACAATAAAATATTCACTGCTACCTTCAATAAGCTCTAATATATTTACTATATTTTCATTTTTACCTTTTGCTATAATAGCCTTAGTGATTTCTAATTCTTGCTAATAATAATAGTTTTCTTACTTATCTATATTTTTAAAATATTTTATTTATTTCTTAAAGCTTATTAAAAATTATAAAATAAGTATAATTAGTTATTGATTGACATATATATCTTTACCATTTGCTACCTTTTGTTTAGTAACGACTTTGATTGCTACTGGCTAGCCAGTTTATTTATTTTCTGCATAATATATAGCACTTACTGCGCCTTGTCCTAGCTAGCTAAAATTATGATACTTTTCTAAAATTTATTAATTGTTGAATTTCTCCATATTATAATTTTTTTTACCTTAGATTCAATAAATGATATTTATTTTTAATAATTTTTGCTAAGATTTTTGATATCTGAATTTTTATATAGCAAATTTGGACATACTGATCAAATAAAAAATTTTTTATCTATTTTTTAGAAACAATTTGATTTTATCTAAGTTATTTTTAAAAATATTACTATCACTTTTTGTATTTTTTTTATTAATCCATTATCAATTTTTCAGCAGCCATACAAAAAAATACTGAATATCTTACTTTTATTACTAATTTTCATTTATATAAATATCTTAACTATTAATCATATATTTTATCTATTTAATTATTCTAATTCTTTAATTAAAATTCTCTTCACTGTAAAATAAAAATTTACAACATAAATGATAAAAAAAATTTCATAATTAATCAAAATTATTAAATAATCTTAACATGGAGTAATTTAATTTCAATCAATATTCTAAAAAATACCTTTTTTTTTTAAAATAAATTTATTTTTAAATCAATATAAATCCTTTATCTTAGATTTTATAATTTTAATAATAATTTTTAGACTGAAAACTAAATTTGTGTTTTTTTAAAAAAATTTATTTCATAAACAAAATACACATTACATAAGTAATTAAATTATTAAATAACCTCAACATCAATTAATGTAATTTCAGCTATCATTCTAAAAATATTAATTAGCTTTTCTATTTGTAAACCCTTTTTTTATAATAAATATAAATAATTTATTTTATATTTTATCATTTTAATTGTTCTAATAATTAATTAGATGAAAATTATATTTTTTGAAAAATAAAAAATTGATATAAAGTAAAAGAAAGATATACAAAACAAAAATTGTTAAAAAATATTTCATAAATATTAAAATAACTCTACATAATTAATTAAATGATTAAAAAACCTCAACATCAATTAATTTAATTTAACTTAAACCATTCTAAAAAATAAAATTTATTTTTAATTTTTTAAATTAAAATTTCTAAATAAATATAAATTATTTATTTTAGATTTTATTATTTAAATTATATTAATTATTTATTTAGAGTAAAATTTTATTTTCTGTAAACTCAAAAATTGACTACATAAATATTAGATTTCATATCTAATTAAATTATTAAACAACCTCAACTTCAATTAATGTAACTTTATCTCCAGGATTATACAAAGCAATTGAGAATCTATAATTTTCTTCGTTGAGGAAAGGTGATTTAGGCTCTTTATTTATTTATGCTACATTTTCATGCTTGGGATAGTCTGTGATCATAAAAAGTTTATCTTAGATGCAAATTCTTAATTCTAAAATCATGGATTTCCCTTTTTTAAGTTAATCTAGTTACAAATTTTAACCTTTTAAAACTGTTTGATTCGCAAGATCTCCATAACCATAATGAAAACAAATTTATTACTCGTAAAGTGTAGATTTGTCTTTTAAAGAATCTGACATTAAACCTACAACAATCCAATCTTGGTCACTATTTTTATCAATTTAAACTCTTACAATATATTTATCTTTTGGATTAAAGAGGATATTTGAATAGCAAATAGAGTAGCCATTAAGAGAACTTTTCTCTAAAAAATATTTTCCATCATTATTTATATTTATTTTTCCTGATTAGTATTCCTTATTATTACTCATAATCAATTAGTATTAGTTAGTTAGTTTTACATATTAATTTCTATTATGTAAATCGATTGATATAGGAGATATTAGATCAAACACTGGATATTATTATAAAATTCTTTTTATAGCTGATTTACTTTCAGAGCAAAAATGGCTATTTTTTAAGGCTGTGTATATTTTATAAGAGTTCTACCTTAAATTTCCCCAATTGTTATTTTCTTGATTATATTCTTATATGCTCTAGTTATCTATTTCTATTATTTTATTAGTTAACTAAATCAAATCATTAAGCTATTCTTGCTTTAGATTATAAAATGCATTTAAATTGTCGTTTATTACATCAATTTTACTTGATTTTGGGTCTTTGTTAATTATGGAGTCTTATTCTCTAGATTACGGTTGGGCTTAATATGAAAAAACCTCAAGTTTAGATAACTCTTATAGGATATCATCTTTAAAAGATTGTGGTAGAGAAAAATAAATAATTTTGCTTGAAGAAATAAAAGAATCGACAACTTTTTTTAAATTTTCTTAGTTTTTTTCCTATTCTTAGATTTTAGATTTTACAATAGATTATACTTATTAGTTTATTTCATCATATTAGAATGAATTAGAGTTTATAAATAGCTGCTAAAGATATTCTTTTTCTGCAGAATTGTTATATTATGAGGTAATTTATGAACAATTTACCAAGTATTACTGAGCTCTTTATGTTATTTAATTTTCAATTTATTGCATCTTTACTTCTAATTTTTCTTTGAAATCATCAAAATACTACCTAATTTTTAGGAATACATTCTACTTGTCATTCTTGTCATTTAGTAAAATCTAGTTTATCTCAAGTAAAACAGATTTATTTTTTAGAGGAGGCCAGTTTCCAAATATAGATAGCTAAGAACTTTGACATATTTCTTAAATAGAAAGCAAACTACTTCCAGAAATATTTTCATCAATAATGCATTAAATACACTTAAGTTGGTTTTTTTATACAATTTAAGTTTAGAAAGCTATGACTTAGCAGTTTACGTGAATCTAACAATAAATTTAATTTTAAAAAATGTTTTTTTATTTAAAATCTTAATCCATTTTAATTTATTTGAATATTAAGCGTAATACTTAATTAATTAATCAGATTTTTTGTTTTAAAAAATTTGAATTTAAAAACCTAATTATTGAGTAAATAGATTCTTATAAATATGTAATTTATTTTAACAAGAAAATAATTAACTGAAATAAAATAAAAAAAAATCTTCATATTAAAATTATTTTATTTCCTTATAAATTTTAATAAGACAAGTAATTCTATTTATTGAATTTTTTATTTAGAAAATTCTTATTGATTTAAAAAAATAATGTCCTAGAACATAACACAACAAGTATTTTGTTAAGCTGTTAAGCTAAATAATAAAATTTGATACATTTAAAGTGATTAGTTAGGTTTAAATTAATTAATTTAATTTGAAAAAAGTTTTTCATCAATATTTTCTCCTATAAAACATAATTAATGTTTATAAAAAAATACCAAATATTTTTGTATGGTTGTATTAAATTCTCATTTTAGATCCCTCAATCAATATATTGATGTATTTATATATCTTAAAATTTTATTTATTTTTATAGCTTTTGAAAAATTGAATATTAAAATTCGTTTAGGATGATTTAATACTTTTTATTCTTTTCAGAATCGTAATTGATTTCATCTATTTTTTATATTTTTTGTTCACCAAAGCTTTTTTAAATATTAGAAATAGAAAAGACATTTTAGAGTTCTGTTTTATTTTCACAAAAGCACTTTCCTAATTTTTACATTGTACTTTAAAAACTTTTATATTTTAAGAATTAGTAATAATTTATTATTATATATTCTAACGGTTTTTCTTAAACTAACTCTGATAATCCGCTTAAAAGCCTAAAAAGATCTTTTTTAGAAATATCATTAAAGTTCTTTTCTTCCTTTAAATTATAGATACTTACAATCAATTTTTTTAAACTAGATAATTAGTCTTCTTTTATTATTTTTTTCACTTATTGATTAGATATTTGGAACATTTTAAGAAATTAAATCAGAATAATTAAATGAAATATGGAATAATAAAAATCATCTTAGTCTACATATTTATTTTACTAAAAGGACCTAATACCCTCTGTTGTATTTGGATAATAAAAAAATTCAATATTTTTTAATTTTTTAGTAAAAAAATATTTATTTGTCAAACTACAAAGATCATTCCATAAATCTTTTGAGCCATAGCTTCTATCAATAATTTTAATTTATGATTAATTAGTACATAAAAAATTCTCATTTTTTACATTTTCTTGCTCTTATTTTTCTTCTTCTACTTTTACTTCTTCTTCACCTTCTTTTTCTTCATTAATTTTTTATTCTTAACTAATTATTGGAAACTCAATTGCAACTATTGTATTTTAATTTTACATAGATATGTCTTTTCTTGGCTCATAATTAAAAAATTATAAAGTTTCTTAATTTGGTTACATTTCATAACAACCATTGTAATCATTCGTTTTATGACTATTAACATTTTAATTTTTTTCTTCTAACAAAATTATTAAGCTTTATCTATTTTAAATCTTTAAATCCTTTCTAGTTGAAATACTAGATGAATAACATGATTATGGAGTAACTTCTTGCAATTAATTTGATTAGGTCATGCTTTATTTTTAGATATTATATTTATTATACTCAGATTGCAATAGATCTAGTAACTCTTTACTAGAGATTCTTTTTTCTATGTCAACTTCTAAACATTTTGAGATGATATATGACCACTTAGAATTTTAATCGTATTACCTAAAACTCATTATTTGATCGTATATCTATTTAATAGTTTCTCCACAAAATAATTGGTTTCCTGTAATTAGCTCATGAAACAAACACCCCAAGCTCCATACATCACATTTTTCATTATACATCTTTTAATGGAGTAATACTTCTTTTGAAATGTATGATATTGATCCTACCATAGAATCAGCTATTGAATTTTCATTTTAAGAGCTTACTCCAAAATCTATGAGTTTAACAGTTATATGTTAACTATCTACTTTAAGAAGGATATTCTCTGGTTTTATATCTCTATGCATTATTTTTAGTTTATGCAAATGACATATTGCTTTAGTGACTTAGTACATAATATTAAGAGCTTATATTTCATCTATATTCATATCTTTACTTAATAAGTATTCTATTAAATTTCCATCAGTCAGCAACTCAAACACAACAAACTAGCAGTTATTAGATTCAAAAATCTCAAAAATTTTTATTATATTTTAATGTTAGTTTTCATTTTTCATGAGCTTCTTCAATATTAAAATTTCTCTCTCGTAGTATAGGTTATCATTTTGATCTATTAATATATTATTTAATTGCCATTAACTTTTTTGTAATTTATAAATATTCATTACCTCCTAACCTAATCTTGCTTATAACTTTTATTGCAACATATTCACAAGTTTATAAATTAACAGCCTTAAACACTTTGCTAATGTTTCCAATTCCAACAACTTCTAAAATTTTATAAGAATTATTTGTTCCTTAAATAATTTAATCTTCCTTTATCATTTTCTGTATTTATTAATTTAAATACTTAATATTTTGATTTAATTTTTTTCTTTGATAATTTGTTCAATTACTTAGAATATATAATTAGTTTTTTGCTGAAAAAATATTATTAGGTTAACTACTTTAGGTTATTCTTTGTTTAATCATGTTTTTCAAATCATAGTGATTTGATAAAATGGGGGAGTATATTTTCAACAAAATATCTTTTTTTGACATGAAAAGATATAAATTAAATATCTAAATTAATTTTAATGTTTATTTTCTATTAAATATTCTACTTCAAAATTTTTTGAATTAAAAAACAAAACAAAAAAATTTTCTTGCATTCTAAGTTTAAAATAAATAATCAAAATTAGAATGTTTTTTAAATAAATATAAAAAAACAAAGTAAATTAAATAAGTATTTTTTAGTAAAATATTAATTAAGGTAATTAAAAACTTTAATTTGATATTTTTTCCATAAAATAAATTATTTATGAGATAAAAAACAAACACGGAGACATATTTTTCATGAATTTATATCGATATTCATTATTTATTTTATTTATTTATAAATGGCATATTCTACTTTAGTAAAAGCTATAAAATATTCTTTATTTTTACTTTAAAAATAGTTTAACTTTTAAAAATATAAATTTTAATTATCTTCTTCCAATAAGTAATCAAAAAAATCTGATTCATAAATGAAAGAGGATCCAGATTTGTTTATACCTATATCTTTTTTTTCATTTTCTAAGTTTTCAAAGAGAGATTTTCCGATCTCTTCAAAAGTATCAGAGTAAAATTATTTACATACCACAGCATAACAAAAAGATACTAAAGACTATTGGTTACTTTTATAAAGCTCATGTAAAAATGAAATGAAATAATTTAAATTTTGTAATTTTTTTTAGAAACAAATTTCACCTTATTCATTTATTTTTTAATAATATTCATTTTAAATATTATCCATGTTCATCATTATTGTATTTAAAATTTTTTCTAATAAATATGTCTTTCCATCAACTTCTAATGATAAAAAATGAACAAAAATTAGGTATTTTACTAGATTTATATAGAACTCAGCTTTATTTTTGGAAATAAATACTAGATTTATAGATACTTCTTTAAATTTATCATTGGTCTTACTGAATGTATCTTCAATTTTTAAATCTTAATTTTATTAACTAGCTTATTAGTTATTTTAATAACTACCTATTTAGTATTTTTAAGCGAATTATTTATATCTTTCATTAATATATTCAGTATATGTTATTTCTTTAAATTAATTTATAGAATCTTCATTTTTTTATTATAATTCATTTTTTTGGTAATCCTTTTAATTAATAATTACTTTGCTGGAGAAATAAAAATCTTAATTTTAATAATGATCTATCTTACTTTAATTTTAAACAAATGAGTTAGATTAAGGATTATAATAATAATTATTCTAAATAGATTCGTTTTCATTTATTTATTAAGGTTAGTAATTATTATTTGGTTAATAATTATCTTTATTATTCAATTATTTGACTTATTCGCTTTTGTTGTTTTCTAACTCTTATTCTTTGTGCATTGGTTAGACTTAAATTTAAGCTTAATAGAAATTATTATTTTCACAATTAGACATCTAAATTTAATCTTAAACTGATGAATAAAAATAATCATTTTAATTTTAATTATTCTAATCATTTTAGTTTATTTGTAATTTACATAATAACTTTTCCTCACACTATTCATCTTAAGATTTTAACTAATTACCAATACTAACTTAATTGGTTTTGTTTTAGATATCTATTTTATAGCAATTTTATTCAGTAAAATTTAATTTATTGTCAAAATCATTCACAACCAAACTTAAATGATTAGTATTAGAGTTATTATTTTAATTTTAATAAAATTCTATTTATTATTGGTTAAATTAATTTTAAGGATAATAATTTTCAATTTTTTAATTTTATTCTTAGAATTAATCTTAAATATTACTCTATAATTATAAGTTATCCTTTTATTAAATTTGTGTTTTGATATCTAGCTCTTAAATCAATTTTTATTAATCAGCTTAATTTTCAAATTTATTGTCTGTGTTTTTCTCATAATTAGAATGTATTTGTGAGTAGAAAGTATGAAATTAAAAATTTTATTTACTTTATAAATTATTTTTTATCAGAGCAGATTAGTTACCTTAATATTAAATTTTAGATACTTAATACTTTTTATTATTTAATTTTGATAATAGTTATGAGTCTTAAATCTAGCTTTAGAGTGGTATTTAAATTTTGCTTTCGAGTTCATCTATACTTTACTTATGAGCATCTTACACTATTTATTTCTCTTTATAATACTGTTGCTAACATTTATGGTTAATATATCGATTTTCAAATTGATTTAGCAATTAGCGTAGCTCTTACTGCAGTTAAGTTGAATCAATTCTATTTTTTGGATCAACTACCAAACATTTTTATATAATTTAGCTTAGAAAATTATTATATGTATATCCTCTATAGTTGATTATATCATTTTGTATTTGCTAAAATGATTCACCATCAAAAGTAGTAGTTTCTCTAACAATTTCATCCATGATGCAACCCATGCTCCAAATATCAACTTTTTTAGTATATTACTAATTCAGTAATATTTCTGGTGCCATGTATGTAATTGTTCCAACAAATGAATTGAAAAGTTCTTCGCCTTACTTGCACAAGCCATAATCAGTAATTTTTAATCTATATTAATTATTTTGATATGCTATCATAATATTTTCTGGTTTTAGATCTCTGTGAACTATATTATTATTATGTAAGTAAACTAATCCTTCACATATTAGTATACAGTAAATAAGCTTAGTCCTTTCATCTAGTTTTCCTTAATTTACAAACATATTTTAGTATAAATCTCCATATTGACAATACTCCTAAACTATCATGTAAGACTACCCTTAATTAATTGTAAAAACTTCAATTATATTAGCAATATTAGCACTTTTATAATCCATGTTAGCTAATTTTTAAGTAATCTCGATTTCGTTCTCAAAATAAATGTTAGGCATGTTATCTAATATAAAATTATTTATTTAAACTTATAAAAACAATAAATTTAATAAATACCCATTCTTCTAAAACGATTCAGGATTTTAATGGCAACAAATTCCTATGTTGATTGAGCTTAAGCTTTATAAACTTCAGAAATAGCGCCTTCATTAATCTTACCCAAAATAAAGTAAGAGTCCTTATTTCCTTAAAAAAATTAATTTTATTAAAGCTCTTGCATTATGAAAGATGTTTATTTTATACTTTTTGTTTAATTTTTTTAATGAAAATAAATAATATATGATAATTTGTTTTGGATTATTTGTTTTTTGTTTATCTTATGAGTGAGGTGTTAGAATATTTAAATGCTATTTACAAATATTTTTATGATCAGAAATTAACAAATATTTTATTTACTTTATTATACAATTAGTTTGAAAATTTGAATTAAAACAATATGAATACAAAAGACAGATGTAGTAATTTGAAAAATCAATTCTTTTTAAAGCTCATTTGTAATTTTATATTGAAAATAAAATATATCTTTTGCTTATTGTATTATTCAAATTATAAAATAATTTTGTAGGTAATTAATTATAAATAAGTAAATAAATATAAAGACTAAATATATATTAAATTTTATTTAGGTGTTAAATTCAAATTTTTAAATTTAAATTGTTCTCACTCATTAAAATCTTATTTATTTATTTATTTATTTATTTATTTATTCAGCTTGTATTATTCTTGCGGCTCCATTATTGCAACTGCTTCCCTTAGCAATATATTCATTTTAAACTCAAGTAGTTTTTTATAAATCTTCTTATTGACAATACTCAAAAACTATCATGTAGGACTACCCTTAATTAATTGTAAAAACTTCAATCATATTAGCAATATTAGCACATTTATAATTCATGCTAGCTAATTTTTAAGCAATCTCTATTTCTTTCTCAATATAAATGTTAGGCATGTTATCTGATATAAAATTATTTATTTAAACTTGTAAAAACAATAAATTAAATAAATGCCTATTGTTCTAAAACGATTAAGAATTTTAATGGCAACAAATTCCTATGTTGATTGAATTTAAGCTTTATAAATTTCATAAATGGCGCCTTCATTAATCTTACCTAAAATAAAGTAAGAGTTCTTATTTCCTTAAAATTAATTTTATTAAAACTCTTGCATTATGAAAGATGTTTATTTTCAACTTTTTGTTTAATGCTTTTAATGAATATATATAATATATACTAATTTGTTGGTTAAAATACAGTTATTGGCATAAAATTAAGATATATTATAATATATTAGTAATATAAAATCTTATAATATCTTTATAATTATTTTTAAAAATTTTAGTATTATTTATTTTAAAAATACGATTAAGTGCATATTTTTATTCAATAAGCTATCTTTATAACTCTTAGATTAATTTTTTTATTATATATTCTTATTATTTATTTAAACTTAAATCTTAAATTATTTGAATTTAACAATATTATGAAGTTTTTTTAAATAATTGTTTTGATAAAATAAAATATAAAAATATTATATAAGATATTATTAATATATTACTAATATATTATAATATATCTTAATATTATGCCAATAACAGTATTTTAACCAATTTGTTTTTATTGCCTATCTTATTATCTTATGAGTCAGGTGTTAGAATATTTAAAATATTTACAAATATTTTTATGATCAAAAATGAACAAAGATTATATTTAGTTTATTATAAAAATAGTTTGAATATTTGAATTAAAACAATATGAAGAATAAGATATAAAGAGTAATTTGAAAAATCAATTATTTTTTAAAGCTCATTTTCAATTTTATATTGCTAATAAAATAATATTTTTTTGCTTATTGTATTATTGAAATTATAAAGTAATTCAATAATAGGTAATTAATTATAAATACATATATAGACTAAATATATATAAAATTTTATTATAAATATTCAATTCAAATTTTAATTTTTAATTGTTCTCACTAATCAAAATATTATTTATTTCTTGAAATAGATCTAGCTTTAATAGTCTTTTCAGCTTGTATTATTCTTACAGCTCCATTAATGCAACTACTTCCCCTTGCAATCTACTCATTTTAAGCTGAAATAGTTTTTATTTTTTATTATTCCTACTAATTTTATTCTTAATTATTTGATTTATGATTATTTAGTCGATTATAATCGCTTTAATAACTATTTTTTTTATTTGGATAAAAAAATTTATAGCTACTATTTTATTTATTTTATTATTACTGAATACTTAGATAGGTATTTTAATTTTAAGAGTTATTATTTATTGATGGCTATTAAATGTTTGATTTCTGTTATCTGTAGTTTTAATCTTATATATTCTGAGAATTTATATGATTAGCATTCAAATAATTATCTTTATTTTCAAAATCTAATTTAGAATTATTGCTAATACTTTCTTCTTTTTTATATTCATGTTAAGGCTTTATTGCATGTAAACATTCTTTTTTTGTTATGTTAGAAATCTATTAATTTTTAATTAATACTTTCTCAAAATTATTTTTATCTTAGTATTGTAATGTTTACATCATTTAATTAAAATTCTGATCTTTAATTTTGTTTTAAGCCTAACCATTATTAGGACTTTTTTAAAAATTGAATAGATTCTGTTATAATTAATTTTTTTCTTACAATTGTTACTAATATAATTGTTTAAATTACATTGTTAATTTGTATTATTTTTGTTTGTTTTGTCTGTCTTATTGTAATTAGAATTATTTTTCTTCTTGTTATTTTTATTACTATTTTTCATTTTGTAAAGATTAAATATCATTAATAATTTAATCAATATTTTAATATCCTCCTTAATTACTGCTAACTAGACATTTATGTATTATATTTTCTAAGGAAATATTTAATGAAAACACAAAATGTTGTTAGCTTCTAAAATTTTTAATCTTTTCCTCAACTTCTTTTTCAGTATATCCGCGAAACATTTAATATCCTTTATAAATCTCATATATTATACATCCTAAACTCCAATAATCTATTTGATTAGAATATTATTGTCTATTTATTACTTCAGGACTCATATAATTTATAGTCCCAACAAAAGATTGCTCAATGCCTTCCTCTTAAAATTACTTTCCTATACCAAAGTCACCAATCTTAAACAAATATTTATCTTAATTTACTTCATGAACAAATATGTTTTCTGGTTTAAGATCTCTATGCATTATTTTTTAATCATGAAGAAACTTTAATCCTTATGCAATTTGCATAGAAGTATCAAGCACTTCTGTAAGTTAAAGTGAAAATCCTTTATCTGTTAAATAATCATACAAGCTAGATTTGTTACAATATTCAGTTATAATATATTTTTCTTGAATATAATCAATCAAATTATTATATGTATTAGCTGGATTAACCCTAGAACTTTAACAAGATATTTTGTTTTCATTTGCTTTAAAATCTAAACAATCTAAAATTCTCAAAACATTATGATTTAATTTGCCTTACTTTTCATCATTATCTTGAACACTTTTAATCTTTAAACAAACTTCATACTCTCTTTGTAGATAGCTGTTTTATTGGTTACCTTTATTAATAAAAATAATTTCAAATAACTCTAACTCATTCTCTCATTTACTTTCTATTTTTTTGTCTCTGAGTACTTTAATTGCGACAGTTTTATCATTTTAAATTATTTTACCCAGAAAGACCTCACTTACTGCCCCTTTTCCTATGACATTTTCTAATTAAAGCAGGTATTAATGCTCTTTGCCTTTTAATACAACAATATTTATGCTATCTTATTTCATTTTTAGATAGTATTATTATTTAATTTTGTGAATTTTTGATAATATCTATTTGGAAAAATAATCAACATTAACAGAAAATGTTAATTAATTTATTTATTATTAACAGAATTAAAATTCTAACTAAAAAATAGTAATAAACTATTAATTCAAAAAAAAATTACAAAAGGTCTTTAAATCAACTTAATAAAAGAAAATTAAATTATTAACATAGTCTAAAATAAAATCAATTGTTTCAAGCAAGAGAAAAATAAAAATATATATTTTAAAAAACCTTACAAAAAACATAACTTCATTATTATAATTTTATATTCTTTCAAATAATTTTTTTTATCTAAAATATTTAGTTTATTTTTTTGGATAAACTTATCAAATATTTATTTTTTTTTACAGTAAATTAAGCTTATAAAGAAAAAGAATTTTTTATATTGATAGTATTTAAGTATATTTAACTATTTTATTTATTTATATAATTCTTAGTTTTACAAATAATTTCTATTACTTTTGAACAAGGATAGCATAATTTTCTAATTTGAAATATAATTTAGGAAAGTAATTGAATATTCTAAATACCATAAATTTTACATTCATTTCTCAAATTAAATATTTTTTAATTTTTCATCATGTAAGATCACTGCTTTTGAATAATCTAATTTATTTGCAACAACTCTTTTAAAGTTTTGAAATATTCTAAATGAGTTTTAATTTAATGAACAATTGAAATTAAAAAAAATATTTTTTTGATCAAATTTTAGATTTTTATTTATAAATACTTTATTCTATGTTTGAATATTTTTAAGAAAAAAAAATTTATTCTTAAGTTTGAGACATGAGAATATTTCCTTGCTAATTTTTATTATCTATATAAAAATAGACAACTTTGAGAGGATCTTTCTCAATCAGCTGTATACTTTACTAAGAGTCTAATTGTAATTGGATAATTTCTTGATCAAAAAAAATATATTTATTTTTTTTATCTTTTTCGTTTTGGATAAATTTAAAATAATCGTCTATGAATTCAACAAAATTTTAATAGATTTCTATTTCCTTAATCAAAATTTTAAATATCTTGAAAGCTTCTTGCTTAATGTTTCCTAAACTTGAGTCGCTAATTCTGGATTTAGATTTTATAATTTAAACTATTTTATTAAACATCATCAAAAATATTAGGCTACAATAAGGATAGTTTTTTTTGGTATAATTTTATGTTTCTTTGTATGTAATTCTCTTATCACCTGGTAATTATTCATTGATATGTTTACTAATTGTACAATAAATTAGAAAAATAAGAAACTATTGTAAATTGATTGTGTCGTATATCTAGTTTATAATAAGCTAAATAAAAATATTATATTTTAAATCCAAGTTATTTAATATATCTCTTCTATCTATACTAAAAGATGATAATGAGATAGTATTTATACTAAATACTCTTTGTCTTGTGAAATTATTTTCAAACAAATTTAGTTAAGAAGTCCTTTTAACAGAATTAACTTAGCTTGAAATTAGATAGTCAATTTTGCTTAAAGATTTATTTTATAAAGAATTTAATCTTTAAGCAGAGTTCTAGTTCTATGACATTAACATTTTTGATTGATCAAAAGAAAATTAAACAATTTTTTTTATCTATTTGAGGGATTAATTTTCTATCTTTTAAAATATAAATTCTTCCTCTTATATTTTAGTAATACCTTATTTATTTTAGTTTTTTATTATACTTGAGTTACATTATTGCTGTTGATACTCCTTTTCTATATTATTATTATTTATGAGAATTGTTTCAATTATTTTACTTAAATACTATTCCAGATATTATGTCTTTATTTGGTCTAGTAATATATTTATTTCTGCTATTGCTTATAAATAATCTTAGCTTTTTAAGAGTGCTTTTAGGAATTTGTTTTCAAAATTTTAAATTATTTTATTATTTTTCTCTTTATCTTAATTTTCTTAAAATATTCTTTTTGGTTTCAATATATCAGGTTCCTATTAATACTTAGAAGAATTCCTTAATTCTGATTATCTTATTTAATCAATATTATCTTTAAAATAATCATTTGTTAATTCTAAATCTAAAGAAAAAGTTTCATCCCTTTAAGTCTCATAAGGCATTATTTCTTAATAACTCGCTGTTCTAGAGGCTTCATATTCAGTAATATTAACATTTTAGTAATCTTATGTTTATTATAAATCTTAAATATTATCTAATTAATCATTTTAGTTAAATTAATTATTATTAAAGATGTTTTGCTCATATGGATGAGTAGATTTTTTTAGAATTGTACTATAAAATTAAGTCATTCTGAGTGAAGGTTCTTTTTTAAATATTTCTAACTATGAATTATCATTTTCAATAAACTCATATTCTAAATTATCTTTCATTTTTTCAATTTTAGTTTATAATTTATCTATTGTTATTCTATTTAAATTATTTCTTTCCAAACAAACTTAAATCAAGTAGTCAATATTATTACTATCATTACTTCTTTAACAATTAAATGCTCTAATTTAAGATATTATTTCTCTTAAATCCATTTTTAGTGAATAAAATAATTATTTTTAAGTTTTTAATTCATATAAAATACATCCAATACTCCAAATATCGACTTCTTTCCCATAGTTGTTCTCTAATATTTCAGGAGCCATATAATTAATGGTACCTACAACTGAATTGTTGCTAGATTTTAAGAATTTACTCAGCCCAAAATCACCAATTTTGAATATGTAAATATCTTAAAACTGATTATAATAAATAGGTACTCTTTTTTTATATAAATATATATTTTCTGGTTTTAAATCTCTGTGAACAATCCCATTTTAGTGTAAATAAGAAACTCCTTTTACAATTTCTAAAGCTATATCAAGAATATTTTTGTTTATATCTTCTTAACTTTACATCATAATATAATCTAAAAGATTCCCACCTTCGCAAAATTCCATAATTACAAAGAACTAATCTTAGCATTCAATGACATCAAAAATTCTGCATATGTTTTCATATATATTAACCTTAGAGGCTAAGTATTTAGATACCTCTAACTCGCTTTAATAATACAGATTTTACTTTTTTTCTATTTTTAAATTAAAAAAAATGAAGAAATATTAAAAATAAATACATAGATTTGTATGTATTAGTATCTATCTAACTTAAATTATCTAAAATATCTAAATAATTTAAGTAACAATAGTAAATAAAATAATAAACTATTTATATTGAAAATTGTTTTATACCTGCATATTATTCTCTTTTGACGATTTTAATTGCAACTTTTTCCTGTTTATAGTTTTCACCATAATAAACTTCTGATATTGCTCCGCTACCAAGTTTACGATTTGACACATGATATATTCCTTTTTTTCCCTATATGCTATAAAAATCCATAGCATGAAGGTTTTTTTTCTATTTATTTAATTTTTGATTTTTTTTTTGATATCTCTGATAAGAAAATTTTTTTTTTTTTTTTGAAAAGTAAGAAAGAATATTTGTTTGCTAATTAATTATTTATAATTTATTTCTTTTATTATAAAATTGAATTCAATAGAAAGGTTTATTTATACATAAAATTTTAGATTAAGTACAATGTGTAAAAACAATAATAAATACATACAATATAATATCTTTAAATAATAGTCATTCTCTTGTATATAGCTTTGATAAAAATGGTTGAAATATTTCTTTTATGGATTTAACACTTGCAATAATATCTAATGGAATCATAAAAATCATAGATCTTACCCTAACTATTTCTCTAGAAATTGTATTCAAAATTGGTACTAAGATAGATATATATAGTAATATTATTATTATAATAGCTAGAATCAACAGAGTTATTCTTATTGTTTAGCTATTATCGTACATCTATTAAATACTATCTCTAAACTATTAAACTAAATATCTCATCATAACTTTAATATAGACATCTTACATAGTCTATATCATTTATGTTTCGTTACTAGATAATAATTTTTAATTGTTTTAAGCATTTGATTTATTTGCTTCATACTGATTATATACTGAAATAAAGTTCTCAATATGTTTTGATAAACTTAAAGAAAGTCCTTAGCGAATATTAGACTAAGCAAACTATTCGCATTATAATTAATCAAGAAGTGTTAAACTGGATAAAGTTTAACAACTATCCTCCATAAATATCATGTTAAAAGCTTAATTGTACGAAGATTAATGTATATTCATGTTTTCTTAGTGCTCTTTTTAGAGTTAATTATTTAGATTGTACATTTAATTTATAGCCCAGCTAACATATTTTTCTGAAGTACTGCCATTAACCTTTTTAATAAATTAAATCAATTTAAATTCTATTTAATCAAATAATTAATATAAATCTTATTTTTTCAATTATCTTTAATCCTCAAACATTCAATATGTCTGTTATAATTGTTTATTTATTTCATTAAATCTAGTAAAAGATAATAAAATTAAAATTACTGAAAAGGTATTATTTAAAAGCATTAATTGAAGTGAATTTAATGAATATCCATAGAATTATTCAAAAGTTGAAGTGACATTTAACTCATTTAAGAACGTTTTAATATTTTATGCATTGTTTGTTGATAAAATATAAGTATAGCTAAAATACCCTTCAAATATTATTATAATTAAAATAAATGGAAGGAAAAAATTTTATTTGTTTTTTAAGTTTATTCTAAAATTTCTTCTTTTTTTGCTCCTTCTTCTTAGGTTTGTACCTGTAAGAGATTAGTCTTCATCTTCCTACATATCACTAAAGGTGGAGCTTGCATCATCTTCGTTTGAGCCTTGAAGGCAAGCGAGAAAATTTTCACACTTTGAAAATAACTTTCTATTTATTAAAAACAATTATTTATTTAAATTTAAAAAATAATACTAAATATGGAAATAAAAATTTAAATCTAAATTTTATATTTTACTTGACTCTAACAACAGGGATATCCAAAAACATAGTTAAAATTTATTATTAGGAGTTATTAACTAGAATATAGAAAGGTAGTAATCCAATAAAGCACAATAGAGACCACACTACGGATAAAATGAGGTATAATACAAATTAATTTTGCTAAGAAGACCCCCAGTCATTCAATTCTTGCAGATAATAATTAGACTAAGTAGTAAGAAATGAAAAATAATCATTCATTAAGTTGTATACGAGAAAGTAGAAGTCTGTATCTGTGAAATAGTAACTTTAGATAGTAGTATCTCCAATTAAGTTATTTATCCTTGCTAAAATTTACTAATTTGCTAATTTTAAAGTTTGCTGTTAACTAGAATTAATATCATATAAAGTAACTTTTTCATTGTTCAAAAAATTTTAATGCTAGCTAGATAAACTTAGGCTGCTTAATTCGATATAGTCATTCACTTACTTCATTTCCTAAGCAGTTGAACTCATATCAGAAAGAATTTTTGATGGAACAACACTATTTATTCATTCATAATTAGTAAATAAACTTATGTAAAAATTTAAATATAATTTAAAATAAATATTTTAAACAAACTATATTTAATAGAAAATAAATAGCCTTATTTAGAATAATCTCTCAAATTAAAAATTTTTTAATTTTAAATATTTTTTGATATAAATTGTTGAAAAATATTTGTAAATTATATTATCTATAGGGTAGAAAAGTAGGTAATAAGGTTTATTTTTTATTTTTAATTAATAAAAATATTAGGCAATATTAAGAAAAATAATAATGTATTTAAAAATTACGATGTGAGTATCTTTTTGTTATACTAGTAGTTTATTAAAGATTTTGTCACTTCTCTTTATCCATCTGCTGCAAAAATAGTTGTTTAAGTGTATACTAAAACTCGTTCATTTACTTCGTTGAGTTACTAAGTAATCAAAATATGATTTACAGCCACAAAAGTAGAACAAAGAACTACAAATCCTAGAGCGAATAATTTTACCTTCTCCAGTGAAGAAGAATGTAAAAATCTACTTTCCTCAATAAATCTTACAAACGAGTGCTTCTTTTTAAATACATTACCACTATCATTTGAATCCTGCTGGACAGCAGAAAATTAATCCTCTTATCTATATTTGTTATAATTTTTTTCTTCTTCCTCTTCTTCTAATTATTCCTATTCCATATCTTCCTCAGCTTCTTCTTCTTTTTATCTAAGTTCTTCGATATCTACAAATTAGTTATTTACAAGCCTAAGAGTTCTAATTCCCTATCCATAATTTATAAACTGCTTGTTTTCACCTTAATTTTTATCTCCTTGCAATTCATCTTCATCGTTTTATTAAATTTCATCCTAATTTTCATTCAAAAAAAAATTTAAACTCTTTTATCATTCATTATTTATTAATAAATAACTACCTTAGCATTGTATCTGACAGCAGATAGAGTTGAAAAAATATTAGACTGTGTTTCATTTGCATTTTCTTCTTCGTGAATCTATAGTGGTGGACCAACTAAATTTTCTCCTACATATGTTAGAGTATAGCTATCAAACTTAACAACCAAATGTTGGTTAATTGTAGCTTTTTTAATTTTTGATTTCTTGGCTTACTAAAGAGCTGAATTTTAGCCTACAACACTAAGCTCGTTAACAGTGTTCTTTAATTTATTATGCTCTTACATTTTTATGTCTGTTTCTCCTTCTTTAATTTTTTCTATTCTGAGTAAGTATCCTTAATGTCCATAAGTTCTGAACCTATTTAAAAAATATTTCAAAAAGTTGTTGATAAAATGATAAAGTGAATGTAATCATACACTATTTCTTATGCAGTGATTTTAGCGTAAAATTCTTTTTTTGCTCTTGTAGACTACATGACAATTACTATTGCACCATGTTTGTCTTAAAAAGCTTTTAAATTATCCCAGTAAGATGGAATAATTGATGTTATAGGTATGTCTTTTTTGTTTAGCTTTTTTATATCTATCCTTAAAATATTTATGCATGAAGATCCAATATTATCAATGTTTCCATCTTTATTTACAATTAGCTAACAGACTTCTTTTAAATTTTTATTAACTCTAAAAGTTGATACAAATTGAAGTCCATGAATTAACGAGGGCACATGCCTAACTAAAACGATCAAAGGAGAAATATAACCTTATTTACTTTTCATAGATAGAATTCTTTCAACATTCAATATTCTAGGTTCTAAAGTTGCTAAATAGCTCTCTAAGAATTGATCATGATATCTAGCATACATTTATGGCATGAGAGCGCTTACATTTCTGTTCAATATCTCCATTTTATTATATCCACTTAAAGAAGCAGCTGCTAAATTAATGTTAGCAACTAATCCAAAAGAATCATCTTCTGCACTTATAACAATTGAAGGCCTAGAATCTATTTAAAATTAAATTTTAAAGCTAATAGATATATTTAAAATGTATGTTTGTTTACCTGTTGATAAATCTAAAAAATTGCTTATTTTATTTGAATTCTAGTTTTTAAAGTTGATATCAACCAACTTTTTAAGAATATTGAAAGCTCCATCTTTGTCATGGATAATGTCCGACAAAAATTTAGCATATATCCTCATTAAAGATGGGATGTAAGTATTTATCCTATCCAATCTGTTCCACTAATCTTCTGCATTCTAATTTGCAATTGTTATTTTAAAGCCTAGCTCACTTAATTTACCTAAATCAGGATTATCTTCACTAAGCTAAGACCAAAATTCTATATGAAGTGCAGTACTCTTTTCAATGTTAACCCTACAGAGTCTATGATATTATTAAATAAGTAATTATGTAATCAGTATTCAATCAATATTTTGTTATTTTAAGATTATTGTAGAGTATAAAAAAAACCGAATACTAAATAAAATTTATCAAAAATGAAACAAACATCAAATTTTTTAATTAAATAAATTTACCTTTCATGATTTTAAACAGATAATTCATTAACTACATCACTAGAGCCTTGTTAATCTTTTTAACCATCAAGGGTTGTGCTATTTTCCATTAGGTCATTTTCTATAACTTGCTTATACCTAAAAATGATAAATTCTTCATCAAATACAGGCCTTTCGCTTTCTGTATTCAAGAGTTCTTGGAGTGCCTATTGTGAAGATCTCATTATATCAACAAGATATAATGCATAAAGAATACGTATTTTGGTATTATTTGGAAACTTTTGCAAAGCAAAATAATACATGCTCTAAATAACTGTATAAATCATAATAAGCTATTCACTAACTTTTTCATTTCTTAAAGCTTTAGAGAATTTTGTAGTTTTTGCTAATCTTCTTTTAGATGGGCAGTCTTCTTGAATGCAAGTATTCCTATGATGGTCTAAAAATCCATCTAACATAATTTATATGTGCTTATCTTTAGTGTACCTACCTAAAAGTTTAGTTATGTATGGCAACTATTTTAAGGGGTCAGATAATACGTCATACTAATTTGTATTTATCAATAAGATATCATACCTAATTAATAAATATATTATTTTTAATATAAAATATGAACGAATTATTTTTAACCTTTATTCAGTTCTCATAAGAATAATTATATATACAAAAGGTATGCCTATAATCCATATTATAGAGGATCCATCAAATTCGTAATTTTCAGTAATTTTAGCTAAAATAAGCATGAGAGTAGTCCAAAGATTAATTGCATGCTAGGCAGTTATTAGCTTTGAAATATAGAAGTCATGATATGTTAAATTAAATTAATAGTGATCGAACAACAAAAATGATCCGATAAGCATTATAACTATAAAGACAACATCATACCCCTTATTCATTAGAAAATTGTAAAAAAGAGCTAATATTAGTTTAAGAATAAAAAAGCAAAACTCTCCTCTTCCTGAATTTTTAGTATAACAATCTTATGCATTTGTTCTACACCCAAAAAATAATAGTGTCATTAAGCCTACATACACACTAAGCAAAATGCTACAAACAATACCTATATAAATAAATAAATTTATAATATAAATAATTTAAATATCAAAATAAACTTTTTGGATTATTGTAATTTATTATTATAAAATCTATTTTATTAATAAGAATACCAATATGCTTTATGATTTTAAATTCCTAATTTTTTATCTGCTTTTTGTGAATTAATTTTGAAAAAAATGAGCTTTTTAAAATGAAATTAATTACCTAAAAATACAAGTGCTATTTCATCACTACCAAAGCATTGTACTGTAGGGAAGTTAGCCATTACATATACTTAATTAGAGTCAATTATTCCATTCTGGCAATTTAATGGACTTAGAAATAGTTAAATCAAAGGTAAAAAAAGCACAGTTACAAGCAATTCTGTGCTGAAGCGCAAAATATTAATTAAAAAAGAAATATGTGTATTCTTCCTTTTCAAGCTGATAATTACATAAATAAAAATGAGGCATAAAAAAAGAAAAATTGAAGACAGTGCAAAAAACAATCCCTTGTATGTTGAATATGAACTAGATGAATTTCCATCAAAATACTAATATATTGATGTAATTTTTAACACTAATCTTATTCCATTAACTATGCTTTTGTTTTTCCAAAGGGAAGAGAGCTCGTAGCAAAATTAAAAGTTCAATATCTAAAATGTCTCTATGATCAAAAGAATAATCCTTTAAAAGAACCCTATTCTTTCACCATTAAGTAAATGATATGCGTAGTTAAAGATAGTTTTTTTAAAGTCCCTGATTAGCTTAATAAAAAATGATTCTCCATCTAAATTAAAGCCATCATCGCCTTCACTTTGCTGCTTAAAATTCATTTTTCAAAATTCTTTTAAAACAAAATGACTAAAGGGTACAATATGTAGTTCTAATTGTCTTTTTATTCAAATTTGATTGGACCTTTAATCTTTTTAGCTACTTAGAGCTTTATAATTCTACTAGCTTTATTAAAAATCTAATTCTTATTATAGTACTTATTTACAAAATAAAGAAATTATTACTTGATATATTCTTATTTAACATTTAAAGTGGTTAATTACTTATTTTTAAGTTGATAATAGCATAAAAATTATAATTAAGTAATATTTAAATTTACTGTCAATTATAAATTTGCTTAAAAAATTTAAGTAACAACAAATTTTAAAAAGTTAGTTAGGTGTAATTTCAAAAAAGCAATAAGTAGGTAGTTAGTTAGTTATAAATCTAAATTTATTTTATAAAAATTATGATCAATAAATGTTTCTAAATTTTATTTAATCTATATTCTTATAAAAATTAATTTTAATAAAGTTATTAAGATTCTTAAAATATCCTACTTTTTATTTTATATATTATAATTAATTTTTAAAGTATTTTGAAATTAAATATTTTGAAAATATATTTTATTGTTTCTAATAAGAATCATTTTTCCAAAAATAATTAATTTTTTAGGTTCTTATATTATAGAATTGACGGTAATTAAGATTTAAAAAAAAATATTCATTATTCATATAAAAATTATTTGAAATATCACAAAACATGATATCATGGTTCGTGATATTTCAAATGTAGGAAAAGCAATATTATAAATTGAAAAATTAATTTAAAAAAATAGATTTACAAAATTAAAGAAAATATAACAAATGTACAAGATTAATCTAAAAAACTTGAAATAATTTATAAATAAATTTGATAACTTAATACAAAAAAAATATAGTTTTGTAAGAATCTAAATAATATAATTTGAGTAATTAGTTCTTAATTTTTTATTTATCTTATAGATTTATTTAATATTTAAATACAAAAAATAGTATACTGACTCAATTTGAAGATTATGTGTCTTAGTTAATCATATTGAATTCAATTAAATTATCTGAATTGTATTCTTTTTCTAATTCATGTGATTATATGCTTTATTATTGCTAGTTCAGATGTTCTGAAATTTACTGTTAAATTTGAGATTGATAGTTTTACTATTGATAATTTTCTGTAGTTTAATTACTGTAATATTATTATTGCTTACTTTCATTTACTTTAGAAAATGTTTTCTTTAAGTCTTGCTAATACTTTCTTGCGTCTGCATAGGAGTCAAATTTAGTTTTAGATGGAGAAACAGTACTATATTTTAACGATTACTCTATGTTATTCGTTAGCATCATAGCCTTTTTTGCTGATTCTGATAAATGTTTAAGATCAGGCTTAAATGTACATTCTTTAACTTCGTTGGATTATTTTTCAACTCTTTTGTTCTCAATCTTACTATCTTTTTTTGTTTGCCATTACTTTAATTTTCTTTATTATTCTTCTATATCCTTTTAAGTCATTTGTCTAGCTTTTAATTATTACTGTAATAACTTTTTCTTATAAGGATCAGTTTCCTCTTAAATTTACTAATGTAAATTTGGATCATTAAAGTTAACATAAACATATTTTGGATTAGCTTAAGCATTAGAATTACTAATGCTGTTTTCTAATTATTTACTCAAAGCCCTAGAATAAAGAAGATTCTGCTAATTATGTTAAGAATCGTGAGCAGAATATTATCTTTCAATATTTTATTCTGTTAATTTTTGTGCTTAGTTTTGTAAAGCAATTTATGATTATGAAAATTGAACTTGCTTTCCAATATTCTAAAGTGATTACTATTAAGGACTAGGAATGTAAGATTGTAATTAATTTTATTCAATATTACCAAAGCTTTCTTTAGAATTAAATGCTAATGGAGCTTGAGTGCCTCTTATAGCTTAGTTAGAATGAACGAGAGGTTCTTATGGAATTTCTTCAAGAGAGCCGCTTTTTTGTGCAAGTTACAAGGCTGCTTCGTGACTCCATGCTACAGGCTTAAAAAATTATTTAAATTGTGGACTTGCTTTTCTTTCAATTAACTCTTCATTGTTTTTTTTCATTTCATTTGAATGCAGATATGAAACAACACTGTTTGATTTATTCAAATTTTACTTCTATAATTGGGAAGTGTGCTTAGAACCTTCTTCAACTTCTTTACTTTTAAGATTTTATTAAGATTTCTAGCGTAATTAATTATTTCTTTAATATTTCGAATCTTAATCACTAGGAGAAGTAAGTAAAGTAAACTTAGGATTCATTACATTTACTCCAATAGTTGTTTACTATTATTTTAATTAGTTTGCTTCTATTGGCTTGCTTGTTCCTGGAGTTAAAAATATAATTCTTTTATCTTTCTTAACATCTTCATCCTAATGTTGCTATTCCACATTCTATGTATTATCCTAATTCTAAATTCTTGAGCCTTAAATATGCTATGCCTCCTTTTTAACTTCTTCTTCATAATTAATGAAATTAGAAATAACTAACCTTTTAAACATAAAATATTTCTTATTTATTTATCAATAGAATTTTCAATATTTTATAAAAATGAATCAAATTTTTTACTAATCATCTTGGTTTTTTTTGGACGAAGCTTCAAATTCATTTAATTAATTTTAATTAGATTCAAACTATTGTATAGATTAAGCAAGCTAATTAAGCTATCCTGGAGAAACTTGTCCATTTTCTTAAATTTCTACAATTGATTTTTTCGAAGACAAGCTTTATCTTGCAAATTCAAAGTTTTATTTCATAATCTCCATTAACTTTTATTGTTCTTCTGCTTTTTCTAAAGCATTTTTAGGTTTTTAGAAAAGATTTTAGGGTTGTCTGAATGCTAAGTTCCAATTAAAATTTCCTTACTATGTTTCCTTTTTCTTTTCTTGCTCACTGGCTAATAAAGCCTTCTTCCTTTCTTCCTTTATTTGCTATTTTTTCTTTTCATCTTACTATTTTTATTAGCTAACTACAGCCTTATCATACAACCTAATTTAATATAAATAAGTTATAAATAAATTATTTTTAACTCATCAAAAACATACATACCTAGTGTAAACATTTTTTTAAGTGTAATCATTTTATTAATACTAATTAATTTGAGGTTTTCCTAATTAACCATACAATTCTTATTCTTTTTACATGATTTTTTACTTTTTTTCTTCTCCTTTCATAATTAAGATATCCTCTACCTTTCAATTTATGTTAAAAAATTTTAGCGAACAAATATTTTTATTTGTTGTTTATTACTTTTTATTAGCTTCTTGTATCTCCTAAAATCTTATTTGAATTGTTATTTGTGTATACATATTACTCAGTCTATTCTTTTTCTTCTTCTTAGTCTTTGTACTATTTCAAAAGTACATTCTTTGCTTCTACTTTTTGCTTCCAAGCAATCAAATCATCATAGCCTCTATTCAAACTTACTGATTTCTCATTTATCTTTTATTATTCATAAAAAATAAGTAATTTATTGTTACCAGTATAATAACTCTAAAGTGTTCAATTATTTTAATTTACCTTAGGGTTAAAGTTTGCTTCATTGAAATCCTATTGGTTTATTAAATTTAAGTTATTAATATTAATTTATAAAGAAGTAAATTAATTATTCTTTAAAACATTTTTAAAAGTTAGTTTTTCTTTCTTTTGTGCCCATATAAAATTTTAATTCTAATTAAAATTTTAGCACTTTTTGGCTTATTGCTTAAGTTTGAGATGCTCATCATCTCAATTCTTATTTAATATTTAATACCTAGAATAATATTTAAATTAAATGTTTACTGTATACTGCTAAGGAACTGGATAGGCTATTTTTTACAAAAAATGTTTTAGAATATGAATAATGTTTAATATAAAGTTAGTCAAGCAACTATTTAAAAAAAAAATATTTATCAACTGAAACAATCATCATTACCTAATCTATTTACTGATTCAGATTGAGGTTTCATATCTGATGCAATAGGCATCTATTGAGTGGCAAGTAGATGCATCTCTAGATTTCTTTGATATATATCTTGTGGATTCATTTCAAAAGAAAAGAAATTTATCAAAAATATAAATTATTTAACACTTATTTAATTGTTTTTTTTTTCAGTAAATAATAAATAAAATCTAATAATTACTTTGCTCAATAAAATAAGGTTATAAATTATTATTAATACGCCATTTAATTGGCTAAAGTTTAGTCCAAAAACTTTTTACATAACTAAGCTAACAAAAAAAATAATTTTAAACAAGCAAACATATTTAATTTAAATATTTATTTTTTGATAAATGATAAAATAAATTTGAAGATAATTTATTAATTAGAATTTCATAAATTAATTAAACATTTTAGAATTTAATATATGATAATATTTGCATATAAATAAAATAACTTCAGTAGTAGATAAATATCTTTAAATACATTAAAAATATTAATTAACATTTGAGAATGAACTAATTAAGAATTCTTTTGAAGTATAAGATTTACAATAAAATTAAAAATATATCAGTATGCTTAGATATCATCAATTATTTTATAATACTATTGTCTTAATTAATTATTTACAATTAAGAATGAAGAACTTTAGTTTGTAATAAAAAATATATTAGATAATATTTTTAAAATAAAATAATCAAATTATATCTTGGATTAATTAAAAAAAATATTTTTAGCCTGAATTTTTGATTTGAAAATAATAATTATAATAATACTAATAATTAATTTTTTATAATACTTTAAAATGTAAACAAAAATTAAATGTTTAATATTAAAAAGAAAAGTCTTTAAATAACATGTTGAATATAATAAATAATGAGTTAGAATTTTATTTTAATAATATTAATTTTAGTATAAAAAGAATTAAAAGATATAAATAGAATATATACGATTCAAAATTTATGAATCATCTCTAATTTAAATTTAATTAAATCTAAACCTAAAGTAGGGTTATGTAGTTTTGATTCAGCAGTATTCTTGATAAAGAAGTTATTTGTTAGGCTCTATAAAGTCATAATAACTTGGCTTAAATAAAGTATTGTAGAGATGATGATATTTAATAGAGTTTATTAACAATTATTTTTTACTATCTAGAGGGATTGGAATATTGTAAGTTAAATTTTCCTTTAGTGATTCTCTAATAGTAATGGGTGAGTGACTTGTTTCTTTCAAAATGGATTTAACAGCCTCAAATTTAGGTAAACCTGATTGCAAATATGCATTTCTAATCGCCTCAATCGTTTTCATAGATGGAGTATTAGTCCTTGTCTGAAAGTCTAAAAGTATTTATTTTAAGATATTTTCAACGTTACTGTTTGTTGCTAAGAATTTTCTAATTTTTTCTATATTTTATTCACTCAACTTTTCTTTGTACTGCTTAGAAATCTCCTTTTGGAGAAAGGTTCCTAATATTTTATCATATCCATTTATGTTTTATGTAAGTTTAAATAGATTTCGATATTATGTTTTTACTAGTTATTAACGTTTTTAATTGCTATATATCTACCAAAAAATATGATTTTTGTATAACTTATCCATTAAAATTTGTTTTTATTTGTAATTAGTTGTTTTTTTTAATTAAGATCTTAAACACAAATAATTCTTTTGTTTGATAAAATGAAAGTTAGAACAAAACGGATTGATTTCGTTATTCTTACTAATTAAATCATTAATTTTAACTTATATTATAAAAGGAACCAGATATTATGGTTATTTATTATTACTCAATAAAAAAATATGAACATAAAAATTCTTCAAAATTAATATCTTGCTTCAATTTAAATAAATAAATAAATAATGTTCATATAGATTAATAAATTCAAAGTATGGTGTTTAATATTTTTTTTTAAATATTGATATGTCTATGCTCTTGTCTAAGAGTTATTGAATTAAAAGTTTATTTTTGTAACAAGTGATGCTTGTAAAAAAGTTCGTTTTAAAATAAATTCATATTTTCTAAAATAAAAACGGATATTTTCTTATTTATGCTTACGAAATTACATTTCAAAGTATTTTAGGTATTTATATAATGATTGTAGGTATTGTGCTTCAATATTAATTGTGTATTCTTATTTTTATGAGTTATTGAATTGCGTTTAAAGCAGTGAAATTTATTTTTTTTTATCACTATTTTATGTGATTGACTTCTCAATTATTGATTGAAGTTTAATAAAATAGAAGAAAAATAAAAAATTTAATAAAGCAAATCACAATACGTGTTTTATCATCCAAATGCGTTTTGGTATAATATTTATACATTTTTTCATTTAATACTAATCGGACAAGCTAATTTTTGTAAATCTACATTAAAAGTTTTAGAATAAGTAAGAGTAAACTTAAGATTGCCAATATTTTATCACGAAATACTTAGATGATACAAAATTTCAATTTGGTTAGCACAATAGTTTTATATCTCTAATTCTATAATTATTATACTTATTCATGTCATAGAAAAAAAATTAGTCTGTTTAGTTATCAAAGTAAAGATATTTTACAAGAAATCACATATAAAAATCACTTACTAGTTAATTAATCCATATAAATTGTTTTGCAAACATACTAATAATTATTTACTAATTTATTTGAAGAGTGTGGGAAGAAAATTAATAATTACTTTTAAATAAAAATTAAGTTATTAGCAAATGAGTTTCGTCTCCCTAGTAAGTAATTTCCCTCCTATAATGGAATCATAACAACAAATAATGAATGGCAAATAGTAATAAATACAGCCAAATTCTTATTTAAAACTACATCAGCCATTACTGTTAGATAATAAGTAAGCGAATGGGATATAATAAACAGAAATTAATTATGATTCAAGTAAAAAACCTTATCAAATGCCATATTCTAATCCTTTATAAATATGTTAGTAGAATAACATAGTTTCTCCTTTAAAAATAAATGATTATAAGCAACCAGTACCTATTTAGCAGAGTAGTGTACCTATGGTTATTTATCCAAGCTATTACTAAAATAGTGTTCCTACAACCACTTAATAAATCACAAATAATGCTTAGCCAAACATTTACCCTGTAATATATACTACCTCTACTCCCAACATATACAATAACAACTATGTATGCACTACATCAACTCAGTATCAAAATAGTTACTACAATTATCCCTCATATTAGTGGATTCCCAAATATTAATGCTATAATTAGGCCAATTAGCTTTGTGTTTAATAATAATAAACTGTCACAATGTAAAAAGTAATTTAAAATGTTAATTCTTAGACTTAAAAACCAGAATCACCTGAAAGAATAAACAAATTAAGAAGCTCTGAAGAAAACAGTATTGTCAAAACAGAAAATTAGGATGATTAATTAAAAATTTAATTATTTAATTAGACTTAATTTAAAAACGAATCTGTCAAAATAGAAAACTCCTAAGATCAAGATAACTTACCTGAAAAATCTTAAATTAAATTAAATAAATAAGTTCGAAGCAATGTAAAGTAAAGGATTTTATCAAAGTTTTAAAAAAGCAAACAATCTAGCATAATAGCTACAAATTAAGATTAGCAGACTCTATCGCTATAAAATAAATCTTTAGTTAACAACAAAATGAATGATTTACCTAATTTAAAAAAATAGTTAAAAAACTCTCCAAATGAAAATACATTTTAAGATAAAAACAAATTTGAAAAATAAATCTCCTAAAATTAAATTGAAAAAGAATAACATTTTTAAATTTAAAAATTGTAGTTACCTTTATCTTCTATAAACAGTAAATAATAAAATTCTCCCAATAAAAATATTTTAAATATTAACTCTGAAAGCTCTCAACCACAGATCTAAATATAAAATAGTACTAATTCTTACTAAAATAATCAAAATTAGATTGAAGGTCAAGACGATACTAGTCAGACAACATTAATAAATGAAAATAAGAATGAAAACAAGAAGCAACTTTAACCTTCTAAAGAATGTGAGCTATAATTTGAATAAAATAAATAAGCCTTAGAGAACATTAAAAATGATGTAATGTAAATTGAAGAATAAAATGCTTAATCCTTGGTTTCGTAAAAAAATAGTGAAAAAAAGTGTGGAAAGAACTATGATTTAATTAAATAAGAAATTAATCGCTTGCAAAAAAAAATACATAAGATTCTATTATAGGGACTATGCAGTTAAACTGATAATTATCTAAAAGTAATTGAATAAAAAATAGAATCTTAAAGACAAAGATTCTTTCAAAACTTAACACTAAATGACTTTATTTTTCAATTTCAAAAATTTTTGTGTGTCAAACTAGGATAAGAACAGAATAAGTATAAGCAATGCGAAAGAATAATTGAAAAAATGATGACAAAATTTACTAATTCATAAGAATTTCTCAATTATGTTATAAATAACCAAATTCTTTCATCTTAATTTATTAAGTTTATCATTTAACCTATTGAAAAATATACCAATTAAATTGACCCCTAAGATTAGTAGGAATTCCAAGATTTGATAAATAATTACACAAAGAAGGTATTTTAGCATATTACAGAGCTCGAATATTTATAAATTTGAATAGATCAGCCAGTGATCATTTTTTAATAAATCAATTAATCTAAAAATAAATCTTATCCTATTTTATAACTAAATAACTATATCAATTAATTAATAAAAAAATATACCCTATCTAAATATCAATTTCATTTTCTTATTTATTTGTTACATACTTAATAAACGTTTTAATAATTATTTATTTATATAAATTATATTAAATTTATATATAAAGATAAGCATTTAATTAATAATTATAAACAAACAGAAAGATTAAACAGAATATAAATTTTCTTATTTCAGATTTTTTTAATATAACATTTATTTATATATCGACAATTCTTTTTGTGCAAAACAACTTTATTTTATTATTTTCAACATCAAATAATTAAAATAATTGCTAGCATTTTTGTAAATTTAGTAGAATAAAAAATTAAAGTAAAAAAAATATTAATTTAATCTGCAAAAAACTGCTAATTCAATTATAATTGAAAAAACCTAAAAGTTTTTTAAATAATAAAAGGCAGCTGAGACAAATAAAAGGCGATGAAAGTAAAATATTACAAATAAAATAAATAAATCATAGCATGAATAATAAGGTTTTTTACTTTTGTAATATTAGGCAAACCAAAAAGTTTAAAAAAAGGTTGATAAATACAAAGTCCTGTTTAATTTTAAAGATGTTGAAACTTCTAATTCAGATTTAGAAATCAATTAACCCTAATAACCAATAATACATTAGTAGTAAGGGGAAAAATTACACAAAAGTTTATCTTAAAATATTACAAAGCAGGATAGCCATTCATAAACGATCATTAAGAATAATGAATATTTTTAAGATGCAAAGCAATTTAAAGATAAATCTATAAATCTACCAGCTCTTAATATATCGAATATTTCAAAACAGCTACATAATTAATCTATAAATGATCAACATAGTATCCCTAAATATCTTCTTTAAAAAATCTAAACAAGTAACTTTTCACTTAAAAAACCTATTTAAACTTTATTCACGCTTTTACTTAATCAAGGTACTAGTAGAAAAAAGCAAATATCGTTGAGCACTTAACTGATTAACAACGAATCTATTTTAAAAGGAATGAATGGAGTTAATTTATTAGATTCAAAGACCTTGAGAAGTAATCTTATCTTTTTTTATAAAATTATTATTTTAAAAAATTTAAACAATATAAAAAGATGATTACTCACTTTAAAATCTTTAAGCAAAAAATCATAACATTAAAATAATGGACATGATTCAAGAGGATAAAAAATAATTAAAAGATCGTACATTACTGAATCTAAATGATATTTCCTACATACAAAAAAGTCCAAAGATAGAAATGGATTTGAAGGAAGCATCTAACAGTATTATTCATTTTGATGGATAACTTTAAATAATGGTAATTTTTTTAAAAATAATTGTTATCTTCTTAAAATATAAATATCTATCTATCTATCAACTTAGAATAATACAAAGAAGAAGAAAAACAATGTATACCTACAATGTAAATTCATATTTTTCAAATAATTTACTCTTTACTTATTAGTTAACTTTATTTTTTATTAGTTTATGAAATATCACATGAAAATGCAAAGTATGACTCTGACATAGATAATATTGAAAAAAAGATTTAAATTGACAGATTTTATAAAGAAAAAGATCAAGAGAATGAAAACCAATATATCTAAAATCATAAAGAGATATTAAATAATATTTCATTAGCCTCAAATAGAGCTTTCAATGCTGGTTAAAACCAATTTTATAACTCATCAAAAGCTACAAAAACAGAAGAAAATTCGATTTTTTAGAACTCATTCTCAAATTTAAATGAAACTAAAACTAATAGATCTTAAAAGAATTATTTATCTGGATCTAATTAGCGTATTCTTACTGAAGGAAACGACACGTCAACAACTTAAATGGGCTCGCTTCAGTCAAAGCTTCCATTCTAAATTTCTAATTTACCCATTTCGAGGAAAGATGTAATTAAAAAAATTAAATATCTTATTATTGTAAATATTGAGATTTTTATTATATTTAAGGTTTAGGATCTTGAGATTTGGTTGAATGATATGCTGCATAATCTCTCTGAACAAAAAGATTTACCAAAATAAAAACTTCTAGATGGTTACCAAGTTATTTACACAGCTTGTCTAAAGGAACTAATAAGATAAGTAAAAATTTCTTGTTTAGAAAGGGGAACATTATTTGAAAAAGTGTGGATTGCTTACACTGATTTAATACTCAAGGGATAGACAGCTAACTAATAATATCATAGTAAATTGGAATAAGTAAATAATATTTAATTTTATTTACCTAAAGCTATTCTTCTAAAAAATAAATAAGGAATTCTTAGATGATACTTCGAGATTGCATAAAGCTTATGGCCAATAAATAGCTCTTCTGGAGTAGGAAAGAAAAAAAGATAGGGCAAAGCTTGATGAATAGTAAAAAGAAATCTAAATATTAACCGAAGCTACTAGTTACTTTAAGAAGAAACTTTTAAATGCAGATTTAGAAATAAAAAAGCATAAAAATGTGGAAGAGGATCTTAGAAATTAGCTTGAAGCTGTTATTTAAGAAAAACTAAAACTAAAATTGATTAATTCAGAACATAAAAAATAAGAAAAAAAAGCTTCAAATAGAATTAGAACCTCATCAAAAACTAGTAGATTTGGTCTTCAATCACCAAGATCATCACAGAGAAAGGAAGAAAGAGATGAAGATAACAGCTAAGATGAAATGAATTAATCTTAGTTATCAGAAGACTAGCCTGTAGAAGATGATTAGGAAGAAGTATCTTAAACACCATAATATTTACACAAAATAAGGAGTTAGAATGAGGAAGAAACGAAAGAAGAATTCAAAAATTCAAAAATCTCTGTAGTTTCTCATTTACTAAACAGAAGTAAAACAAAGATAAATTTTTTACTGATTTTTAAAAATATACACTTTTATAGGAAATTTGATCTTCAATACTGAAGAAGAAAATCATTAAGAAAAAGAAGATTAGGACTTGTAAGAGGAATTAAAAAATTAGATAAATAAAACATCTCAAGAAGAGTTAGACTTTTTGATAGAGCAAGAAGCAAATGAAGAAAAAAGAGAAAAATTGAAATGTAACTAAATAGATTTTTTTTATTAAATAAAATAATAAAATTAAAAAATTTATTATGTTAATTAAAAATTGAATTTATTAGAGCTTTGTACATTAGACGATGATGATGATTTATAGTATGAACTTAGGGAATAAGAAGTCTAAACTGAATATATTAGATTATCAGAATGTGAACAAATAAATGTTCTAATTCATGAATTGACAAAATTTGGTATTAATTAAAATATAGTAAGCCAATCATGATATTTAACTTTAAAATATAAATTAGATCAAGTATAAGGTGGAGATAATTCTAGTCTTTCTACTTAATACGAAAAAGCTTTAGAAATTATAAAGACAGGAGAGATGTAATTTGAATAAAAAATGGAAGCTGTAGATGCTATTAAAAATGCTTTAAAGTAGTTGGAAGCATATATCAAAATGTCTGAAACTCTAAATGCTATCGCTAATGAAAATATAAAACTTTAAAATGAAAAATTTGAATGGGAACTTAAGTATAAAGAGAGCTAAGTTGAAATCGAAGATATGAAATCACATTATAAAAATGTTAAATAGAAATATGAAAAAGTAAAATATTTTTTTGGAATTATTTTCAAATAAAATCAAAATTTAAAAAGAAAAACACAATGATTTGCCATTTATAAGATGAGCTTAGCTCTGCTAAAGAAAAAGTGAAGAATGAATAAAAAAGTATAAAGAGTTTCTTTAAGGGAATGGTTAAGCAAATAATTAAGAAAAATTAAGCAAACGATTTAGAAGGGACTCAATAAGAAAATCAAAATATAGATGATAACTAAACACCAAACGAAGATGGATAAGAAGAGTAAGATAGAATTAAAGCTAAACAATTAATAGGTGATTAAGATGATGCAGAAGAAAAACAAGATGGTAAAAAGAGACATGAGAGGCATAATGATAGCAGCTCAGAAGGTGAAACTGATGATAGCTCAGATGATGAAGATGATGATAGTGAAGATCCTGATGGCTAAAGAAGATTAAGTAAATACTTAATGAAAATTATACAAAGATAATAACTTAAGCATAATCAAGAACAAGATAGAAAGCAAAGTTTATTCGTATCACCTGAATCCTAAAAGGTAATTTAACTTAATTTAATATATTTATCAATCTAATTATCTATATTTTGTATTTTATTAATATTATAGAATGGAAAATCTATTAAAGATTTACTAAATTCGTTAATTGGCATTAAACTAGATAACATAAAAGTTAGAAAAACTTCAAAAAATTCTAATTTTGGAAGTCATAAAAACTCAGTTAATATGAATATGAGCTTTGCTAGTGTGGTGAACAAAGCAAGGGCCTCAGATGATATCAGAAAAAAAGCAATCTAATAAAATATGAAGATGAGTATTAGGGCATCCAAGTAATCAGTATCACCAAGTTAAGTTTAATAATAAATATCAGCTCTTGACTAATCAAGTAATTAAAATTTTTGTTAGAGTTTTTTTATAATTTTTAAAAAAATAAATAAATAAAAAGTGCTAAATTCAAAAGTCTTATAGAAAAGATTTTTTAGTCCAAACTAAGAATAATCATAAAAACTTGTAAATTCTATTTACCAGCAGAGAGATAAGATAAAAAAACCAGAATTACCAATGAACACAATTATTAAATTCCTCAGCGGTGTTTATTAAGAGTTGGTAAAAAATGAAAATTCTAACAGAATTCCATTACATACGTGTTGCTATGATTTAATTCTTTAAAAGTATGGTCTTAAGACTGTTGCCGAAAATAAGCTCAAATAAATTTTTAAAAGCTTATATTTTTATAGAAATCAAACTCCAAGATTGAAATCTTCAGCTATCTATTGTGGTATTTCTGATCATTATGATGACACTAACTATCATATTTATATCAAAGCTATACAGTACTTTTATGAGTTACAAATCAATTAAATATGCAATCTTTAAGAAGATACCTTAATTACCTATGACAAAATTTACCCATTTATTGATGATTTCTTTAAAGAAAAATTAGGTAAAAATAATTATAAAAATTAATTTTTTAATAAAATAAATCAATATATTTATTACTTGAATTAATTAATAAATTTGATAAACTATTTTATTTAATACATTTTAAGAATAAAAATATTTTTAAGTACCATAAATCTTTATTAATCAAGGTAAAAAAAATAGTATTCTTTAATTTTCTGGCCTAAATATAAAAAAACCATTAGTTTAAAAATATTTTTTAATTTATTGAAAATATTTTGCTTGGAATTTTACATTAAATTGTTTTATTTAAATTAGGATAAAAAAATTATTCAGATTTAGTTTTAAATATTAAATAAACTTAACATAATCAAAATTTAAGTAGCAGTGCTAAAGGTAAATTAAATTTAATTGATTTTTATAAATATCTTTAAATAATATATACAGTAGAAAACGGTATTAGATTTGAGACGTTTATGAATATTGCAATTTCTTTTTATGAAAAAACGAAAGCTGAATGTAAAAAGCATGTTTCAGAAATATTTTATGCTTGTGATGTAATATTTATTTAAAAAATTCATAAACATGAAAAAAAATTTTAATAAAAGCTTGACAAAAATGATACGATTGAGTATTATGAATTTGATTTAATGTATAAATATGTTGAGAAAAAAAAATATGACAAACAGATTGTTTAATCATAATTCTCTGAAGAAGCTGACATTATTAACCCAAAAACAGGAGAAAAAGCTCTAACCTTAAACAAATTCGTTGATATTTGCATAGAAAAAGATTTATTCTCATAAAAAAGGTGCTCAGAATTCTGCTAAGTTCAAAACTAAAATGATGATATCAAAACTATTGATGATTTATGCTAAAACTGGAATTACCGTTTTAAATTACTTAAATATAGATTTTTAAAATGTGACTAATATAAACCTCACATTAAGGCTATCATAGAAAACTTAACAGAACAATTGACTAATTATAATGAGAAAAATGCTAAAAGTAATTTTAATTTCTTGAACTATATGTATATATGTACATATTATTTTTAAAAATAGTTATTTGGCTAAGCTATAGATTAATAGATTAAGAAAGCATCAATATTTAAGTAGAATATGAGACAGAGACTATAATACAGGATATAATTCCTATTAAACTTCAAATGCTCTATTCTATTTCTAGCAAATTTGAAGAAATTTTATGATTTTATTCTTTGAATAATTTTAGTTATTAAATACCATAAAAATTTTATATATCCTATCAATAATCATTAAAGATCTCATACTTTTATTTTCTTTATAAACAATTGTCAAGATCAAATATAAAATTCATTTAAATAGCTTTTTAAAAAATATAACAAAAATACTGCAATTTAAAAAAGAATTTTTAGAGAAAAAAATGAAAATCCATTTATAAGATATTCGTCATTTGATCTTCCAGAGATTCAAACTTTGCAAATCAATTTAGAGTTGATGCAATTATATTTAATTCAATCTTTTTGCTGAATAATGCCAGAAAATTAGAAGAGTTCCAGAAATATCAATTTTACTTTTTATACTTACAAATTTTTTATCAAAAATAAATCAAATTTACTAATAAACTTAGATAGATATTTTTTATATTTTTCATTAAGATAAAAATGGAGACCGCAATAGCTAAATCTTTAAAGCAAGTTATCGATAAAGTTAATTCAGCTATAAAAAATAGTACTAAAACCAGTAGATGCACAATAGTAGGTGCTTCTAAGACAAAGCCTCTTGAGTTATTGTAGCAAGCTTATGACGCTGGTTTAAGACATTTCGGTGAAAATTATGTTGATGAAATTGTCACAAAAGCACCTAAAGTAATTATAAATAAAACAAAAATCAATTAATTAATGTTTGATTATTAAAAATAGCTTCCATAAGACATAAAATGGCATTATATTGGACATCTACAAACAAATAAGATTAAATAAGTACTTGTCCCAAATCTGTACATGCTTGAAACAATAGATTCAATAAAGTAGAGCATAATTTTAATTTTAAATTACTTATTTCTTTATTATTTTCAGGTTGGCAACTAAGGTAAATAAAGAATGCTAGAAGCTATCCAAAAAGTTAAAAGTTTTAATTCAAGTCAAAACAAGTACTGAAGACAGTAAAAAGCAAACTTTTAAATGATAAAATCTAATTTGTTTTTTAAAACTAAAATAAGCCAAATCAGGAGTAAGTACTGAAGATGCTCCAGCTCTTGTAGAGTTTATTATGACACAATGTCCCAATTTAGAGTAATTAAAATATTCTAATATAATTCTAAAATATTTAAATATAAAGGTTTTCAGGTTTGATGACAATAGGATATGAAGGGGATGAGAACGCATTTATTGTAAAACAATTGTTAATTCAATAAAACATTCTAAATCACTTTATTTAATCTTTTAAATTAGCAACTTTACGATTTGAAAATAGAAATATGTGAGAAATTTAAGTTGAACAAAGATGAAATAGAGCTATCTATGGGAATGTCATAAGATTTTGAAAAAGCAGTAAAATAAATAATATTTTTTTAGTAGTTTTAATGAATTAACAAAAAAATTATATAACTAGATTCTTTATGGATCAACTAATGTTAGAATTGGAACAACTATTTTTGGAGCAAGAGAGTATCCTATGAAGGCCTAATGCAAAGAAGAACATATAGATGTTGCTGAAACAAAATAAAATGAATAATAATCATAAAAAAAGGAAACAGAAACTCAATAGGAAGGGAAAAAAAGTGAGTGAAAGCTTAAAATAATCCTAATAATTAAAATAAAATTATAATAGTTTATTCTTAGACTATATTATATATTAATTATATATATATTTTTTTACATTTAATTTATAATTAATTAGTAAGGTATTTTTATAAAGTAAGTAATAATTTTTAAGTCTAATCAAATCATTAGAATTTCTTCATGTAAAATTAAAAAATTAATTATTGAAATCAGTTCAAAGCTTTTTTAAAAACATTCATTCCCATATTCAAAGCTTTTTATAGTGGCATTCACAAATTATTTTTCTTGTTTTAAGAAGGTAGATCAATCAAAGCAAAATCTCCTTACACATCTTCTTCTAAATCTTCAGCATAATCTATCACATTCCATTCTCCTACTTGCTTTTCTTATAACAGCACTCCTTTTGAGTATGTATATTCATCAATATCATTTTCCATCAATTTTTCTATACTATGTTTTAGCTCTATTAAAAATAGTTAAATTTTTGTTTATTAATAAAAAAATACCTTCTTTAGCTAATAAATAATCGCTTTCATTACTGGCCTCAAAACATTTTAATATATTTACTTCACACATTTCGTTTTATTGTTTCAAACTTTTAACTATTGGATTCAACTCTACTATTAGGTTGTTTATTAATTTTTTTTTATCATCTTTTTCAAGATAATCTGAAACTACTGAAAGAATGTTTCCAACTACTGAATTACCCATCTGTTAAAATATTATTTAAATTTAGTTGATTTCTTTCTAAATGTTTAAAAATTTTATTACACTTCCAATTAATATGGCAATAACAGGATTAGCAGTACCTGCAGCTATAGAATATAATACAGTTAGTATAGTGCCCCAAGTCAATCCTTTTTATTTAAATAATCCTTATAATTTCCTCACACCAAACACTAATGCCTTTTTCATAAGAAAATCTTAAAAATTATAACCCTTCTTATTAATAGAATCTAGTTGAATTTTGTTGATATCAAATTCTTTTTTAATGTTATCACTAATGTAAAAGCTTTTAATATATTTATAATAGTGTTAATATACTTGTAAAGTAAGATAAGAATATAAATTACCATTGCTTAGTGTTACATATTTAATATAAATTGACTCTATCAATGATGTCAAAAGTGATTTCTAATTAAATACACCATTCACGAATTACTTATGATAGATCTGATAATTCTTAGTCTATTTTATAAATATAGATTCTATATTTTATCAAAGTTTACCTGTCTTGCTTAAAAAATTCAATTAATAATTACATAATTGAAGTGTCTTTTTAAGAAGGTTAGGCTCTAGTTATTGAGGAATTTAATAATTTTCATAGAGTATTTAATTCATATACGGTTCTTGAAGTCTTAAAATATACTATTAAAACAATTCTTGATCTACTCTTTCATAAAAAACTTTTTTCCAAGTTTATTATTGCTTGAAAGTACAAAATCTAACTAATATATCTAACTTTTCAAAGCTTGTTTTTCTCCAAAGGCCAAATGTATTGTGCAAAAATGGAGGCTTTAACTGTTATAAACTCACCTTTTAAAGAAAATCTTGCATATCCTAAATTATTTTGTTAAAATTGTACTTCAATCTAACTTGGTCATTACAAAACAAATCTGACATTTTGTCAAGTTTATTAAAGTTTTCGACAGATTATTTATCTTATTTCTCTTCATTCCATTATTATTTATTTTTATTTTTCTTTATTGGCTAAACTATGACAGATTGAGATAGGCTCATTTATTTTTTTGTTCTTTTTTACTATTTTTATCAAATATGAAAGTTTTTAAAAAGAATTAATTGTTTTTTTGTTTTTTCTGATTAAAATTTTTAAGGTTAATATTCTAAACAAAAATATATAAAAAGGATTTTAAATTGAATTACTTTAAAATAGTTTAATATTTCTTGGTAAATTATATGAGAGAGTAAGTTTTTAAAATATTTATTTTACAGATATTTTAAGACATAGTATTTAATAATAGAAGAAATTAAATTATAATCTTGATTTTAAAGAAAATAAGAATTTAACTAAATATTTTTAGAATAAAGCAGATAATAATTGTTAAGCCTTTATAGCTCAGCTGGGAGAGCGTAAGACTGAAGATCTTACGGTCCTCGGTTCGATCCCGAGTGAAGGCATTTTTTTTTTTTAATAATAGATATTTAATTTTACATAGTAAAGTTCTAATTGGTATTATAAATTTCAAAAAATATTTAATTTGATTAGTTTTGATTATAAGTCTGTAAATTATTTCCAATATTAAGATTGAAAACATATTTACTTTTTTATATTAATAATAAATAGATAGTATAGAAATTCTTATAAAAAGTAACTAAAAGCATAGTTTCTTTAATTTTTAAATTTTAAAAACAAAAAGTTATATTTAATGAGCACTAATAGTTTAGCAGATGTAGCAAATTTGACTACTAAAACTATTTACAGATTACTATTAAAAAATATGAAATATTATCCATCTAAGAACAGATTCTAAATTATGATGGCTATCAGAGAAGAATTTAGAGAAAATAAATAGCTAACAGATGAAAAAAAGATTAAAATTGAAAGGTATACTATTTACATAAATTAAACATTTTAATGATTTGCTTTATAGTATTTTTGAAAGTAGATTTATTTGCATTTTTTAGATAAAAAATTTATATAAAAAAAGAAAAAAGGCTAGAATTGGCTTAGCTCACGTATTAATGTACAAAGATAAAGGTTAAGAATTTGTAGAATCATACAGAATCAAAGATGATCCTTCAGATCTCCATTTCAATCCTAGAGATAAAGATTTTATTTATTTCTGATTCTGTTTCAAAATAAAAACAAATAATTCTAGATGTTTTAAGAAAAAATATTTTGATTTTTAAGTTTTAGATATTATAATGAATATTTTCAATTATTTTGATGCCTTTATAAATGTAAAAATTTTATATAAAAATATATTGTTATGTATAAGTAATAAATAAATAATAATAATAAAAATCATTTTCTATTCAATTAAAAAAACTACTAACTAAATATTAAAAAAGAGTAATTTATTTTATAGTTTAGCATTTTAATAAAAAAATAGATTTTTCAGTAATTATTATTAATTAAAATTAGACACTTAATCAGATTATTGAAAAATATTATTTGAGTTATTTTATTAATTTCTTTTCTGATAAAAAATTCAACATTGTATCTTTTAAATTTCTTTGTAATAATAAAAGATTCATACGATAAATCAAATAAATTTTTTTTAAAAAAATATCAAACAAGTAAGCAAGTAAAGAAATACTAAGAAATATGATTGAGAAAGAAATAATAACAGATAGTGGTAGAATACCATTGAATCCTTTTGCGTACGGAGATAAAAAAGAAAAGGATTTGGTTATATTACTACTTTCTGATATTCATTTGGATCACAAAAAAATTGAAAAACTTAAAGGATGGCATAAAGATTACAATAACGACATAATAGATTATGCATTTATTTTAGGTGATTTCGATAATCTTTTCTAAGATAAAAACAATATAGATCTTAATGAATGCTGCTAATCAGAAGCTCGTATCACAAATTTATTAAATTTTTTAGAGTTTCTATCATGCCCTCTTTTACTTATACCTGGAAATCATGATCCTTAAACGATGTTTGATGCACATAAAAAATCTTCAGAATTACCTAGAATGACACAGCATTCATTCAATATACATAAATAGGCTTTCTAATTAAATCAAACTTTATCAGTAGTTGGTAATCTTAAAGTTATTTATTAAAGTTTTATTTTAAGTTGTATTAAATTAAATTAAAAGGTTTTGGAGGAAGCATCCCAGGCTACTAATTTCCTAATGGAGTAAAAACTAAATTGTGGGATGGTTATCCCTACGATTCAGAAAAGGAATTAGAAGATGATGCAAATGAATTCTTCAAAAAATAATTTGAAAATGAACCATAAAAGCAATTTATTCTTATGACACACGTAGGTCCATACAACTCTTCAACTACTATTGTGAAAACAGAATCTGTTAGTGATTAACATGTTTATAGTGGCTCTGAATATTTGGATAAATTATTGTAAAGCTACTCTTAACAAGTTATAGTCAATGTTCATGGTCATACTCATGATTCTCATGGAAGAAATAATATTTACAAAGTTCCTGTTGTTAACCCTGGTTCATTATTAGATGGAAATTTCTGTAAAATAAATTTACACAAAGACTCTGCTTCTCAAAAATGGGTTTTGAGATCTTCTCATTTTATAAACTTAAATTCTTTCTGATAAATTAAATATATTATGCTTTTTAAGGAAATAAAGAAAAAATTTTATATTTGATTGCATTTTTAAATTAGAGTTAATATAATAAGATCCAAATTTTAATTATTTACTGAATTACATATAAATTTATAATCAAATATTTTAATTAAGATAAATTTTTTTAAAGTTGATAATATTATCAACGATGAAAAAAATATATTATATATATAATGATATACTCTAACTCTTCATGAATTAAGAGCCACATAATTTTATAACCAAATTTTCAATTAAGAGCCAAAAGGCCACAAATTAGCTCTACAAAATGAGGTGGATATTCCACAATTAATGAAGAGTTAAAGTATTTGTTATAATTTTTTATTTTGTGTTTTTACTATTTAAATTCAAACTTATTCTTATTTTTAAAATTTTCTTTCTATTGAGTGATATAAATTTTCTATAATCATGAAACCCCTCTAAATTGGATCATCTATTTGACTGATATCAATATGCTTTTAATTGGTTTCTTTAAACGATCTATTTCTAGAAGTTGATAGTATTTAATCTCCACCCCTACTATTAATAGAAGAAATTAATTTTCTAGGAGTAGTACTACTCTTTCTATTTGTTTAGATAGATGATGGTATAAGAGCAGTTTTAAGTCCTTCCTAAAATACTTCTTTTTTAAGTTTTGATAACATGTTCAATCTATTGCATTTTTTCACTTTTTATTTTATCATTTATATTTCTTATTATTCCTATTCAAAATTTATTTCATGAGAATGAAGATAATCATTTAGCTGTCTAAACTGCTTATTAGGTGTACTATTTGATTAAATTTGATACTTACAGTCTCTTTATTATGGATTACTCATCTAATTATTAAATTAAGCTGAAATATCATTGCTAATATAGTTCTCTTCTCCGAATTATTGCATCTTTTAATTTTATTGATTAGAAATAAACTACTGATCATAAAGGCTTTATCCTTAAACATCTTCAAATACTGTTTCGCTTTAATCATCGAAGTAATATTGTGCATCGCTTTATTAATTGAGTTGCTTATCCTATTGCTAATTAAGATCTTTTTAAGTAAGTACTTAAATTTTTTACTAATTCTCTAAATAAATTAGTTCTTCATTTTTATCGCACTCTTCTGTTTTGAACGTTTCGTACTGCTTAGTAATTTATTTCTTATCATTATTTTATTTTTGCTCATGCTTGGTTATGCTATTTTAAGAGTTTTCTTTATTTGATTAATTCTCTTCTTTTGATTTTTTTTCACTCTCTTACTAACATCCCTAGCTTTTAATTGCAAAAGAAAAGCCTGGGTTGAGTTGATATGATTAATTGTTACCATTTTTAGAATAGAATTGAAGATCACTTTTTTTAATGCTATCTGTGATATTTTTACTATTTGAAGAAGAGAATGATGGAATTGAATAAGCGTTTTCGGTTTACTCTTAGAGTACTTAAAAACTAGAATTTGTATTATTCATTTAATCGAAAGCTTATTTTATGTTCTAGTTTCTTTGAGTAACAACTAAGGAAGGTGATTCTTAGTTTAATTCTCTTTCTTGCTTTATACTCTCTATTTACTGCTTCAGTATACCATAATACTGTATAATATCCATTAATGCATTTTCTTTTTACTCATTCTGCTAAATTAATAATTCATTTACTTTCGACAACTATTCAGTTTGCTCTTTCAAGTCTTGTATTTGCTTATCTTTTTACTAAATTATTTTTTCTGATTCCTCCTTTAAATTTTCATACATAATCCTGAAAGCCTTATTAATTTAACTTGTAAATTTCTCTTCAAGCTTTGAGCTTATACTCTACTCACTTAATTAGCTACAGTTCGATAACTATGCATTATTTTGTTACTATGATTTTAATTCACTTAACAAAGAACATAATTAATTCTAGTTTTCTTTTATTTCCTCCCTAACTATAAACAAAAATTTAAAATTATTATGAATAATTTATATAATAAAATCTAATTATTAAGTAGTATTAATTGAATTTCTTAAAATATTAACTTAAGAAAATTTAAGTTCTACAAATAATTAAAATTACCGTTGAAATACTTTTGCTATAATTCAATGTATGCTTTTTAAAGAATATCGAAAGACTACTTTGGTATGTATTGTTTGGAATTTTGAAGGTTAGCATCTTATATTATAGGAACTTTTAATAATTAACTTAACTATTCATCATATTCTAGGTCACTTTCATTAGCTAATTGATGATAATTTTGTGAATGCATTGTAATAATATCACTATTATCATTAGAGTAACTATTTGAGCATGAAGAGTTGTTCTTTTTAGATTTATCGTCTTATACTTTTGTTAAATTATTTTTACAATTATATTGAATAAAAAGAAAATAATTTAATTCTTACTTGTTGAAAATGGTCTAGAGTCAAAATATGCTCTTATTGCCTTCCTCATTTTACATTAATCATTTTGTAATTAAGGATTTTGTTCTTCTAAATAATGACTTAGATTCGTTTATTTTTAAGATCTATCCCAAAACTATTAGCCTGTTTGCTAAGTATCGTTTAACTAGTTAAAACGGTGCATATATTAGTTCTGATTATTTTATATTAGCTATAATTGATATAATTATTTAATCTTATTTTTTAATTATTCTATCTTATTCACAGTTATTGCGTTTGCTTATTTTCAATTAAATCTATTAATCAGTTCGTTAAAATTTGTGTAATTAAAATATATTCTTATATCGTTTGATAGAGTGTGTCAAATTATAAAAACATAAAGATATCTAAAAAACATTACTATGAATAATAAATATTTGCTAGTTTTTTATCGATTTATAGAAATGACTAATTAAGTTTCTTATTTTTTTTATGGCTCCTAAAATTAATTTTTTATAAAAGTTTATCTAAATATTTCTTAATTTTTTATTTTTTCTAAATTAATTTTTTTAATATGTTTTGTAAACTAAAATATAAGAAGCAAAGAAAATTTCTATTCATAAATTTTCAAGTAATTTAATATAGAAAAAATTATCTCAATAAACATGTGAAGAGTTAAATATTCATTTCTCAAGGTTAAAACATTATATTTTATATCTATCTATTTTCATTAATTTGTTAATAGTTGATAAAGCATTTAAATAAAATTAATTTTAGTAAAATAAAGTGCTTAAAAAGTTCAGATATAAATTAAAATATTGTGTAAATAACTATTAAAATATAATTATTTTTTAATAGTTAATTCACTAAAATAGTAGAGCAGTAAATATATTTTTTAAATGATTTTTATATATTTTGTAGTTTTCTAAGATATATTAATTTTTCTATATTTTATAAAACTGAAATTTTGTAATATGTGAAAGCATTTTTTTATTAATTAATTAATTAGAAATAAATAGATTCATTTTAAAATTAATTAATTACTTATTGCTTAACAAATTATTATATACTTTAGATATTAAGTGCAATTTAAATATATAAACTATTCAATTACAACATAGAACAAAATCTAAGCCTAAGGTCTGACTGAATACAGTTAAATTTTTTTTCAAATAGAAAATCAGTATACAAGCTTATAGAAATGTCTAATATGTAAAGCTCTCATATAAATTTAGCCCAGTTAGTAGATCAAATAATAATTTATATTTTTAATAGGATGTATAATATGAAATGGCAAGAAGCCATTAATGATCTCATGGAGTAAGTTACTCTAGAATACCTTCCTTTAGAATAAAATGAATAATAGTTAGGAGTAAGTAGTCTTAATAAATTGACCAAGCTTCCTGGATTTAAGATTTAGATTTTCTATTTTTATTTATTCTTGATTTTTGATGAAAATTTATAATTTTAGAAAATCTATGATATAATCCAAAATATATGAATATTTTAACAAGTTTGAAATTTTAAAATCTTATCTTTAAAATAATAAAAGATGAAGTATAAAAGAGATAGTTCCGAATGGTTCCATTTCTGGGCAACCCTCTACATTAAATATATAGATATTTATAAGAAATTAGAAGATTGCTATGATTAATTAGTTCATCCTTAAAAAAGAGTTCTCCTTAAGGAAATGCTAGAAAATGTGATAGTCAGATTATGTGAAACCAAATCAGTAATAATATAATGATATTTAAAAAAAAGATTCATAAATATAATATACTTTTAAATGTTTATTACCAATATTAAGAAGCTTATATGGATTTAAATATTTTAAGTTTTTATTAATTTTTTTATATTAATTTAGTAAGTTGTAAAATACAATACTCAATACGATGCTACTTACAAAAGTGATTATCCTAATCTGGATGAACTTGTTATGGATTTGAAGTTAACTCCAGACTGTTTGGATATACCTATTCCTAGATATTTCAGAGAAGAAGACAAAAAACGTTTAGATGAAAGAAATTAAATACTCGATGCACTTCTTTTGGAATACACTGACACAAAAGAGCCTTAAGAAGAATAGTATGAAGACTAAAACACTCTATAGGCTGACATGGATACAGCTATTAGAATTATTTAGCGCTATGAAAGAGGGCGCTAGGGTATAGAAAGAGCTAACCTAGCAAAAATACTTAAAAAAGAAGAAGAAAAGAAACTAGAAAGATAAAAAAAGCTTGCTGAAGGTACAGAAATTGGTGAAGAGACAGAAAAAGATGATGCTGCTTTAGTAATCAAAAAATATTGGAGAGGTTATAAGTCAAGAAAATTAGTATGAAATTAATTCATTAATTAATTAATTTATAAAAATATATTCTAAAACTATTTTTAAGGTTTAAGATATAAGAGAAGAAGAATTGCTATTTTTAGGAATGAAAAAAGTAGTTGAAGATCCTACTTTACCAGAGTCATAGTATAAGTAAGCATAAAATAAAAGATAAAAGATGAAATATATTTAGGAAGAACATGAGTAAGAATTCAATGATGAAATAGAAAATCTGAAAAGGCTTGTTAAGGGTAATGAAGGTCCAGATATCTTAGATAAGATGAGAGCTGAAAGGAGAGAATGGATAATGAGAGAGCTAGAGAAGAATGAATTCAAAGAAGCTCCTTAAGACCCCTCAGAATTTTATAATCAACAAGTGATGGATCCTGAATAGTAAGCAGCAGAGGCAGCAAAAGCTGCAGAAGAAGCTAAGAAAAAAGGAGCTGCTAAAAAAGATGATAAGAAAAAGAAGGGTAAACCCTCAGAAGTAAATTTAATTACTTCATATTTTATTTAGTGTTGTATGATATATAATAAATTAGTTGGACGAATTTTTAGAAAACAATAAACCAACTGGGCCATCTCCAATAGTCCTCAAACTTTAAGAGCAGTAAAATTCTATATCAAAGTTTTGTTTTATTTTAAATGAATATGCTATAAAAGGATTGAAAAACACTCAGGAGAATGGAGTAAAAGAGATGAGACCAATAATTTTGAGTAAAAGCATGAAACTGAGCTTGCAAAAATGCTCATTAAGCCAGTTGTAGAAGAATAAATTAAGCAATAAGTAGATGAAATGATTGCTGAAGAGTTAGATATTGTGAGGTTGAGATATGATATCAAAAAAAAGAAGTAAAAAAAGCCACCCAGACCAAGAAACAAAGGTAAAAATAAAAAGAAATTCCCTGGTGATTCTTCTAATAAAGGCAGAGATCCTAAAGATATTCTAGCAGGGGTAATTAATTAAATAAATTGTGTTAATTTTTATATTTAAAAATTGTTTTACTAATTTTTTTTTGGTAAAGCTTGTTGAAAAAAGAGTCGCAAAAAAGCTTATACCAGCCTCGCTAATGGATCTGAAGGGAGAATAAAATGTTTTGGGAAAAATATAAGAAATTTAGGCTGACGAAAATCTCAAAAAAACTGAAGCATTAACTGATGCGAAGTTGAAAAAAGCTTAATTAGAAGAGCCATCAACAAAAATGCCCGATCCATCTATTGCTTAAATAAGATAAGTATGTTAATTGATTCATTTATTTTGAAAGAATACTTAATTCTGATAATATTAGATTATAGCAGAGTACATCGCTTTTCCTCTTGGATCTAAGTATGCCAAAGAAAAGTTAGATAAGATGAACTATTTCTTCTTTATGGGTCCTAGAGGATCAGGAAAAACTCTGGCTGTCAGAGCGTTGGCACACGAATGTAATGCAATAGTTTTAGATATATCTCCATCTAATATTGATGGATAGTATACTGATAAAAAGTAGATTGATGGTATGATAAACAGTGCCTTTAAAGTTGCAAAAGAATTCTAACCAGCAATTATTTATTGCGAAGATTTTGAGTACATCTTTGGATAAGCTAAAAAGAAGAAGTCTTAGGTGAATCCTCTTTTCGCAAAAATGAAGAAACCTTTAATGGATTTCAAGAAAGGTAAATTCTTTGAACCTGAAGATAGAGTAGTATTTATTGGTAGCACTAACAGACCTTGGGATTGCTCATAAAAGGAAATTAAGTCATTCTTCGATAAAAAAATATATTTCCCCTTCCCCAATTATGGCACAAGAATGTTATTATTTAAAACATTCCTTGAATAGAAAAAAGTCCCATTACCAGATAATTTTCCAATTAATACTATTGCTCATATTACAGAGGGTTGGTCAGCAGGATCAGTAAATTTTTAATTTAATATTATGTTTTTTCAAAATTTTTTTATTTAAATAGTTCAAAATGGCAATTGATAGAGTTTTTACAGAAAGAAGATTACAAAAAGTAAGCTCTTTAAATATTTTATTTTTAAAAAGTTTAAATTATATTTTAATTTAATTTAGATTAATGAAGAATAAATAAAGCTTAGTGAGTTTATTGGACCACTCTCTAATGTACCATTCACCTCAAAAGAAGAATTTAAAGAGTTTAAGGTAAAAACTTTTGTAAAAAATTATTTGAATATTAAAAATTTTTTTGTAGAAATTTAATTAAGTAGTTACTGGGCTCCAAGCAAATTATGAAGCGAAGAAAGCACCAGCAGATGACTAAAAAGGAGATAAAAATAAAAAGAAAAAGTGATAAAAAAAGAATAATACTAAATTGTATGTTTTATTCTTAAAACATTTAATAAAATGTTTATGTTGTTGGTTTAAGTAATAATTTTAAAATTCATTAATTAATTTTCTTTTATTTTACTTCTAAAATTTATAAAAATTATGAACTAAAAGCTTGTTAATTGTTATATTTTTTAATATTGTATGCCTTAGTATTTGTAGAGCTTTCTTATTTATTTATGGTATCAAAATACTGAAGTCCTTTAAATTAATTTTTTTCAGATTTTAATGTGTTTTTTTAATGAAAAGAAACTTTCAGATAAATTTGACATCGGTACTGGTAAAGGTATAGTTGTTATTACTTTTGATAGAACTACTTTTGGTTAAATTTTAGATTTATCTTCAGTTTGATTAAGACTTCTTTAAAGTTATATATATATTTTTTTACCATAAATGTGTTAGTATTAATAAAGCCTATTTTAATCATATATGTGTTAGAATTAATAGATCCTTCTTAATTATGATAAAAAATACATATATACTTTAAATTAATTTTTTTTCTAAAGATTATTTTTGTATTTTTAATTAAAAAAACTCTAAAAAAAAAATTGGACTTCGGTTAAGTACTTCTTTAAAACTTTTGTATTTATATATATATTTATTTTTTTGTATATTTAAAACTAAAAGCATATTTTCTTTAATTTAATTTAAAAATGAAGATATGATTAAATAAAAAAAATAATAATAATAAACACAAATATGTAGAGATATAAAAAGTAATACGTTTAATTTGCAGCATAGGTTAAAGATTAGCTATGAGATTTAAATGAATTATTTAACTATAAATTAATTTTTATATTAAGGGATAGTTGAAGAAATGTATAGTTGATCGATTGATGTACTGATTGGTTGTATGTATTTATGATGGGAGAGTCAAAAAATCTATTAATTGGTGAATTTATGTAATTAATTGAATTTTTGTCTTTTATAATTATTAAATTATATGTATATTAAGTTAATTATTTTTCTAATATTCTTTCCTTCAACTACACTTTTCTTTATATATTTTTGTTTTTTCTTTGACCTTTCAGCTGTTATAATTACTATTCTTCATTAATTTCATTTCTTGGGAGCTTCCTTTTCTTCAGGGATAACCTTAGAAATAACACCGGCAGCAATAGTCTTACCACCTTCTCTAAGAGCGAATCTCAAACCTTTAATTTAAAAATTATTTTATTATTAACATTAATTATTAAACAAAATGATAGTTAATTTACCTGGAGCAACAGGGAGAGGGAAGTGAAGATCGAGGTTAGCAGTAATATTATCACCAGGCATACCTAATTTATTAGCACCGTGAATAGAGATTTGAGCAGCAACATCAGCAGTTCTCAAATAGAGTTAAGGTCTGTAACCATCGGGGAAAGGCTTCTTACGACCACCTTCTTATTCGGTCAAGATATATAAGTTAGCTTCAATCTTTTTATGGGATTCTTAAGTACCAGGTTTACTTAAAACTTAACCTATTTTTAATATTAATAAGATTAATAATAAGTTAACTACTTTATTAATAATTTAATACCTCTTCTGACATCATCTCTAGTAACACCTCTAAGAAGGAGACCAACGTTGTCACCAGCTTCAGCGTAGTCAAGTTGCTTTCTGAAGGTTTCAATACCGGTAATTGTGGTCTTAAGGACCTTATTAGAGTAACCAACAATTTCGATATCTTCACCAGTCTTAACCTTACCAGTATCGACGGTACCAGTAACGACAGTACCTCTACCGGGAATTTAATAGGTACCTTCGACTGACATCATGAAAGGCTTATCAACAGTTCTTTCGGGTAAAGCAATTTATTTATCCATGGTGTCTAATAAAGTATTAATCTGTTTTATTTATTTAAAATAAGTTAAAATTTATTATTGTTAATGATAATTGCAATATCATTTATTTTTATGGTATGTAATAATTTTAATTTGAATGTTTCCTTCCGTATGCTCAATTTCATCAAATGTAAGGTGCATGATAACGCCCTCGATCGATGGCATAAAATTTTGGTGTACGCTAGAAATTAATAGACATGAATAATTTTTCAATTACTCAAATCTACATCTCTAACGCATTTTATTCAGAACGTAAGTTCTTTTTCCATCTTTCTAATTGATAAAATCTTAAGGTTTTGGTAGGAATTGATTTTCCACTTTTAGTTTACTCAATCCAATCTTGCAAGACGCCTTTCAGTATGAGTTTTTTACCAAAGTGGTTGATTATATTTTATAATCTTTTTTATTTATTTATGTTGAATATTTAATTCTACACAATTAATTATTTATTGTTGCTAAAAATATATTTAAGTTCTACTATGTTAATCCTTTTTTAAGTGAATTGAAAATAGAAAAATCTTTAATACTTTCAATTCTTTATTTTTATAGATAATAACATCAGTATTAAAAAACAATCATTATAGATTTCTTATTGATTTAATTCGAAAGCTTTTTTATTTATTACCTTATTGATACCAATTTCGGGATCAGTACCGTTGAGGGCGCAAAGGGCGGAACCAAAGATAACTGGAGCTTCATCACCATTGTATTCGTATTTAGAAAGCAATTCTCTAACTTCCATTTCAACCAATTCTTAGATTTCAGGATCCTTAGCCATATCACACTTATTGACGAAAACGATAATAGTCTTGACACCGACTTATCTGCATAATAAAATATGTTCTCTGGTTTAAGGCATGACACCATCAGTGGCAGAGCAAACTAAAATACCAGCATCCATCTTAGCGGCACCTTTTTTTCAATAAATGATTTTATTTTAATAATGTTGTTCTAATTATTTGAAATATTTATAAATTCTCCTAGAGATTGTCAAAATTTATTCAAAATGCTTCATGAAATTTCTATTTTAAATTCATATATTATCTATACTTTATTTTATTTATCTTATAATCCATCAATCTAATGCATTTCTTGCTCTTGTTTAGAATTCTTTTGTTGGAGAGTTAAATCATAACATATCTCAAGAAGATAGAAAAAACTATTGATTTTGTAAATAGATAAGAGCTATTATGCTAAACTATACAGGCTTATAATAGAATATTGTTATATTTATTATATTGAACTGAATAGCTAGATTATGAGTGTTATAAAAAATTTTATAATTTTATTTTATTAATTTTAAAATTGTGATTAGATTGATGGTTTAAGAAAAAAACAGAAGATTCGAAGAAATGATATTTCCTCTTTCTAAGATTTTCTTTATTTTATTATTCTTAACTCACAATCATAGAGAGAACTAGTTAAAATATATCAAAAAATAGGAGAAGAAAAAAATATTAAAATTTACCAGTAATCATATTCTTAACGTAATCGATGTGACCAGGGCAATCAACGTGACCGTAGTGACGGGTTTCAGTTTCGTATTCTACGGTAGCAGTGTTAATGGTAATACCTCTGGCCTTTTCTTCAGGAGCCTTATCGATAGAATCGTAAGCCATGAATTCAGCTAACTTCTTATCAGCACAAATCTTAGTGATGGCAGCAGTAAGAGTGGTCTTACCGTGATCAATATGACCAATGGTACCGACATTCAAGTGAGGTTTATTTCTTTGGAACTTAGCGAAACCATAACAAGGAATAGCAGATAAAGTTTTTTAGGTGTTGGAACCTAACTTTAAGATATTCTTAAACATTTGTGCTTTATTTATAATTAATAGTATGACTTGTATTTATTATATTTTTAATTATTATTATTTTAATTATTAACTTATTTTCCCTTTAATTTAGCTGTCTTGTATAAAAATGTTTGAAATCTTTCAAAAATTAATATATCTTTCTCATTCTTAATCACTACCCATTTATTAATACTTCTCTTAAACTCCTTTATTTATGTAAATTTTCAAAACCTTTTGGTTTATGAATATATACATAAGCGCATTAGGTTTACGCATACTTAAATTGATAGCAAGCATTATTATAAAACTTTTAAATTTTATATGGAAGCAACATCAGAATTTTTGCTTTAGATTTCAATTTAATAATTATAATAAAATATAAATAAATTATTTGATAAACATTATAACAAAAACTATTATCATTTTATATAAAAAAATTTTAAATTATTATAATTAAATTTTTCAGAGACCCTCACAATAGATATAAATAGGAAGATCATAATTTAATGCATTCATAGGTAAATTATTTGTTTTAATAAGATACAATTATTAAAAAAATAATTGACTAAATATTTACCCCAATTATAATTTAAATAATCAATCATAATTAAAAACACTCAAAATTTGATTGAAATGATAGAAATTTCTGAGGTTTTCTTGCAATGTTAAGAATAAATGAATAATTAAGTAATTTAATATAAAATTAATAAATGAAAATTATTAATTAAATTGTTTATATTTAAGTATTTATTTTTAGAAATTAGAAAACAATTAAGAAATTCATAAAAAATTTAATTTTAAATAAAAAATTAATTTCATAAAATTTACAATTTTTAACATCAATTTATATAGTAGTGATGTCAATACCTTTTTTAATCAGATTAATTTAAATTATTTTATTTTATATAGAATTAATTATAAAAGATTATTATTTATTTTTTAATCAAATGAATTTTTTTTTTTTGATATTTTCGAAAAATTCAAACCTCTAACAGATTTACTTTATTCTTTGTAGAATATTTATTCGTTAAAAACAAATAAAAGAAGAATATTGCTTATTTTTTATACTGAATTTGTTATTTATTAATCAACATAAATTGAGATTGAATAAAAAATAATAGATTAAATTAATTTGCTAAAGTTAGTAGCATGAGTTTTTAAAAGTATTAATAGATTGATACAGAATGCTCCAATAAGTAAAAAAAAAATAATAATTTAGACATCTTACTTAAGGAGTTAAGTTCTAAAAATCTTTTGTTGAACAATCAGGATTAGTATTCAACAATAAATTCAGAGTTATCAGAAACAAACTAAATTAAAAATTAAACATTTAATGCTGGTGGTTATGGAAAGGGTCCTTTGGATTAATTTATTTATGAAAAATAGATTCAAGAATCTACTGCAAAAATAAATAATCTTCTGTTTTCATTCGCATTTTCATAACTTAAATAATGTTAACCAAGTTATCAAAAATTAGACTATTCAATAGTTAGAATTTAATAAAAGCAGACTCTTAATTGCTTTAAAACGCCTACTAAAGAAAATATTCAGGTAAGAACCTTTAATACCTCTGAAAAAAGTTATCAAATAAGTACAGGCTATACAGATAATTTATTACATGATGATATCTTAAGAAAAGATTAAATGAGTTCTAAAAATTTCAAAGAAATTAATTACAATTAAAAAGATTTAATGATAGAAGAATAGAAACTTAGGCTTAATTCTTAAGAATCAATTATATAAGATTTAAAATATTAAATAAAACTCTTAAATGATTAATTCAAATAAGAAAGCATAAATGCAATTTCAATAGATGTTCAAAAATCTGTAGTATAAGAGGAAATTAAATAGCTTGAGGAAGAATTATTGCTACACTAATAAGACAATGATAGACTTAATAACCAAATTTCAGAATTAAGATATTAAAATATTATTTTATCAGAAAAAATTAAAGAATATGATAAGCTTATTAAAAATGAAAACTTGAATTAAAGCGACCTTCTTATAAGGATAAAAGAATAATAAAGAATGATTGATGAGAAATCAAATAAAAATATAGAATTATAAAATTAACTATTGGCTTTACTTCAAAGTAAGAATAAAGATGAAGATGACACATAATTGAAAGACCTTTAAAGGTAAAATGAAAGTCTTAAGCAAGATAATTCAGTGCTTTTTTAAGAAAAAGAATTAAGTTTATGTATAATTAAGTAACTAGAAATAAAATTTGATGAAGAAAATGCTAAATATTCCTAAAATTTTTAGAAGCAGCAAAATCAATTTATTGAAAAAGAAAAATAATTTTTATTTAAAATTTAAGAATTAGAAAGTTAATTAAAATAAGTATAATAATTGTAGTCAGAAAAATCTTTAGTTTCAAATAGCAAAAATGACCAAAATTAAATATTAAAAATGTTAAAATAAAAAAACAGTAGATTAGCATTTAAATTAATAAATAAATTTTATACAAAGAAATTATTAGTTCCATTTATAAAAATTAAGCAAATATCTTAGGAGCGAATTAACCATAGGAGTATTATCAAAAGAAGTCAATCTAAATCACCAGTTAATAGGTCTGCTAATAAGAGAGACCTGAGTCCTATCAGAGAAAAAACATATAATGAACGAAGAAGATTGGTGAGCGTTGCAACTTATTTGTTCAAAAAGTATAAAAAAGTAATGTTAAGAGCTTTCTTTCCAAGATTAAAATAATTCAATAATTTGTAAATATCAAAAGATCTCGAATAAAAAAAATAAATAGGATTTAAATTTATGAAGTAGCTGTAAATAAAAAATTGCAAAAATATGATATAAAAATGGGTTTTTAAAACAAAAATTTATAAATTTACAAGAATCATTTAAAATTTTTAAACAAAAAAATATTTAACTTACTCATTTAATCATATTCTTTAAAGCTGCGAATAATAAAAAAACAACTAAAAAACTCTTTTATTTTGTAATAAGCTTGCAAACTTCATAATTAAATTATCAAAATAATAACTTCATGTTGGATTTAGTTCTTTAAATGCAAATAGATTATTATATAATCTTAGATTAAATAAATTACAAATTGTTCTTGTAAAAAATTTAATCAAATAGAAAAAGGATGGTCTTATTACTTATTTTAGGTAAAACAAAATTATTTTAAATCTAAATAACTATTAACCATACAAATAATATAACTTTCCTTATTAAATAGAAAATGGAGAGCTTTCACTGAAAACTAAGGAGTTAAAGAACAGGCTTATCATGAAACTGAAAGCATTTAAGAAAAATAGAAAATTTTTAATCAAGAAATATATAATTTTTTGAGAAATAGAATTGATCTAGAAAAGTTTGAAAACTAAATCAAACAAAGGTAAAAATATTTTTAAATTATTATAAAGAACTTTTTAAAAAAAATGGATTAATTATAATTTCAACTAATTCTTCATAATGTCAGATTTTTTAATATTGAAGCTTTTTTAATTAATAAATATTTAAGACAAACCTAAAGATCTCTTGAAAAAGTGTATTCTATTAAAATGAACAATACTAATAATTTTGAAAGTACTTAGAGCTTCGCTATTCCTTAAAAATCTTAAGAAGAAAATAATACTTAAGAATGGTCATTCAGAGATAACAAGCAACTATATTAACTCAATAGTAATAATTTTTCTCTCAAAAATATCAAAAAAGATAGTTATAACTAAAAGAATTTGTACTTAAATGAATATGACTTGAATCAGGAAAATATGCTTTACTCTAATGATATTTATAAAAAAAATCTTAGCAGCAGAAGCTGTAAGAGCCATATATCTTCTTAAAATTCTAATAAATCATAAAAATCAAATAAAAGTTAATAGAGGCAATAAAATGGTGGAGAAAAGTCACCATGCATATCTTACTCTGATTAGTTATTATAGAGTAATATATAAAGTAAGTATTTATACACTGACAGTAATAAAAATTTATCACTTCATAATGAAGGCTATATAAATAGCAGTGACTAGAGCGTATACAGCGAAACTGTTTAGGAATAAAGAAATTATTACAAATGAAGAAATATATTTTATAATTATTTAAAAAAATAAGAAAGAAATAATAATATAATAATACCCTTATAATTAAGATAAAAAATTAATAGCGTAGTAAAAAAAAGTTAAAACCTTAAATTTATGAATAAAATTAGATATGTTTTGAACTAATTAAAAATTGATTAATTGTAAATATATGTAAATAAAATAATTAATTATATTTAGAGTTTATAAAAGTATAAAATTAAAACAGTAAAAAATTAAATAAATAGAAATTAATTAATGTTTATTTTTTTTTTAATTATTAAAGTACAAATTTAAATAAATTTAGTTTTAATTTAAAAAAAATACCTTGAATTAGATTAGACTAGAACAGTATTATGTAATATGTCTTATACTTAAATAAATTTTATTTAATGTTTTTATTTCTATTAAACAAGTTAGTTAAAATTTCAAAAATAGAAAATTATTTTATTGAAAATATTTATAAAAATTAAATATTTTATCAAAATATAAAATTTCAATTGCCTGAATGCATTTTTTTATAAGTTTTATCTAAAATTGAATTATTATTTAAATTTACTTCTCTTAGCAAAGAGGAAAGTTATTATGTGATTGAAAATATAAATTTAGAGGAGATCAAAGAATATAATTATGATGGAGGATATGATGAAAACAAAATTAGTAAAGTTTAAATATTCTTTAGTTGATTAAAAAAATTAAAGGGCAAACAAAAGTTGATAGCTGGCTCCCTTACATAATATTTTGTTAAAATGGTTCTAGCAGGAAATTAGTGATTAATATTATTTGTAATATACTAGCAAAATTGAAGGAATAAGAGAAAAGTAAGGTTAAAAGTGTTTGATAAAATTTTTCAATAATAAATTAAAAAAATAAACATAACAATTTAACAACAAAAACTAAAGTAAAAATGTAGAAAAAATTAATTTCTTTAATCTTATTGGTCTCATTGATTTCAGCCTATAAAGTAGACATTCCTACTTGCATTTAAGGAGTTACTGATTTCTCTAGACAAATTTAAGACATTGCTCAAAATGCTAGCTTTGAAAAGTAATCTTTGGGAAAATTTTTAAATAACACATTTACTGCTTTTTAAGGTGTTAATCCTCTTTTAGAATCATGTGGGTTAGATTTCTAAGTTATGGATAAAGTAATGAGTTTCAAACCTACTTCTCAATAGTAATGCTTTGAAAATATTGCTAACTTAATATTCCATTCTAACACCACTTATTCATACTTCAAAAATAATCAATTCAGTTTTGAAAGCTAAATTTTCAATTACCTTTCTTTCGGCTAAGACATGGTTAAAGAAGCTAAGCAAATGATTAAAAACTGTAAAATTATCCAAGAAGATAAAAACTTGCTTAGTTTAAGCTTTGATGATTTGAAGATGATAGACTTCTCTGTATTCTAACCCAAGTGTTTTGTTTATGCTTAAAATTTGACAAGAGATGCTATTGCTTTTGTAAATAACACCGTTAAAAAAACTAAATCTATCTCTGATCTTTTTGTTGATGCAGCTTATATGTACAATACTGCTGTTGATGCTTTACCAATTTGTGGATTCAACTATACTCTCCCTAAGATTAACGACATTGAAGACAAGAAATACTGCGTAAATAATTTAAGCAAAATAGTCAAAAGTGTAAACTAAACAATTCAAGACATTCAATCTAAGAACTTTACTAACATCGTTAGTGAATTAAAAGAAATCTTTTCTAATTCCGTAGAAATCTATAAAAAGTGCAAAATTAACAAAAAACCAATTCTTGCTGCTTACAATTCTTGCTTTAGCAACACTCAATAACTTTCTGAGAATTTGAAGACACTTGTTTCAGATATCCAAAGTGGAAAAAATAATTAAGAAATTTCTTCATAATTGCAAAAAATTATTGGATCTATTCAACCATTAGTCAACTCATGTGGCTTTGATATGGATTTGAATACTAACTTAATCAATGCATAAGATCTCTAAATGTGTGTCTAGGATTTCAAAATTATTGGCTAGCATTTAGAAACTGTAATGATTGATTTAAATGAAAAGAAATTCACCAAGATCGGTAACGATGTTTCTTCTCTAGTTTCTTTAGTATTTGATTCATTGAATTAATGCAAAGCTAAAAAAACCATAACAGAGTGATTTTTATAAAATATTAATAATATTATTAATTGCAATATTATTTTAATTAATATTTATTTTTATAAGTATTTTTATTGTTTTTACCTAAAATTAATATAACATTTATCTAACTAACTACTTTTTTCATTCATAATTTTATTTTACTTATTCTTCATAATTATTTAAAAGAATTTCCTAAAAATATTTGAATAAATAATATCAAATTAAAATATATATATCTGCTTAAAATAAATACTTAATTATAAAATACTGCTAAATCTTTGGCACTGAAAAATTTATAGCAAATTTAAATTACATTAAGAAATTTAGGTAATTTTCAATATGAAAGTTTATTTTTTGAAAAACAAAGTTTATTTAAAAAAATTTGAATTTGTATGAAATACATAATTCTTAATTTAATTGTGTTAGAAAATAAAAAATATTTTTAAAATGAATGTAAAATGTTTGATAATATCGCTTAAAATATAAATTTGCTAATACTTACTTACAATAAGAAAGATGTATTCGATGAAACCAAATTAAATATAAATACATCAAAAATAATTGTGGCATTCAATAGTTAATTAGAATGTAAAGCGTTAGAGTAGAAAAAAACTTTAATTTCCAACTTGAGATTGTTTGGATATTATTTGATTTGATAGATAAAGAACTAATATTTACTTATTATTTTGTGAAAAAACAAATAATTATAAATAGACTATAATCTAAGCTCCAAAATATTATTTTTTAATCTCTCAAAAGTTAGAATATAACTCGAAAAAGTAAAATGAATTTAACTACAGTTATATAGGAAGGAATAGAGAAGAATTTCGCTTAATACTATAATAAATTTACTCTTATGTTTTTAAGTTCTAAAATGGAGAAAGATTATAGAAACGATACTTAAAAAAAGAATCGCTTTTAATTGCGTACAATATTGTTAACTTTAAGCTTTTTTGGTATAGTAATAGTGATTTGGAACTTGGTGAAAAATTCTTATTTTTTGATTCCCTCTACAATTAGTATCGCAACGAATATACTTGGGTACTTTATTGTTAAAAAATATCCCTTTTAATTAATAGAATTAAAGATTGCATTTTTTAGTATTTTTAATTAAGTAATATATGATATGCTCATCACAAACTCGAATATTATGGACACGAAAAATATTATTCTTGGGGAGTTTTTTATTACTGTTACTATTTGCATATATTTTAGAACAAGAATTTTCATACTTGACTGTTTGCTTGTTTTAGTGACTAGAATAATTCATTTGATTTTTCTTGGCAAGATTTATAGAGATATGGAAATAGCTTCAATTGCTTTTTTGATTGCTTCTTAAGGTAATATATTAGATTAATTTAGTAAAATCTAAATAGAAAATCATAATCATACTAAATAATAATTTTTAACAATCTACCAATTAAGAGATTATTTAAAGTGTTGATTTTGAATATTTACATTTGATATTTTCTATATTTTTAAATAAATTCAACAAGGATTAAAAGATTTACACACAAACATTACATTGATAGTCAAATCAGTATAAATTAGTAAAAAATACAAAAAATTCGAGAGGAATATTTTATAATAATTTGATTTGATATTGATGTAAATAAATATTTATAAACTAACAAATTTAATGATTTTCTCAATTAAATTTGAGTTTACAGTATAAAGTTAACTGAATTAAATATTTTTTCATTACTTTATTTTTTAATTAAAAAAAAACAGTATCTATTGTATTCTTTTATTTTTTTCAGTCTGAGAAGAATGCTAGAGAGAAGTACTTATTAAAAAATAGTCATGATTAGTGGGCAGAAATAGTTGATAAAGTCCTTCCAGTAAATATAATAATATCTAAATTTAATTAAAGGACATGCGAAATTATTTTGGGTAATTCATTAATATTTGATTGATATTTTTCCTTTATTTTTTGACAAATTTAGTAAATAAAAATTATTATTTTTAATTCTTTAAAAATTATTTCATAAGAAATAATCATAATTATCTTTATTTGATATTTTTTAACAAATAAAATAGGCAGTTGCAACACAAATTGCTCAAAAATTTTTAAAATCAAAGACAATGAAACATATAATTCAATGCTTATCAAAATGAAAATAGGTAATAATGAAAGTGAAAGTAGCTAGTCCTTAAGAGATTATGTGCTCAATAAACATTTTTCTATAGCTGAGAGACAAAGGATATCTCGAGATAAAAGTACTGCTAATTACAGTCTTAATGAAATAGACAATCAACTAAAAAGCGTGCTCGCATTAGGATAGAATTTGTCTAGTAAAAAAAGATAAACAGACGATAATTTGCATTAAATGAATGAAGATAAACCAAAATAGTTTTCCATAAAGAGTTTGAATAATTTAAATGGAAATGGTGTTTAAGGTAAGAATATGCATGGAGGATCAGCAAGTGATCACTACAATCGTGTAGAAAGTCTAATAGGATATTATAAAGAGAAAGAATTTGCAACTTCAAAGAAGTACAAAATTAAAATATATACTGTTTAAGGGGATAATTAGTCTTCTTTAATACTGAGTATAGAAGATAAAAGCCATAAATCTACCCTTAAATTTCAAAAAAATCTCTATTCTAATACAAATCATGTCTTTTAAAAAACTCTAACTCACTTTTAAGGTTTGGTAAAAAAGGCTATGACAGGCTTAAATGAAGTTAGTAGCAAAAATATTCCAACTTAGGTGCTCTATAATACTCTTATTTTGAATATATAAATTAACAACATTAAGGATTATTTGTAAAATATGTAAAATTAATCTTAATCTAAAGATACAAAGGATAATAATGATGATAAGATAGGCAGCTATGCTAAAATATTTTTTCGAAATACAAACAAATTTTTTAATATAGAAACACTGGGGCTTTAAGAAATGTTATCATAACTTGAAAAACTTATGAAGAAAGTATGCTTAGAAAAATAAATTCAATTTATCCTAATCAATGAAACGCCTGAAGATTTAGTAATTATTACAGATAAAAATAGACTTTATCGAGTCTTGGTAAATTATATTAGTAATTCTATTGAGTATACTTCAAAAGGATATGTCTAGGTGAAAGTCTCCAAAACAAATAGCTTAGGATTGGAAACTATAAAATTTTAGATAATTGATAGTGGTAAAGGGATAAATCCCAAATTTGAATCAACAAGAGCATCAAATGCAGTTGGTACAGAGTTTAAATCGAATATTCCATCAGAAGAAGATATTTCAGGAGTCGGTGCACCAAGAGCAAGGCTGAAATAAAGTATAAATATAATAGGTTTTTCCAATGCCATGAATACTGAAAGAGAGAAAAAAATATAATTCAACATCTAAAACTCTTAGAGTGCATAAAAAAATAACGTAAACATTAATGGGATCGAAGATAGTGTTGCAATCGATAGCAGTATGATTAATTTAACTCAAGAAAATAAAAATAGTTAAATGAATTCGTTCCCTTCAGCATAAGTATAATAAAAGTAATAATCTGGTTTAGGTATTGGATTAGCAGTATGTAAATTTCTTGTAAATAAATTAGGTCCAAGCTTTCCAAAAATATTTTCAAAGCCAGGAGTTGGGACTAATGTAACTTTTGAGGTTTACTAAGATTTAAAATAAATAATAAATTCGGGGAATTATAAGAATTCAATTGCTAATTAGCCTATATTACCTTCTCAGTAAAGGAGACATAAAAACTCTAGCTTTAGTGTCTTTCATAATAATAACATTTAAAATGCCCATAATCATTAAAATCCAATGATCAATTCTACTTAAATTCTATCTAATCAGAATGCAAAAGATCAGATTAATGCTTTGAATAATCATTTGCAAAATGGAAAAGAAGCATTAAATTCAAGTGGTAACATTCAATCAGGATTAAATATTAATTTAGTATAAAGTGGAAATAACTAACCTAACCCTGTCCTATCTCCTCGTAATTAATAATCAGGTTCAAAAGAAAGTAATATGAATTTAAATAAATAATCTAGTTCAGGTGGTAGCAACGATTACTCTATTAACTAAGGCCTAAGTGAATTAAAAAGCAAGAATTTAGTATAGCCATTAATTCACTTAGATGCTTAGGAAAATATAGATGAAGATGCTCTGGAATATTTAAATCTTGGAGGTAACTGCTACAAAATGATATCTGGTGAAGAAGCTGCTGTATTTAATTTATAAAAAAGTGAATAGTATCTCAATCCTAATTAAGGATTTAAATATGATTAGAATGAAAACTTAAACTTCATTAATGGAAGCAATCTGATACCAATTATCACTGGCCATCATTCCAATAAGAAGCTATCTTTTATATAGGCACCATTTTCAAATAATACAAATAATTCAATTACTACTATATCTTTTGCAAATCTTTAAAATCATAGTTAACTTTTTCCTTTTACTTTGAATACTAATGATTAAATGTTAGCTAATTTTCAGCAGCCATAATTCACATAAAATGGATCTAAAGGTACCTTTAATGCATCAAGTAACAATTAAAATACAAGTCATAATAATAATAATAATAATAGTTCTATGGGTTCTTTGCCTAAAATAGAAGAAAATTAGTCTTAAAAAGAGGGTTCTTTAAAAAATGCAAAAGAGTTGTTCTCAAATTTTTAAGGTATTTAATAGCTTTAACCTTCTTAGTAAGTAAACATGAAAATATAATAAAATCCGTTTAAGTCAGAAACTCCTAAAAAATCTGCAAGAAAGCAAAGCATTTAAGGAGCTTATGATAAAAAAATTTTTAGATCTTCTCCAGATTTCTTAGATCCTAACAATGGACCTGGATCATAAGATAGCATAATTATAACCTCTCCACACTAAAATCCCATTTAAAATACACATAATATAAATAGTTAAGGTAATTATGTTGGAAATTTACATCTTATCAGCGATCCATCATCACACAATTCTTCTCATTAGTAAAATCCAATGAGTAAGTTTAATCGTAATCAATAATAATAGCTTGATGAATAAAATCTTTAGTATATGTACTTAGCTAATATAGCAGAGTAAATTAATAAAACATTTGCATAACAGAATGGTAATTAATAAGGATATTAAGGTAGGAAATTAAGATAAAAGAGTAGTTTTAATTTAATTTTTGACTAAAAAACACAAATGATCGAAGATCCTGAATCACTTATTGTGAATACACTTGGATAAGGAACTCAGTATGGGTCCAAAGAAAATAATTTCTAGAACGAATCTTAACTCTAAATTGGAAGCAATTTGTAAAATGAATGTGGATCTCAATCAAATATTTTAATTAGCTCATCATAATCTCCAGTAAAAAGTTTTTCAGGTTAAAATGTAATGAATGATTCATTAAATAACTAAATTAACAATTAACAAATGCAATCTTAGCTTTAATAACTATAATAACAACAATAGCAGTAATTTAATTAATCTAGTTTGTCGCCTTACGAGCTAAAAAGTAAGCAAATAAACTCGTTTATTCATAATATCCCTTCTGCATAAGTGTTTTCACAACCTCTTCAAAGTAGAAGCAGCTAATCAAATCAGTAATAGGATCATTTATTTGTTAATTCCGATCAATAAGGTGCTGATTCCCTAACAAATACACTTTTGGGTTCAAGGGAAAAATCGGTTTCAATAAAACTATAGGTAAGCTCTAAGAAAAATTCATCAATTTTGCATAGAGAAAAAGAATTAAGTGGAGGAAATTAATCCCAAACAAGTCGTGGTTATAGAATATCAATATGTGGAAAAGATATAGACAACAATCAATAAAATAATTGATTATTTAAATTAATTAAATAAATAAACTCATAAAAAATAATTAATAATTAAAATAAGTGAAATATAGACTTATGTATTGAAACAAATAAATAAATAAAATTAAAAATCCTACAGCTTTATTCAAATAAAATTTCAAATTTAAAATATATTATACTAAAATTTAGATTCATTTACTTTAAAATTTATTTATAAAAAAGTGTAAAAATATAAGACAATATATATAATTTATTTCTATTTCTAAGGATTGATTTAATCTATTTATTTATTTTGATTGATAATTATATTTTGTTTATATTAAAATTTATATTTACATCTTATTTAATCAAAATAATATAATATAAATAAATATGTATTTCAGCTAATTATCAATAATGTACAATAGTAAGTAATATTTTATGAGAAAATTTGTAGTATAAATAACTGGCTTAATATAAATAAATTGTTTTTTCTCTTTATTTTAGCTTGAATTGTTTCTTTTATTCCAAAATTCATAGAAACTTTCTTTTAAATATCATGAAATAATTTATTTTTCTATTTAATTTAATAAATTCTTCAGCTCAAAAAAAATTGAATTTATTTAGTTTAGTTTTAAAATTAAAATAGAATATAATTTATTTTATTAAGTAATTTTCAGTTTTTATTTTTAAATTAATAATAAAAAATATTAATCAAGATTTCTTGAATTAAAGAAAAGGTGAAAGGATTTAATAAAAATAAATAAACTTTTATAAATAACATTTTTATTTAATGGGTGCTAGCAATTGAGTTATTAACTATTGTTAGTATCTTACAGCAAATAAAATATAAAATATATTAAATATTTATAATAAGTTAAATTAAAATAATTGTGAATTAAATAATCAGCTAATTAGTTTATGAATTGGTTTAAAAAATATTTTTAAGTTTGCATTTTAAGATAGTTGTTAATTTTTTATGATATATTTATAGTAAAGTGTTTTTTGATAATTATTGTATTTTGAAGATATTTTATTTTTGTATTTTTGATTAGTAGTATGAGGGGAATTTAGAAATATAGGATTTTTTGTAAGATTGAATAGTAATTAATTGATTTTTATTTATTTTTTTGTGAGCTTTTATATTTTTTAAAATTTTAGTAATTATTTTGCAAATTTAGTTCAACTACTAAGATAGTAGAGTTCTATGCTCATAATTTTGAAATTTTTATCTTTAAAATTTCCATGCAAAGGCAAGTTATCGAATGTATCTGACACAGAACTCTATCCATTTAAATTTTCATTAATAGTTAAACCAGGACCATCAGATCCAGAGCCAAAAGTTATTTTCTAGCGAGTCGATTAGATGTAGTGCTAGTTTGTGCCAGTAGGCATAAAAACTACTTCTTTTGGCTCTAAGCAAAATAAAAATATATCCTCTGTTCCATAGAAATTATCACCGTGACCGATTCTTATCATGGTCTCACTAAAAACACCGAATTTTTACTATTAAAATATGAGAATGAATTTAAAAATATAAAAGAATTATTAAATATTACTTGATCAGGGGTTTTGAGTAATAAGAGCATTGGGCTGTTGATATGTTAAGCACCCTTTAAGTATAAAGTATTAAACGAGTATCCATCTTTAAAAGTAGAATATATCAAAGTAGGATTTGAGATTTTAAATTAACTTGGAATCCAATCCCATATTGCTTCAAACTATTTGATTAAATAAATTATCGATTTTAATAAAATAAATTAATGTAGACTTAATTAAATTAATTACATGCTAGTATGTGATTATTTATGATTTTTCTTTAGTTCTAGGTCTATAAATGATTTTCATTTGAGGCGAGTTTTAAGAAGATAATATTTCTCTGAAAAATTTATTTATTTTTTTTATTTTCAAGTAGTAGGCAGTCTAAAATAATATTGAAATAAAATTTAATAATTTTATATTTTATGTATTTAATGAATTATGAAATTAGAAGTCAAATTACCACAAAAAGTTAGTCTGTTTCTTCGATAGTCTTATCGATTTTGCAGGTTTTCAGAAACTCTTTAATTTCATCACTTGTTTACATTTATTTGACTTAATCCTTTTTTAATTTTTTTAAAAAAGTGTAAGCTAAATATATACTTTTCTAAAATTTCTTTTAAAATATAAAATATATTATATTACTTTCACAGTCATCCAAATACCAAAGGTTATTTTATATAATGTACGGATTCCTTCATTCAAATAAATAGTCCATATTCTCAAGACAGTCTATTTAATATAAAAAAAGTTAATATTTATAAAGTATAATGAATAAATAAATTTGAAAAAATCCTAATCTAAATTTAGTGTTTACTGAAAAGCGAAGAATGTTTAGGAAAAAATGGGTTGTCCAATCTATGAATTACTAGATATAATCAAAATTTTTAGAATCTAAGAATTCTATTATTTCCTTAAAACCAGAGCTTCTTTGGCAAGCTACATCAAAAAAGAGCTTTGCGTTTCTAATTTAGGTATTAAAAAAAATAATTTGATTTTAGTGAATAATTAAATCATCAATATCACAAGCAGACAAATATTTAGTACACTAAAAATTCGAATAATTCATTTGATTTTATTATTATTTAATGTGTTATTGATTAATTAAATGAACTTACTTTTTATAATCTCCATATGATGTTGTGAAGTACCATCTTAAATCTTTCATGACTTCTTAGTTAATTTACTTTTTTTCATCTAACTTTTAAAAGCTGTCATCTATCATAGTTTTAAGCAAAAGGTATGTTTCATATTCATTAAAGAATATTAAGCAAATAGCGCAGACTTATATAATCATAGGATTGTAATCTAATTTTGGATAATTCTCTCTAATTACCCACAATATGCGCTTTAAAGAAGATTCACCTGCTTTATTCAAGCAGTGTACTTAAAGCAATTATTAAACACTGTGCTAGCTAAATGTTGGTACCAAACGTACGTCAGATGAACTACTGTGTTCAAACACAACAGTTTTCATTATCTCATATTTTTGTTCAAAGCTATTCCATTCTAATCTGAATTTATTTTTAATTAATCTTCTTATAAGCCCGACATTACTTCCTCTATTTAAATATAAATTAATTAAAATTATTTATGAAGCCATTTAATATAACTAAAAGCCAGTCATTAAGTATTAACTCAATAATATTATCAAGTATATATATGAATACAAGCATTTTAATTTGATTTACATAAAATTCAATAAAAATTAATACCTTCTCACCAAATATCTTAGTTTGAACATAATGTTATTACTGAATCCTCTCTCATTGCTGCTAGAGATAGCTTATGGGTTTGATTCAAGGATTATATCAATAAAATTTTTGGAGTATGTTTGCTAAATTCAAAAAATATGTGTCAATTAATTGTTGATAGTTAAATAAAAAAAATTAGAAACGCTATAAAGCTATAGCAATAAAAAAAAATATTTTACCTACAATTATGCATAATTTTAATAGAGTTTTATGAATAAATTCTTTGAAAATAAAAGTTCTCCTTTGTAATGATCTTTTTCATACCAATTATCGTAATTGTAAAAATAATCTTAATCAGAAAATTGGCTTCCCTTTCCAATAACTAAAGAGAAATCTTTACTTAATTGAAGCTACTTTTAAATCTCCTATTATTTTTTTTCATATTCAGACGACTTGTTTGCTTTAGCTAACTTGCCGAGACATAATCCCATAATTTATATTAATATTGTTAGCGTATAATAAATGTATGGTGTGTTTGCAATATAGTAGATATGTTTAGCAATTACTATATTAATAAGTTGATTCTTTTTGTTTTGATTTTTTTTTGAAGTTTTTATTAATTATAATCAAATAAGATTCTAATATTTAATGATAGTCATTAAAGAAATTTAACAATTATTCCAAATTGTACTTTTAATGAAAGTTTTAATTAAAAGTGGTTCTATTCAAAAGGACATAAGTTTTTGTTAAAAAAATTATACTCTTTACTTCATAAATTAATTCATGAACTGAAAAAATTATTAAAATCAAAAGAAATTTATTAAGCTAAAAATCCGCTAGACCATTCATTAAATAAGTCTTTCGAATTATTATACAAAATATAAAGAAAACAATGAATCTATTTTAAATTTTTACAATCAGTCAATGAAAATCGATATTATTCCATATATATGCTTTGGAAACATACATACAAGAAAACAAATAAACAAAAAAAAATATTGATAATTATTACATACTCTAAATTCCTAACAAAAAAATAACAATTATTGTTTTTCCTAAAGATTAAATTTTCTATTTGCTACGCAAGTAATTTTTATTACATTTAAAAAAAATAAAAATTATTTTTGTAAGGCATATTTTTATTTAAATTTAAACAAAAATAATGAAACATATTTATAAGATTTATAAGCTTTTCTATTTATCAGCAATATATTACTAAATTTTCAATATTTAATTTTTCAATCAACTTATCAATTACAAAAAAGAAATAGATGTTTTTCTATTTTATTAAAAAATTTTTCTAAAATGCATAATAGTCTTTCTTTATATTTTTCTCACCAAATGAATTAGGATTTGTAAATAAAATAAAGATGATAATATATATCAAAACATTTACTTTTTGGTACTTTTAATTATATTTATCTGGTCACGATTTGGCATTTTATTTAGATGAAATTATTTTAAGTAATTAGAGAAGAAAATATTTTTGACTATGTTATTAATTTATTTTTTTATTTGGCAATTAAAATATTTAGATTTTAATAATGAAATAATTAAATTAATTTATTATGTAAATACTTACTAAAATAGAATCATTGTTTACTTATTTTAGATTATATAAAAATGAAATAATTTATAATTATATGTCCATCATTTCTTTTGTTATTAAAACTTTGATAAAATTCTAAATATTATAAATATATATAATTATTAAAATTTAAACTTACAAAAACTTTATTTTAGCAGAAATTTATTTATATTATAATAAAGATATTTAAAAGATTAATCTATTCATAATTTTATTATAAAGTCTAAGCTTGATGAAGTCTATATTTTGAATTACCAAAACCAAAATTCAATTATTTTCTCACTCTTTGAAGTATAAAGTCTTCGTAAATTTCATAATATTAAGGTATTTTGCAATATTTTTTAACAGTAATCAAAATACTTTATAAAATTATGATTTATTTTTCAATTTTTTAATAGAAATCGTAAGGAGAATTGTATTGTTTTATAACGCATAATCAAAGTATTAGTGCGAAACAATAATAGCTAATATAGATAAATTTTATTGTAAAAAAATAGCCTATATGTAATTTAAAAAATATAATTCAAATAAATAATTTACTTTACCTCAATAGAAATAAATTAATGTTTAGTTTACTTCTAATTAAATATCGAAATGATATGAAATTAGTAAATAATTATTTAATTATGATATTAATTTCGAAAGAAATATGCAATACTTCATTAAATCAAAAAAATAATATTTTATGAAAAAACGTATCAATTCAAAAATAAAAATTGAAAATACAGATAACCTGATAACAAAAAATAAAAAATATTATTCCTTTATTAAATTCCTCAACTGTTTTCTTTTATTTATTTTACTATATTTTTCTCTGATTTATTGAAAATTTAACCAGTTGTTTTCTGCCTCTCTTAAGTAATGTTCTTACCATACTTCTTTTTAAGATACCTATTTCTTTAGATGTGAAATCTAGTTAGCCTATTTTAGAAATTACTTTCTGGGAAGTAGTGAGTATAAACCTTTAACTTATCAAAATACCACATTAAATTTTCATTTATTTTATTCTATTTGTTAAATAATTCTGGATGTTAAATTTAAAGATTAGTTTTTGTTCTTTCTATCATTTATTAACCAACACTTAATCTTTTCATAGAGCTTCTTTAAGGAACAAGAGAGTTGTTTTATCTACTTACAAATTTATTTTAAGAATTTCCTTAATCATCAATTTAGTTTTTACTCAATTCATCTGCTGTAAGCTTGCTTGTATAATGATTTTCATTTTGATTTAGTTAAAATTCAGTACTTATTGCTGATTATTCTTCTCTTCTTACATCATTTTCAAAATAATAAAATTATGATTCCTTATTTTATGACTACATATCTTCATTTTCTTAGTCAGATTCATCATCATCATTAGATTTGCTCCCATCATCTTCGTCATCATCATCTTAATTTTCATTTTTTTTCCCTTTCTTGATAAATTCATCAAGATTTTCCCAAACTTTGTCAATAGCTTCTAGCACATCTTCCATTATTTCTTTAGCATTAAGAGTCCTTTTCCTTCTATATCGATCATAAATATCTTAGTTTCTTTCTTAAACATCTGAGTACTAAAATCTCATATAAATGTAAGGGTTATCCTTATTTAAATGTACAAGTGGGCAATGATTCTCAAGATGAACAAAACTATTGCATACTGCACACTTTCTATTTACGGACCTCAGATCGTTATAAAGCATTATACTATCTTTAAAATAACAAAAAGTTTCAAAATCTTTTTCATTTTTCTTAACAATATCAATAAAATCTTGTCTATCAATTTGGAGTATTGTAGTAAAATCTTAAGAAACTGCACTAGCCTACCTAGCCATTCCGCTGAAAAAATTTAATTCTCCAAACGAGGTTCCTGTGGCAAGCGTGCAGAGTAATTTTTGATCTTAATCGGGCTTTTGCTATTTAGACCAATCTCTATAAAAGAAAAAAAAAATAGAAAAGTAGTCTTTTAAATAAAATATTTACACAGCAATAAATTTTATTCGAGGATGCCTGATATCAGATTTTTTATATTTTTAAAATATTCCAACTATTATTTAAAATTAAATAAAAAATATTTTCTTTTAAATTTGGTTTTGAAACGAATGTTGGTTGTGTTTGATGTTTTAAATTTTTACCCTTTCCATCAACAATAAACATAAGAGAAGAGTTCGTAATTTCGTCTTCTCCAAAAATCACTTGATTAGGAGAGTAGTACATTTCCTATGCTTTGAGACTTATTTGCTCGATAGATTCTGGACTAAAATTATCAACTAAATATTTAATTTTTTAAATAATATTCTTGTTATATTCCAATTTAAGAGAGTCGTTTAAATCATGAGATATCTTTTCAAGCACATTTAGTTCCTCATCTGATTACTATTTAATGCTTCTTAAGTGATAATTTTCGAGATCTAAATTAACCATCCTCTACAAATTCCTATAATAGTAAATAGAGAATAACAGATTGATATAAAAAATTTTAATTTAAAATAATTTGTTACACAGATATATTTTTTCTATGCATGTATGTGTTAATTGTATTAATATCTCTTCTTTAAGTTTGACTAAACTTGTTCATTTCACTCAAGATTTCACTTACTGTACTAAGCATATAGCCATAAACAATACATGTTATTAGCATAGTTATGACAGTAAAGTAATATCCTAAAACAGAATTGGCTTCGTTAGAACCAGTATTCATCAAAGTGAAAGTCCAGTGAATTGCATAAATATATACTTTCCACCACTATTTATCTTCTATCACAGGATTGTTCAGCCAGCTATCAGATTCAGAGATGAAATATTTGATGTCAATAATTGCTATTACATAATATAAGCAAGATATCACGTGCCCAATTAAGAACATTTAGCTAATTAAATTTATAATTTAAAGAACATAAAAGTGCCTTATTTTTACCACCAAATATTTTTCAATATTCATATGATCCTAATAGACATTCAAAAGCCTCAAAAATGTTATTCCTCTCAATACATAGTAAATATAAATATCTGGAGCAGTAAAAATTAAAGAAAAGATTGGAATTAAATCGAAAATCAGTCTTTATTATACATAAAGTGGAATTATCTATCTTCTTTAAGAAATGTAATGTGTTTATTAAAAAACTCCTGTATTAAATTTGATAAGCGCTTCAACTATCCACTAGATTTACATGTATTTGTAAAGATATTCTATAATGAAAAAGCTTTCGTCTCCTTGCATGAAAAATAATATTATAGAAAGAATGAAAAAGAAAATATAGTTAACAATGGAGCAGTAACCAGTAAACCACAAGTACCAAGCATTCTATGGGTGAAAAGTCTTATAAGTAGAAAAAATAGATTTTTTGTAACAAAAGTAAAGTGATTAAACCTATTATCTAATACTAGTAAATATAGAACCACATATATTGTTATACTATACTCCATTTGTACTGTCGCTTTTATCTTTTATAAATGCCCTTATTTTTTGAAAGTTAGATTGCTTTGCTCTCCCAGAATATGTGAACTTTTAAAAGAATGATCTAAATTTTGATTTAACTTTGAATACCATGTTAATTCTCAGTTAATCTGGAGCGTTATGCTATTGAGACCTATTATTTTTGTTAGGAGTAGAAGAATTTGGTTCCTTAACTGATGTTTTTAGATTTTTTAACTAGTTTTTTTGTTGAGATCTATTAGATCTCATACTTATCCTTGATGCGCACTCACTATTCTTTTTATATTTGCTTGTGATATCAAAATTTGAGGAAACTTAGAGATTTTTTGAATGCTAATCAATATTTAGATACCCTTTTTCTTATTCACTTTCATTAGTTTTTTTTGACACGTAGGAATTCTCAATGATTTAAAAGTTATATTGATTATTACTTACTTAAATATTCTAGTCACTTCCTATGATCTTTTGCAAGCCAGAAAACGAGCCTAATTTTTATGAGACTATCTAAGGATTTAACATGTTTTTCTTTATTGAAATATGGCTTTTTCTATGAGAGGACTCATCATCTAGTTTACTCATTCCTGTAAAAGAGCTGCGAATAGTCCTAAAGCTCTAAAGAGAATCATCTCTTTTCTAATTTGCTTACTTATATGAATTCTCATCATCCTTTTTATAAATTTCCTTTTACTTTTCCATTCTTGATATATCTTGACTCATTTTCAAAACTTTCTGAATTAGTTTTTCAAATTATTATTTCTACTTTGCTTGGCTTGCTTATTAATCTTTAAGTTTTGATATAGAATTAAAAATAAATAAAAAATAAATATTAAATCTATAAAAAAATTTTATTAAAACAAACAATACAGTTAACTCTTTCCTATTAAGTAAACTAACTAGAAAACTATGAAAAAAGTATAAGCAATTAAAGCTTAAGAATTTAGGTTATGCTTTATCATGTTAACTATTTCTTTTTTCTATGGAAATTATTTCTCACCTAAAAATAAATATTCTTTATTATTGTCTGTCTTACTAGTGATTAAAAATAAAATTACTTTAATTTTTAATATCTTGGATTAAATAATTGCTAACCAATATAATTGAAGAAATATTTTATAAATTTAAGAAAATCATTACAAAAGTAATATATAATAACATAATGTATAATTTAATAATTTAATAGTTCCTTTTCACTTTTTTTCTTTAAAAGGAGATTATTAGCCTCTCTAGTTAAATTAGTTAGGAGAACTTATCATGTTAGATGATTTAAGTTTATAACTTAGGGCTGATTTATTTATTCTTATGCCAGTTATTTTAGCTTCTCCGCTAGCATATTTTTTCAGATATTTTTTTCTTTAATGACTCCATTTGCTAATCATAATATTTGCATTTCCTTAAACAAAGTAATGATTAAATAGCTTAAGGCAGTCAAATAAAAATAAAAAGTCATTTTTATTTTTTTCTTCTAAAGGAATGGTTTTTTCATTCCAATTTTCATTTCTGAAGTAAGTTGTCTATTTCTCTGGTCCCCTTTCAATCTAGTTCTAAAGTTTTTCACCCTATAATAAATTTTATATCATTTATGCTTATTGACTTGTTTGTATTTACAAAAGACTTTATTTTTTTTATTAATTAGTATCTCTATATGGGCTATTAATAGAAGTATTCATTTAATCATTATTCTACAAAATAGTAGTTCTCCTTTGAACAAAACTTTTCATTTTTCTGGTACTTCTAGGAGAATTATTAATTAGAATTGTCTTTCTGTGTTCAAGATTCTCTCTAAATTAATTGTATTAATTTTCTCTTGTATTAAAGATTTACTTTTAAGATTCATCAATATTATCAATAGTTTTTTATTATTATTGCGTTAGCTTTATTTATTATAAAAAAATAAAATTTCATTTTTATAAAAATCAATTAATCAACTTTTGACATTTAATTTAAATTTAATTTTGAGCACAAGCGTAAAGTTAAATAATAATTAATAAATAAATACCTCTTTTTGATAGGAATCTTCCTTTTTAAGACTTTATGAATTTAAATGGCCATTTGATTAAAACCTTATTGACTGTTTTTGTTAGAAATTCTAAAATCCAGATTCAATATTATTACTGCTTCCATGGTTGATATAAACTAAGCTATTTGCATTTTAGAATGAAGGAAGCTCAGAAGTAGATTCTACTGTTCTTTATCTAGTATTTTCTTCTGGTATCATAAACAGAGGTAAAGCCTATAAATTATTTTAACTATAATAACCATTATTTTGTGATTCCTCTTTTGCTAAAATCGGAGATACTCCTGGTGAAAACTTTTCTTCATAATTCTACTCATTATCAAAGTAATCATCTTCGTCATCATTTTCATAATCAAGTGACATATTACAAAATTGTATTGGAAGTTCTTCAGCAAGCGATTTTCTTTTATTTTCTTCACTTACATCATACTGTTGTTTGAGAGTATCAATACAATTTTAAGCTAAGATTCGAATTAAATAAGAGTTATCTGATTTTGCTAATTTTCTTTTATAAAAACTTCTTTCTTAAAACTATTTTTTGTTAATTCGGCTAAATATGAAAGGAGAATTCTTATTAAAATGAGCTTGGCTACAACTTTATTCTGAATGGAAGCTATTTTAACACAGTATACAGCTTTTATTTATTATTTTATAGTTATTGTACATCTGTATCTTATCTTTCATTTCACAAAAGACCTCAAAATCTTTTTAATTATTCTAGATTATTGATAAAAAATTATTTCTTTCTATTTTAAGAATAGTTGTAAAAGTTCGAGATTTAGCTGTGCACTCTCTTTAAGTTTAAGTAAAGAAATTGACTTCTCCAAAAGTGCATCCTTTTTTTAGTGTGCTTATAACTTTGTAGTTTTCATTATTGCAAATTAATTTCCTTTAAATTTAATAATAAATTGTATTTAAATTCAATGCTAATTTTTTATTTTTGAGACAAAAAAGAAAAAAGCAAGCAATTATGAAAATTTCCCAAAAATTTAGGCATAATTGATAATATTAATTTATTTTAAATAAACCTTTATGTTTATTAAGGATTAGTAAACTGTTATTCTTCTTCTATTTCTTCCTTAATTTACTGTCCTTAGTTTAATTAAGCGCGAACACCTTTTAGAAGATCAACTAATAATGTAAAAAAAATTAATTTGTGATAAAAGTAAAAATAATACCTTAACCAGAAACAATCACTATCAGCGAAAAGTCATTAGACTCTTGCTCGTTGAAAATAATCTAATTCGGAGAGTAAAAAACTTCTTCAATAGAGAGACAAAGTTTGTCTATTGTTTCCTTCTAAAAATTACCTATTAAAAATGGCACTTTTTATAGAATATTTTTGTAGTATTCTAATTTGATTTCGTCATTAAGATCAGCTGAAATTTTTGTTAGAACTCTGTTTTCTTCTTCTGATTTATTTTTTGTGTTTCTCAAGTAGTATTATTCTAAATCAAGATTTATTTTTAATTAAAGTTTCCTTTATTTTATAAAATATGTTTTTTTTATTTTCTAACCATAAAAATAATAAAAATTTACTTTGATATACATTTTCTTTTCATATAAGTGTTAATTAAATTAATATCTTTTCTTTGCTCTTCTTCTAGTTTATTCATTTCTGATAGAATTATACCAATCGTGTTTACTATATAACCAAAAATTATGGTTGTAAATATCATAACTACACAAGTGAAGAATATTTCAACTGTTGTTGTTGCTTCATTAGATCCTGTAGCCATTAATGTAAAAGACCAATAGTATGAAGAAAGGTACATCTTCCACCAAGTTCCTTCTCTACTTTCCTCTTTATTGAACCAAGATTGGTCTGAGTCTAGTAAGTTTTTTTAAATTATAGACATTAGATACCATAAACAAGATAAAATGTGACCTACAAGAAATAAGTTAACGATCAAATTTATTAGTGAAACTACATAGAAATGCCTTAATCTCATTAAAAGTTGCTTCTAAGCTTCTTCTGAATCTCTGTAAGAATTAACATATTTTATGAACAAAAGGAGTCTAATAGCTATATAAGATATACTTGCATCTTTTACTTGGGGTGTGAGTATAAGAATTAAAGGTATTATATCAAATAAAAAGTACTTCTAAAAGTATATTTTGCATATTTCTTGTCTTTTATTTATAAATTTTGTTTTTATATACAATGCTGTATTTATTTTGATAAATATTTCTAAACACCATTAGAAGGCAGTAATGTTAAAGTATATCTCTTAGATTTATTGATTATTTAATCCAGCATCAAAGACTATAAGTAGAGAAAGGACAATAAAGAACAAATAATTATAAAGAGTAACATATAATTTCCATATTAAGTAAAACGTAGTATGTGGACTCAGTGGTTCAAACTGAAAATTTTTCAGATAGCGAAAGCACTTGTGTCGTCTAATACAAGATAAAAGTTTGTGAAAACCCAAACAACAAGGTTTTGCATCAATTTAATCAAAACCAAAATCACTTTGATCATTAATTGCTTTTCTAACTAATTCATTTTACAAGAAATTTTTTCTCCCAAAATATGTGTAGTAGTTAATATAGTTGAAAATTCTTTTTCTAATATTCATGATTAAATTTAAGTTATTACTCTATCCTAATAACTTTATATTTGTATTATTATGATTGCTATTACGATCTTTGTTAACAATATCTGCAGCAGATGTAGAAATTAAATTAAGAGAAGGTTTGTTAAATTGAGTCATTTTAGATTACTACTTTCTAGTTAAGCCTGCGCTCAGACTAGTAAGTGGAATTTATTATTAGCTAACACCTAACTTTTCATACGATTTATAATTATTTGTATCCATATAATGAGGTGTTTGGATTTAAATATCATCTGGATTTAGCATATTTTTTGTTTAGCTTTCCTCTAAGTACCCTGTCTGTTGTCCAATTAGAGAAAATTTATTAGAATTATCACCAACAGCTTTTAAGATTTAAGATTTTCCATTTTTTATTGATTCACTTACTCCCTATTCTTAAATTAAGTCAGGCTCTATTTAAAAGGAATCCTCTTTCCTTAAATTTAATCCTTGAAATTTCATCCAGTCATCATCGATCATCTCATCTTAGCTTTTTCTAAATATTCTCCCTTAACTGTTATGAGAATTGAAGGATGCTTTGATTTATTCTTTAATTTAGTGTTTTTGCATTTTTTCTAAAGGTAGAATAGTTATTTCACCTCTGTTTTTATATTATTATTGACAGACAGAAAGACACGCTTTGGATACTAAAAATGAATTTTTTCAAAGCAGTAAAAATTTATCTTTTAAGCAAATTTATTATAAAAAATTTTTAGAAAACAATAATTAAAAAATAGTGATAGATAATACATGATTACTTCTTATTTTTTGTAATTAAATAAAATAGAGATATCAAATTCAATTTTTGCTAATTTATTAATTAAACATACAGCTTAAATAAGTAAATATTATCTTTTCTTGATCCAAATAATAATGAGCTTAATATGTAATTATTATACACATTTTTAAATCCAGTTTTACTAACTTACAATGAATTAATTAAATAAAATAAATCCATTTTTAAAGCAGTATCAATCAAGGAAAATATTTAAATTTTGTAATATTTAATTAGTTAGTAATAAACCAAATTTTAAATACAAATTAATTGCTTTTTTGAATTTGATAAACAAGTTTTTATTTTTAAATATCTTTTTGAATTAGAAGACCTTTTTTTTATTTTTGTTTTTAATAGAGCCTTATTTGTTATTAAACTTTTACATCAATTACTTTTAGAGTTAAATTAAAACATAAAATTAACAATATAATTTAAATAGATAGATAGAGAGTTAATCTATTAAAAATAAATTTATCAATAATATGGAAAAAATTTGTATTCTCTTATATTTTATGGTAAATGAGAATGTTATTTTTGTTACAAAATTTTGAAAATTTTTAATATCTTTTTTTTTGCTTCTATTTAAAATCATAATCCAGTTTTTTATGATTTTAGATTTCTTTTAGAGCCTATTTTTTCTACAACACTTATGGCTTTATTACCTTCTTTTAATAATTTTTTTCTGATATTTTAATGTCTCTAAAGTACTAAGCTGTGGTTACCTTCTTAGAAGTAGAATTCGTAGTCCTATAATGAATCAAACATCCAATATTAATCTTATTTGAGCCTTTCTTCAGCAAAAATATTTTACTCATAGAGCGTTCCAGCTTTTTTATCATTTCCAGTATTTTTAGTATTTGATATCCTAAATGGTGAGTTAATGTATGAGCTCCTTCTATTATTAGACATCATTTAAAATTAATAAAAAATTTTTTATAACTCCTCTAAAATTTAGTTATTAGTGCCCTAATTTATTTATTAAACTCTTGATCTCTTTTCCATTGATGATTTTTATGAAATCAAATCTCTTTCCTTGATACTTGTTAATGATTTCTTTTTTTATAAAAAATAAAAAATAATTTTATTTTCCCTATAAAAAAATTTGTACTCTTTATTAAAATTAAATAAATAAAAGCAATCAATAAATAAAAAAGAAAAGAAACCAAGTTAGAATAAGCTATAAATTAAAATAATTTTTTGTATTTTAATCTTTAATTTAGGTAATCTAAATTTAAAAATATAAATAAATTTAGAAATCCAATTTCATAAGTTGTTGATTGATTTCTAAATAAAATTGTATTAATAATTAACATATATTATTTATTTATTTATTTATTTATTTATTTTAATTTTAATAATTTTATCTCTGTAATCAACTTTAAATTAAAAATAATATCACAAATTTTTTTCTGTCTATAAATTAAAGTAAAAGTTGACATAATTAAAAATATTTTTTTATCTATTCAAAATAATTTAATTAAAGATTTTTATAAAGATGATAAAATTATTTACTTCTCTCAAAGTTTCTTTATCTCTATGGTCTTTTATTTGCTAATCTATCTAATTCTTATAATTGATGCTGACAGGCTGCAAATGAGAGCCGACTACAAAAGAATTATTCCTTGAATTATTTTAATTAACTGAGTAATTACTTTCATCTTCTAATTATCTTGAGAATATATTTGCACTTAAATAACTAGGGTTTTTATCCATGATATCAATAGCACTACCTTGAAGTTATTTATCTTATTCAAACTTAGCAGGATTTATGCTTAACTTCTAAGATGGCTATCTCACTAGACCTTAGCTATTTACTTTTTCATATTTTTCATCACTGCTAGATTCAATCGATAACTTCAAATCTTAGCTTTCGTTTTCTTAAGAAAAATCATTTGCTTCTAGAGTTTGGTAGAGTTATTCATCTACGCTTTCTATCTCAATTTAATCTATAATTTTTTCAACATCTCTCAGAATAAAAACCATGTCAAATCGAGCATTAAATTTTTACTTAATTTTTCTAACATTCCCAGTTCTTTCCTACATTTAAGAGTAGTTTAATTTATCAAAAAGGATTGAATTATTTTTATTTAGATGACATCGAGGGCAATTCATTTCCTCATGGTTATAGCTTTTACATATTTTGCATCTTATCCCTAGTTGCTAAAAATCAGACAGAAAGATAGATTTATCTTTAATTTCATTAAAAACCTAAAAATCCTTTTCGTTTTCTTTTATTATGCTTATAAATGCAGATCTCTCTAATTTGAGAACAGTGGTGAAATCAGTTGATCTTATTTCGTATGGATTTGAGCTTCCAGTAAAAAAGCTCTTTTCGCCAAATATTTATCCTTTTTTTAGTTCACCAATTACTTGAACAAATGTTTGGCTTTTAGTATCGTCATTATTTCGTCTTTTAAAATTATTATTTATATTCAATAAAATTTTGTAATTAAAAAGAAAAAATTAATTAATTACTCAACAATTGTTTTCATGCTATTGCAATATTCAATTTTCTTTTTGGGAGCTTTTAGATCATTTTATTTTGAATCTACTTCCACTTGCTTTAAAATTTCAGCTATTTATATTTTTATTTGGTAATGGTTATTATAAATAATTAAGAAATTAATGAAGTATTTTTATTAAAATAAACTATTTTTGTACTTTCGATAAATTATTAATCTTCGAAAAGAAATAAATTAATTACCTTTTCCAGAAATAATATAAATAAGTGGTGGATTTAGTGATAGATGGTCTTCTTTGAATATAGTTTAGTTAGGCGAATAAAAGCTCTCTTCAACTTTCACACATAGCTTATCTATTATTTATTAACTAAAGCTATTATTTAGAAATTTAATTTTTGATATTATTTTCTTATTATATTCTAAGGCGATAGCATCTGACAATTCTTAGGATATTTTACCTAAAACACTTTATTCAATATCTGATTTTTTTTTTACTGTTCTTTGGTAGTAATATTCTAAATCTAGGTTTACTTTATGCTTTAGTTCTCTATACGATTAATTAAAAAAATATATTTTTAACAAATTATTGAATTAATTTTTTACTATGAGGTATGCTTCCTATTCATGAAATTATTGATGACATTTATATCTCTATTTTTTTCATCTGAGGATTTTTGCATTTCGAGAATGATAAATCCAATCATATTTATTATATATCCAAAGAGAACAAATATAATCATCTATATAGAAATCATGTAGACAACTTCAGGAGTTGTCTCTGCTACATTTGATCCTGTGCACATTAAAGTAAATGCCCATTCGATAGATGAAATATATCTCTACCACCATTTATCTTAAAATTCTTAAATGGTATCAATAAAGGTATGAGTATATCCTAAATAGTTAATTTCTAATCTCACAACATTGTAAAAACCTATGACTATTAGGTGACCTACTAAATATATGTTCAAAACTAAATTAAAAATATCTATATAATAATGGTACTTTATTCTCATTAACAATATCTTTTCAACTTCCTATTTGAGTCTGAAATTGTTAATTAGCTTAATAAACATAAAGATCCTAATTATTGTAGATGAGCTAGTCTCTATATCAGAGAAAAGAATTAAAACAAGAGGAATAATATCAAAAATAAAATTTCCTTAAAGATAGTGTTTTATTATAGTTTTTCTGCTATAGATAAACTATCCTCCATGAAATGTAGCAGTATTTAATTTGACACATATTTCGATTATCCACTAAATGAATGTGCATATATTATATTAGTTAATTTTTTTACTCTCCAACTATATCTCAAATGTTGTAATCATTGAAAGAAAGTAGAAGTAAATGTAGTTTAAAACTACAAAAATTATATTAAGAGTAATTACCCAGTCATAGTGAGGTTTTATTACCTAGATTGTAAGTATCTTTCTTGTAGTTTTATTAATTTTTTTACCTACATAGCGCAGTACTTAGTCAAAGTAGTTTTGCTTCGCTGCTATTTATGTCATTGAATACCTTAAATCATTTTAATTTTATTGAGCATGAGCTATTTATTTTTTATTAAATTTAGATTTATCCTCTTTGCCAAATGCTAATATATCGCTTTTGTCTCTTATAAACTTCCTTATTTAATAGTTATCTTTAAGCAAATATGTCCTTCCTTAGTAGGTGTAATTTATAAAAAATTTTTTTAGCTTTGTTTTTAGTTTTACAATTACATCTAATTTAGTCAATTAATGCTTTTGCTTTTGATAAATTTGCATAAATCTATTTAATAATTCCTTTTACACATTAGCTGGCCTACCATTATTGTATCTTTTAGAAGATTCTAATCTTCTTATTGGGCTTGCTATCATAGAGCCCCTTATCTAATCATTAATACTTTCTTCTCTATATAAATGATTTCTTTCGAAGGATATCTCTCTATTTCTAAGAGACTTCTAAAATGTATAATTTAATTCTACATTATTTTTATTATTTTATCCTTCAACCTTAATACTGCACTTAAGATTACTATCTCTTGAGGAATAATTTTCAGATATATCCTAATTTTCTTAATTTTAATATATTATTTTTTATGATCTTCTTTACACTCTTGTTGGCTATTCATCTGAAAGGTTTTCAGATGAATTTATAGAGCTATTTTCATGCTACTTTTTATTGAGATTAGCAATTTCTTTTTAGTCAGGCGAATGGAGCCATAGACTTTATTATAAGTGTTGTGTTTAATAATGCTGACTACCATTTTCTTCAAAAAATGTATTCATTATAGTAGAATTTAAATTAAAGCTTTTTAATTCTATTTACTGTTATTGCATAATAAATAATAAAATATAATTTGACTTAATTTTTATTAACAAACAAAAACAGCAAAATCTGTATCAGTAAAGTAGGACTAAAAAATTAATATAATAATACTCTACCGCTTAAATATTACCAACTTTTTAGTATTCTTTCTTTCTTTTTTAATAAATAATCTCATATTTAGAGAGATTAAGCTAATTTATTAACTATTGGTCGAATGCAAATCAATAATAATTTGAATTAAATAACTTTTTCATAATTTATTTTTAATTTTTAGTTATTTTCTTTCTATAGTTTTCATTAAAAAAATTTAATATTTTTAATCAGAAAAAATAAAATAAATTTATTTGCAGTTAGAATTAAAAAAATTTATGAAAAACTGAAGTTTTACAAAAAAATTTTTGAGTGTTTTATTTAATCATAATGAATCAATAATATTTAAATTACCAATACTATTAATTTTTGAATAAATCAAAATAGAAATATAAATAAATATAAGATTTCAATTACACACTTGGCTTCTATTCAAAATTTTTCAATTAAAAAAATGGACGATTTAGATAATAGCACTACATCATACTCAGAAAGTATCGTAAATAATAAACTACTAAATTAGGTGAACCAACAATAAAAAGACATTGCTTAATTATAGCAAAATTACTCAAGTCTACAAAATAACCATAATTAACTACTCAATCATTTATAAAAAATCCAAAATACACAAATTAACTTATAAAGTAATGTCGCTTAGCATAAGTAGGAGATTAATTTTACTAAATTCCAGCAGAGTAAAATTAATCAATAATTGAAAGAAATTAATTCATTAGTTGAAGATATAAATACTAAAGCTTAGGAATAAAAATGTAAATTTAATTCTATCATTCATTTATATGTTATGAAGTGAAAATCAACATATTAAGATGAATAAATTTATGAAAATAGATATAAAGTCAATACCAAATCTAAAGAAGTTTTATAATACTTTTTATTCTACATTAAGTCACTGCTATTGCCAATCTGTTGTTATCAAGTCTAAAAATGTTATTCTTGATAGCCAAAATCTTCTAATACAAATTGGTATATCTTTAATTGCTTTATTGCCAGTTGTAGGATATACAATTAGCTCCTCAACCTAATTTATTTATCAATCATTAGAAGATTCAGAACTAATTAAAAAATCTATTCTATTTACGTAATAAATAACCAATATAAATTAATTTATTTACATTATTTTTTCTAATTTAATTTAGAAAGCTAGCCAATAGCTAGACAGAATTCGATACGATTGCTGAATTTATATCTAGAAAAATAACTCTCTTTCAAGAAAAGGATTTAATATCTGAAAATTTTAAAATAGATTAAAATCTATTCAAAACATGGATCTAAGGCTTTGATTTAATTCTTGAAAATTTAGGAGTTAGTAAATTCAAGCTACCCTAAATAGCCAATATAGAGTATTTTGCTCATTTATAAGTTAATTATATAGCTACCTATTACATTACAAATTAGTTGCATATCTAAGAATAGTATGAAGATGCTAACACACTTAAAGAAAAATCAGAATTGCTTGTGGATATTATTAAAAATTATTAAAACTATAAATTTGATAATTAAATTAAAAATCCAGAAAATAGCTGTTAATGTGATTTTTGTTATATATTTTGATAATAGATTTTTGATAATAATTCATAAATATAATTCACTTATAAATTAAAAATAACAATCTGATTAACTATATTTACATATATATATATATATTAGTATTGTTAAATAGTTTGAATATGACTTACGATAAATATACATAGATAGATATATTCATAATACACTTTTTATTTTATGTATTTTAATTAAAAAAATAAAGTCTTTTAAAATAAAAATATCAAGTAGAAAAGCAAGCTATTGAGTTGATATGATATTAAAGTAATAAAAATTTGATTTAAAAGATATTTAAAAGCAAATAAATAAATAAATAAATACTTATTATATTTAATAATTAATTTAATTAAAAATAATTTAAAAATTATTGTTTGTCATGAAGATATTTTTCGTATTTTTAGCAATTTTCTTAGCCTCAGCTAATACTCAAAAGTTTTTAGCAGTAGATTTTGAAAGAAATATTAAGGAAGAAGAGTTTAGCATCTCTCAAGATTAGAATATTATAAAATTCCATAAATAAACGAATGCAGTTGGCTTTGTATTCTAAAATGGATGTAAATAAAATTGTTATTTCAGCTTTGTTTTGAAAATGATCAAATTGAAATTTATTTTATTTCCTAAAAAGAATAAGAAGATATTATAAAGAATGCAGTTTTTATTTCAAATATACCTCATGAACGCTTTTCTGTAGTGAGATGTGGCTCACTTAACAAAGCTTAATAAAGACCTGATTTAATATTTAGTGATAAGTTTGAAGAATATTTCAAGAAAAGAAATTTCACTCTTACATTAAACGAAAATGGGGATGAATGCTTTGGATTTAATGTTCTTTATTAAAAAAATTACACATAATTAATTAATATTAGTTAGGTTTAAAAGGAATTAAACGCATTTATTAGTTCTTCATTTTCTGAAGTTGAAAATAATTTATTCTTGCTATCTTTCGATTAAATTTTTGAGATTGAAGTCAATTACAATCAAAAAAACTAAACCCGCTACGTGAAGATATCCTCAAAAACTCAAAGATCTGTTTTAGAAATACATTCAAAAATTCCAGTTTAATTAGGTTCAACTTTAGAAATATTTAAGGGCTAAGTAAAATAGATAAGTTAATTTGTTAGTGATAGATCTTTCTACAATGCATTCTTTAACAGAGAAGCTGAAGGTACTGGGTTACATCAAAAATCTTAAATATAATTTAAGTATGAATCTTCTAAATAAAACTTAAAGAAGGAAGGTAAAGAATGTGAACTAGCTATAGTAGATTATCTCGATACCACTCAATATGTTGACTTTGATGAACTCTATCTTCATGATAATCTTGTAAATAAAAACTATATTTTTATTCAAATATTAATTGAGATATTTTATTATTAAAAAAATAGAATTTAACAAACTATAGAGTCCATGATATTGAAAGACCTAGTAGTTTAAGCCCTTAGCACGTATACATTCTAAAATACAGATTTAAAGATTCTGATATTACATATGATGTTAGCAAAAATAAATATATTATGTAAATGGATGAGTCATTTTTATTCCACTACAGGTATAGAACTCCATTTGAGGGAAAGTATAAATAGTCATATATGAATATATATCCTTACTTCTTACTAAATTGTATTGAGTAGCCCAAAAAAAGCAATGCTAGCATTAAGACTTCATTAATTGAGAGAATGGTTAACACCGCCTTCAATACAACAAATTTTAGATAAATTGATGTTCAGCAAGCTGATTAAAAAGTTAAAATATTAGAAAGACAAGTTCCAGTTGGAAACATAGCAGATAAAGAGTACACACTATACATTACTATATTTTTAACTGTAAGCGTTTGCATTTTCTTTGCTTACATAATACTGAGAGTATCTTCAAAGTATAATTTATGATTGTTATTATAAAATAATAGTTAATAAATGTACAAATAATCATAAATAAAGCATTAAATATTTTAATTTGTCTTGTTTAAAATTAAATACGTAATTAAATGAATGAATTATTTTTGAAAAACAATTTTTAATAAAAATATTCATATCAAAATTTTATTTTATTTATTTATTTTTTAATTTGAAGAATTATTTTTGTATTTAGTAGGACTAAATATTTATTCATTTTTTAAGAAATTAGTTTATTGTAATTTGATCATATTCTTCTTCTTCCTCTGCTTGTTCCTCTATTTAAAAATTTTTATTTTATTCATCATGTTAAGTTTCTTCTTTATTTTGAGTTTCTTTATTCTCATCTAACAATTTTTATAATCTCTATTTCTCTTTCTTCTTCTTATTTGCTAACTTTTTCTTTATAAGTCTTTTCCTCTTTTTAAAAGCTTTGTCTATCTCTTCCTATTATAAGTCTAGCTTATGCTTTTAGTTCAAAACAAATGAATAAGATCCTGTCAATTTTTTTAACACTTCAGGAGATCTAATCAAATCCATCAATTCAAAATATAAAATTCTTTCTCTATTAATTAATTTCAAAACGTTATAAATTTCAAACTTCAAATTTTTAATCTTACTTGAGCAAATCTTTTTCGTTTCTTGCATTTGAAATGGCTTCACAAATACGTAAAAGTTCATCTGGGTTTGGCATGCATTTTATAATAATTTTTTCTAGCTCCCCACCAAATGCATCTCTAATAAACTTACCTATGACTAAAATCACAGAAGTATATAAAGTGATAATTGAAAACCCAAAAGTTGCCTATGAATATTTATCTGTAACCACAAAATATGATAAACCTGATGTGCCAGCTTAATCAATTGAAATTTCCCAGTACTTTTGTGTCTGAGGATTCTAGATATCTTAACATTTAAGTTATATATATGAATCTTTAGCAAAATAAGCACTGTTATTATTATCCTCATGATTTATGGGAGATGAAATATAACTCTAATTGCTTATTGTTGATGAAAGCAGCTATAAATATAAATTAAAAATATTAGATTTATTTTTTTAATATAGTTTTAATTACAAAGATGTAAAAATTCGGTAGTATAACTCCTGGTTTCTAACAATCAGTTAAAGTATCATAAAAACCTTAGATAATCTATTTATTTAGGTAAGAGCTATTTTATATTTGAGGATTAGGATAATAGCTAATATATGGAGCTGTATTGTACTAAGAAACCTATTTATTTATTCATTTAAAAGAGTTTTTAAATGGAAAGCAAGAGATAAAATTAATTGAAACAAAAAAATGATTAATTCTAATTAAATTACTTTTCTATTAAGTACTAATTTGATAACAAGTTATGCAGTTTAACTTGTATTTTAATTATTCAATATATCCTCAAATTTACTTTCAATATCTTTCTTTGAAGGAAAAGATAAATCCCAAGAGTTTTCTGAGTAACTATAAAAATTGAATTTCTATTTAAAAATAAATAAATAAATAAATAAATTTTTATCATTTTGAATTAAGAATATTTTTCTACCTAAAATTGCTAAGAATCTGTAGTGTAAATAATGTTAACATCTCTAAATTTATATTCATCCCAGTAGCACTCTTATTATGAAGCATCTTAATTATTAACATTCTTTTAAGGGTCATAAGTACAGTCTCTTTAGACTGTTTAAAGGTTGTTTGTATGAGAGTTAGTAAAAATAGGATAATAGTTAATTTAACCAAGCTGCTTAAATTAGATTCCAACTTCAATTTCACCACTAGTTATACCATTATAATCAGATATAGGATTTAAAGTTGAAAATAGTAGCATAGGCCCGAATATGAGCAAAAGAATAACAATTACTTATAGCAGCCCCAAAAATATTTTAACTAATTTACTTTAAGGAGCATCTACCTTTGTGCTTCTAACATCTTTAGAATCTAATTTAGCAACGTATAAAGAATAGTGTATATCTTCTAACAAGAACCATTAAAATAAAGTTAGTGATGTTTTAGTTACTGTCCAATCAAGTATGACTTTCAGTTCTTGTAAGAATGGTATTGCTCTCACAACAACAGCACAGAATCCTATTACAAAATAATTTATAAATTATAAAATAAAATAATTAGAATTTACCTGCAACAGTATTTTTAAACTGCAAAATTGTATTTCTTAACTTCAGTTTTTTATAGCCGTACCTTAGTTGTAAAGTTGACAAAAGAAGATATATCATAACAATAAAAACAAATGCAATAAGGTAACCGTTTGTGGAATAGTTTACAACGACTTTTTAATCACTAATAGTATTTTTTTAGAAAGATTAAGGTACATAAAAAAAGACAAACCAGCTGAATAAAATAAGAAAAACTGTTAGTTAAATGAATTTAAGAAGTTCTGTAGTTAGAACAAAACTTTCCTTCGGCTTTTCTTTTTTATTTTTATTGATACTAACATTATCACTAGCACTAGCATCACTTTTAAAATCTTAGTTATCTTCGTCCTAGCTGCTTTAAATACCTTGTTGCTGTTCAAAAGGTAGTATTACAGGATCATTATATTTTTTTTGTTTATTAATAGCATTTTGATTAGCTTCTGTCTCATCTTGATACTTAATTATATTATCAGTTGGATAGGAGACCATTTGATTCTTTTCTTTTTAGTTTGAGGATTTTTTAGTTTCTTCAATCTAATTTTCAAGATCCCTAGTTTATCCTTTTTTATTTTATGGAGTATTTTAATTGCTTTTCTTTTTATTTATGTTCTTGCCCTAAGATAGATTTACAGAAGAATCCTATAAAAAAGATTTTTAATCATCTGATGAAGATAATGAGGAATCTAAATTATTCGAATCTTTGTTTTTTGTAATCAAATTACCATACTATTTAAAATTTTACAAATTTGCATTAATTTATTCTTTCTCTAGATTAGCAAAAATTATTTCTTCTCTTAATACTAAAGACAATCTATGCTGCTATCTTAATTTAAACACATCTTCATCATATTCCTTAGAATTTCTAGTATGAGATGCGAAGCTCCTAACTCTATTTTAAGGAGTATCATTAACTATTTCAAAATCTTTTTAATCATACCCCTTCTTATTTTATTACTTCTCATTATCTATTTATTTTTCTTCATAATGATCTTGCTATTTCAAAGCATCTTTATAAGTATCTTTTAGAATTTTATTTTGCTTTTTATTATCAATCTCCTCATCATCTTCTTAATTTAAAACTAAAGATTGCATTTCTTAAAAATTCTTATAAGTGTCATATTCTTAAGATATTTTAGTGCTTGATCTTAGATGCTTGATGTTAACTTCCTTCTTGAATGTTGGTTTCCTTTTGATTTAGCTCTATGACCTTGGTTAGTTTTATCTGGAATATGCTTTTTCATCAAAGGAGTCAAATGCCTTATTGGCTTTTTACTTTTTTTATATAAGAGAATCTTCTTCATCTATAATTTAAGTTTAAGATAAATTATTGGAAGTTGATAAATCTGAGTCATTAGAATTATCAGAGCTAGAAGAATTTTTTTCCTTTTTCTTTTTAGGTTTTTCTTTTTTAGTTTTTTCACTAACTCTTCTAAGTGCAAGGTATCTTTCAAAAACCATAAAAGCCACCTAAATAAACAGGCAAATAACCATTTCTCCACTAAATTAATTATATTTAAGTTATTCATTTATACCTTAAGTGTTATTTGCGTCCATCCTAGTATAAAATATGAATATAAAAAGCAAAATTATCACCTACACTAAAGCAATCCAAGGATAAAAATCTTTTCCTGAGCGTTTATTGTAATTACTAAATACTCTTTTAAAGAAATTCTCTTTTTTAAAAGTGTCATTGACTAATAAGTCAGGTTTTTATTTTAAATCTTTTAGCATTTATTCATGCATGCTAATTGATCTTTCTTACTCTGAAATTGATAATAAGTTATTTTTGCCTTAGTTAAAAGACTTAAGTAGAATATCTTAATTACTTTTAATTTAGATTTTATTGTTTTCTTCTGCTTCTGATAAAGTTTGATCCTCTAGAAATAGCTATGGGTTTTATTTAAATGTGTTTTTATGTTGCAAGGATCCTTATTTATTTAAGCTAGGTTGCTTTTTTAACTGACCAATATTATCAAAATCGTTTTGATTTTCTGTTGATTGGTCTCTTTCGATTTTCATTTATTTATTTAGCAAATTTTAGGTATTTTTATTCAAATTTTCATCTCTAAATAATTGATTGTCTCCATCAAATTATTACTAACTCATCTATCTTATATGAAATAAATTTGGCTTATCTTATGTTTTTTTATAAATAGGAGAAATTTAATCAATATTTTTCAACATATTATCTTCATTTGTAGGCTGTAAGCAATTTTCAATAAAATCCTGTCTAAATTCTAAGTCATTTACACATTTTCTAATATATGATTGATATATATTTTCACTATTGTATACATCCTCTTTATCCATTCCAATATACTTTGTCATAATTTAAGCAACAAAAATCAAAAATATTAAGTACCCTTCAAAGCTAAAACTAAGATTGTCATTAAAAAAAGTATTTTGCAGTTGAGTGTCCATATATATTCCATTGATCTGAATAATAAATTTAAAAATTAGTAAGAAAGTGACATAAATAAAGCTAATCATCCATATTTGCAAGGAAACAAATTTTATTTCGATTAAGAAGTTTAGGAAAACTAAACAAGGAAATGGCATACTCATCAAACCAGTGTTAGAGAAATAATACATCAAAAAAAAGAAAAAGCAAACAAACTACCAGTTGCTCAGAACCATCTTAAAAAAACTTTTCAAAAGCCTTTAAAATATAAAATATTTAAATATTTTAATAAGTTACAAACAAAATGAATAAATTACCTTTTTAAAAGCCCAAACTTAGTAAGAAGATTAAAAGGCAAAGAGTTTGTGGATTTAACATTGTATATGTACATAGGAATTTAGGGGTGATAAATGCATATATGATCAAGATTATTTCTTTATTCTCTTTATATTATTTTTTTATCTGTAATATTTTTCTCTTGCTCTTTTCTCAAATGGTAATAATATGGAATGGTTGGGTATTAGGAAGAAGTTTCTATTAAACTATCATAAATTATTTTTGATATCTCATCACACTCAGTAGCTCTTTGTATGATAGCAAAAAGATTATTAAATGCAAATTCGACACCAGCCTCTTAAATCGTTTAATATATACAATAATAAACTATAGAGAGAAGGTGACTATACTCCATAAGAGAAGTCAAATTTCCTAACAAAAGATCTTAAATGTTTATGTATATTTTACTGAAGATTTGGCAATTATTTTTAAGAATATAATCGCTTATTTAAACTGTGTCCATGAAAAGTAATGGATTTACTTATGATTCTATCAGCTTACAAATTTTGATTAAAATTTTGTGAGAAGTCTCACGCTTTGCTTATTTACTACCTTGAAGGAGAGCTTCTTCTTCCTCTTTTTATTTTTATATCTTGTTATCAAACTATTGCTTTATTTAATCCATTAAGTCATTATCCTCTTCATCTACTATTTCAGAAGAATTGAAAAGACTTACCTGGCTATCTTCAGAATCTTCAGAGTCAGAATCTTTTTAGTATTTTTTAACAGCTTAAATATTTTCTACATTATGGTATTTATTGGCTTTTTCTTATTTTTTATCTTTCAGAGATTTCTTTCTACTTGTCTTTACTACCTTTTATTTCTAAAAGCAAACACTCTTTTCTTTTGATTAATTCCTTACTTTCCTTGTTGTATAACTTGAATCAGTATCTTTTTATTAATTTATGTTAAAGCTTTTTTTGAGTGCGCTCTATTAGTCAAATAGAAGATTTTACTCTAAATGATCAACACTGCTAACTCTACTGATTTTCATTCTTTTTAAACTACTATTATTTAGCTAGTCTTGCTTATTAAATTATTATTATTATAAATTTTCTAAGTTATTTATTTTGATTTAACTTATTCTTGGAAAATCATATTTTTTAATTTGAATACCGCTATTCGCATGATTAACTTCATCAATATTTCCTATTGATTCATCTGAACTATAATCAAGCTCATCAATTTCAACATCTTTTTTTTAAAGAGCTTTTTCTTTGGTAATATGTTGCTGATCTGGTTTTTTTGAAAATTCTTCATTCTACAATAACTAATTATTATTTTATTCCTATTTTTCGTTACTGGCTAAATTGATCAAAATAGTTGGAGAATTTTAATCATTCTTTTAAAAATCTTATACAGTTTCTTAGTTTTACTTATTAATTGGTGTTTACTAAAATTTATCTTTCTGATAAGTTTATGCTTCTAATGGATTGTTTTTAATAATATTTTTACTTTTGCTTTTATTTTAAAACCCTCTTTAAATTTAATTAGAAATTAATCCCTACTGTTCATATAAAATGCTGTCTTTACTATCACTTCGAGTATTCATTTAATTTGAAAAGCAGCTAAGTGGTACATTGTGAGCACTTTATGATCTAGCAGGAAGAGTATTTTATAAATTTTTAGAACTTTAAAATTAATTTATTTATAGACTCGTGTTTAAATTTTTATTTTAATTATTCTGTTACTAAACAATAGAAGGCTATATATATGACTGTGATTTATGCCAATTTTTTAAAGTTTGGGTAACTTTACGGACAACTTCTCTTAAGCTTCTTCTCTCTTTTTCATTTTTGAGCAACTCAGAAATAGTTTAATCATTTTGGTGTATCGAAAGAGCCTTATGACTTAAATTAGCATTAAGGATATAAGACTAACTTAGTGAAAAAGTGATTGTTTTGAAATCTTATGAACTTATCAATAATTGAGTGCACATTATGCAAAACATAATGTAGATTTTATCAATTATCTTTAAATTTAAAAATTGATAAGATAAAAATTAACCTGTTGCTGATATGTTGTTTCTGACATATGGAATTTGCATAGTAGAATATAGAGCAAACACAGCATATAAGTAGAATTACAATACTCTTAATAAATTCTAAATTTTCTTTCTTTAATTAAGCATTTAAGGAAAGGGCACAACAAATTCTATAATAAAAAAGATGATCATATTGTATGCAAGTATTATGAAGTTAAAAATATCTAGGTATTAGCAAGAAATTATCATTATCAATACAGCGCAGATGATATAACCAAATGATATACTTATTTCATACATCAAATTAACAAATTAAAAAGTCTAAGATTTCCAATTTTAGTAATTTATCCATAATGGCTGTATAGGATTTATTAATTATCCATCTTCATCATACTAATATTCATATTTAGAATCACTGCGATCTGTAAATTCTATTGAATATGTTGAAAGATTATTGTTTGACAATTAAAATTTCTAATTTTTTAAAATTTAGTCGTGAACAATTTAATCAGAGTCAGGATTATTCACAGAACCGTTTTGGTTTTCTTATTATTTTTTCTATGCTTAATCAATCTTGTAAATACTAATAGGCGCTATTTGCTAAGGGAAAAGATTATTCTCATAGATATACTTTACTTTATTTTTCACTTTTTAAATATTTCTTATAATACTATTAACTAAAAACTTATAGCAATTAAAGTAAATGCCTATAACTGTAAATACTAGGCAATTTAAAATAAATGAGATAGTTGCTGCACTACTTTAATTACTGCTATTGAATGCCAAATATTATAAAAGCTCCTTATCAGTTATGTACTGTTGTATTAGAGACATGCTTTTGAAATCAAGTAAGTACTAATCTATTTGGAGTGGACTTGTCTGTTGATTTATATTGACAAGTAGCAAAATATACTAAATCAACACTAGGAAAATAGTATTTCTGTTAATAGCCTTGATAGAGTTACCTAAAAATGCTACCAACAAATATATATAAGAAAAAACGTCATGCTTCTATTCAGAAACATGCATTAAAATTACAGAGTAAAAGGGATAAAGAGCAAGTAGGAGTCCAGATTTAAATTTTTGTTTAACATAACAAGACTTCATTTGATAAAAATATTGTATCCTTAAATAATTATTGTAAATGAAATCAGGGTCCTCTCTGTACATTTTTTTTTGCCTTTCTTCTTCTTCTGCTCTAATAATTTTTAAAATTTTTTATTCATACCTTTTTTTAATGAGAATTTCATCTTAAAGCTCTTATTTCTTTTCTTCATCAGATTATTCCTATTTTTATTCATATTAATCTTTGAGTATATTAGGAGATTGTACATTAAATGCATAGCCATCAAGTTTATTCTTAATTTAATTGATAGAACCCTCATCTTCAATAGAGTTTTCAATTTCATTTTTAAAAGCATCATCATAGTTTTTTTCAATAATGCTATCTGTTTTATCCTTATTTTATTACTTAAAAATGTTATCATGGTTGTAATTAGGAGAAAGACCTTCTATGAATTGTGTTTTTTAAATAAAAGCCTCATTATTATCTTCATCTTCACTCTCTTCTTCTGTTAATTTGAAATGTTTATAAATTAATTTGCACCAAGTAATTCTTTAGGGTAGCAATCCTCCTTCTTAATAATAAACAACTCCTACTTCTTTTTCTGATTTCTATACACGCTTTAATCTTTCTGATTCAAATGCTAACTTTTATTCACCTTCTTAAATATTTACATCGGCTACTTAAGCCTAGTTTAAATGAAGGTAAGTGAGTCTATTCAATTACTGGCTGTATGATGAACTATTCCTGGGAAACTCTGAATTAATAGCAGGAGATTTTGAAGCTCTAAAATCATCATAATTGAGAGGATTGTTTTAATTACTTTCTCCCTTTTTAGCAGAAGAATCTCGATTTTAGATTTAAGAATTTTTATTTAATTAAGATTAGCTTTATAACTCTTATTTTTAATTCATAACATTCTATTCATGCTACTTTTTCATTCTGATCAAAACAAATATTATGATATTCATCCAAAACATGATTAGATAGAAGTAAATATTTCTAAAGATACTTGATAAACTCAAAGTATTGCAGCTGGTTCCAAAAATAAAAAATGCCCATTATATAAAATTAATTACATAATTACTTATATTAGACTTAGCAAAATCAGTAGCTAAAAACTATGCACCATAAGTTATACTGATACATATATAGCTAAACCAAAACGAATATGGCCATATTCCAATTTATTCATCAATTTTAAGTTTTTATTAAATGGTTATAAAATCTTCAATTTTTTCTTAAATTTTGCATTCTATTAAGTCTTTTTTACTCTATCTACGAAGTGCTTATAAGTTCTTATTCTAACTTAAACTGTTCTATTTTTAAGACTATTCTTATTCAATCTTATTTTATTCATTTTCAGCATTATCCTATTCTTTTAATTTGGTATCATTTGCTTTTTCTACTTACAAATTCTTTAATTAGTTTGATGATATAATGACTTCATCTTACTGTTGAATTTCTTATTATTTTTTTCCATTTTTATTTGAAGTAGGTGGCTTTGGATCTAAATTTATTTTCCATCCGAGGTTCTTTTAAGGAAATGAATAAAACTTTTAAAAGCTTTTGAAGAAGTAATTGATACTCTTCTTCATGTAACTTTTTTCCAAAAATGTTTCCAATTAGTTATGATAGCGATAATAGAATTTCAAATAAATAATAATAAATATAAGCATGGAAATTGACAATCTAAAAACCATAGCAAATAGAAAAACTAACATATTCTAAATATCGATCATGATAAATTAAAGTCCTTTTAGTATCTAATAAACACCACTGCTCCTATTTTATAAAAAGTGGAAAATTAATCTAATAAAATAATTAAACTAAGAAAAATTATTATAAAAATTGGAATCGTATTCATTTTTTATTGAAAAATCAAATTAAAAAAAATCAAAATTATGGATGTTTTATTTTCAAAATACTTATAATAAATACTAAAAGGTCTTATTCAAAGCTAATCAAGCACTCTTAAGTTATTGAAATATTTTGTATGGAATAAGAGAAATTTAGAAGAACTTAAGGTGAAAAATAAAAATGAATTAAATAAAATTAATTACACTTCACTGTAAATATCGAATAAAACATAGTTAATGTAAATCTATCTGTTTTCTTCTCTTCTTGCTTTCTAGTAATTTTTATTGATTATATCTATTGTTATATTTTCTCTTTCACTTAAGAGCCTTTTTTGGTTGTCACTTATAACAGAGCAATTGCTTTCAGACTTATCCCTAATTTGTCCTTTGTTATGGTGTTTAACAGCATTGTATATCATCTTCAAGTAATTTTAAACAAATATGGCAAAATATAAAACAAATATAATAGGGAAAAATGTATATCTTAAGTTATCATTTACGCCAAGTTCTGGATAAAACCCATATATTGCACGGTTGTCTTTAAATGTTTGATATGCTTAGGAGTTAGGATTTATTATATAATCTTAAACAAACTTTAAGGAAGTAAATTATAATATGTAGCAAAGCAAGATATACGCAATGATTATCTGATTGAAGAAATACCATATTTTATAATATCTAATTAAAATATTTATTATTTTCAATAAAAATAATAGTAAAAATTTAAAAATAATTATATGCTAAAAAATAAGTTACTTTTTATATTTAAAGGCTTGAGGGTCCTTGTACTTAAATATGTAATAGAATACTAGTAAGAACGACAATAGTAGCAAAAAGCTGTTTATGAAACTAAAGTCTTGTAAAATTAAACAAGTTGTAATTCCAAAAAATGATAACCAATATAATAAATTCTCACCAAGAATAGTAATTTTATTAGTATAAAATAGGAAATTAGGACAATACTTCTTAATAATAGGTTAGTCTTGAATCAGAAAAATAATTTTATTAGAATATTTTTAGTATGTTTCCGATCTAAAAGTATCTTCTTGTAGAGTTGCAAACATAAAGGCTATCCATATTATAGACAAGCCAGCATAGTCATCTTTTGAAAGACTAAGAGAAAAAGGCATGTCATATTCGTAGTTAATACCTATAAAATTAATGATAGTAGCTAAATAGCTATCCTAGTTATTATCACTATTTTATTCACCCATATAATTCATACCTGACTGTAAAATAGTATATATAAACTTAGCAAAAATTACAGTACCAAGATAAATTAAGAGAATAAACCAGTATTTGAATGAAAAACTCATTACATAGATTTTTCCATTTTTCTTAATTTTGATTGTTTTCAAACTATTTTAGAAAAATATCAAAAATAAAACGACCAAAAGCAGGTGAATTATATTGATTGTATAAAAACCTATCCAATACAAAAGAAACAAAGCCAAAGTCTAGCTATATTTTAGAATTAGTGCAAAAAAAATTGTCATCAAGGAAACAGGTTTTTATTGAGAATAATCTATTTTCTAACTATTCTTGTTGTCATTCTCTTATTTGTCTGATTTTGTATAAGAATTACTTTAAATTCTTTAATTTTACTCATTTTCGTTTTCTTAGTCTGCCTTCAATTTGGCTACACTGCTCTAACTTTGCTTGCTGAATCTAAGATTAATCTCTCCTTTAATTGGATCACTTTTTGAAGTAAATCTTACTTAATCTTAATTATAAGGAGAAGAGTTTTTTTTGCTAACACTTTCTTATTTTTCGCTGTTTCTCTATTATATAAAATCGTTATTTTATTCACCAATTTATTTTATGTTTTATTCAATCATGCTCTTTGAATTATCATTTTATTATGCATCTAAATTTTATTTATTGTTGCTATTTTCTTCTATTTTTTCTTAGCTCTTCTCCTTTTGTGATTATACAATAGAAGACAAATTTTATTTTAATCTACGAAGTATCAGCAAATAGGTGAAAAAAAGGAAAATTATTGTGTTAAAAATGATGCTTTCTAACCAAAAGAATCTTTAATAGACAAAGCCATGCTTCGGGTAGAGATCATAATTTAATTGTATGCTTCCATATAAATTAAAAGCGTATATAATAATAATACAAGGTATAGGAACTAATGTAATGAAAAGAAATTTAATTTTAATTTCTAATTTAAAAATAGAACTTAATAAGCACCATGAAATTAGCCCTAATGAATAGTAGCATGGATATCTCATAATTATTAAAATTGAGCAGCATTAGAGAAATCTAATAGGTATTATTGAATCTTCAAATTATGATTTTATGTAAATGAATGATCTACTAGATAAATCTAAAATATAATTGTAAAGTTTAGTTTTAAAAGCTGAAAACTTATCTTTACTAGTTTTTTAATTTGCAATTAGATAACTCTCAGGCTATATAGACTCTTCATATAAAATATCTTATTTTTTTAGAGTCAAAAAATTATCAATATTATCTTCTTCTCCTCTTTCTATTTTTATTAACTGCTACCTAATTATTTCTATACCTTTTTCCTTTTATTCTTATAGCGAAGGAGCATACTTTTATACCTTGTCTTATATTTATTCATCTTGTTCATGTTAATTAACTTTAAAAGAACCTCTTTGTTGATTATTCTATTATTTTTTTAGAAACAATCCTGGAGTATAAGTAGTACTTTTGTTATTTTTCCTTATTTTACTTAAAATCGTATGTTAGTTTTAGTTATTGTCATTATCATCTTATTATATTTCACCTTTTGAATCATTACCAAAATTTACTTATGCTGTACCTAGTTTTAAGGAATTTGTCATCTTTTACTTTCTATTGGCCTTTTATCCTTAAGTATTCGGATTTTTAATTATTTCATCTACCATTATGTCTTAAATTATTAAGTGATTCAATGCATCTGCATTATCTTAGCTTTAATCTTAATTTTTGTCTAAAATTTACTATTCGGTTCGGATATCATTATAAGTTTGTAATTCAATTTAGACTCTATCCTAATCATTAATGGTATGATAGTGAATGATTTAATTATTGCTATCCTAATCAAATCTAGGAAGCAATTCTGATTTTGTTTCTAAGATATTAGAGTTCTATTTCTTTAAGCTTAAAAGTTTAACTAATGCCTTCTTAAGCCTATTCTTCTTTTTTTCTTTTTCGATTTGCTAATATACAGGAATAAAAGACCATCTTGATTTTTCATAATTAAGTTTCTAAAGATAAAAAACAGATAGAAAGAAAAGAATCACCAAACTCAAGATGTAAAACGGATGTTACTATTTTCGTTTTAAAAATTATTCAGTAAGAACAATGATAAAAGAAATAATTAATTTAATGAAATTAGCTCGTTTGCCTTAAAATAAATCTTAATATGAAGTAAATTAAAGAAGAATTTATTAGTTTTTATGAAATATGTGTAAATAAAGATTATTGTGAGAACAAAAAAATTTATTACATTTAAACCATTTGAAAATTCAGCTATTGAATTAACACCTATAAATTAAGACTCAAAGTAATTATTTTCTAAAAATGTATTTGTGGCTGAAAACATGTTTAAAAAAAACTAAGCAAAGCAATAAAATTAAATAAGAGATTGAATAATCATCTATGCATTTATCATCTTTCTTTAGCTACTTGATATCAAAGAAACAATTTGCGATATTAATGATAGACCTAAGAAACCAAAAGCCATTATTGAAGGGTTAAATATTTAGCATGAAGCCAATGAAACCAAAACAAGAAAATTTAACAATCCTTAAGCCTTCTAGTTAAAGTAATTTTAAAAATTAAAAATAAAATAATTCGCTATCAAATTATACTTAATTAGAAGGATGAACAAGCTCCTCGATTCTAACTTCACTATGATTTTTATATATCCTGCTAGCTAAAACAAAAACTGAAAATAAAAGGATATTTGGAATAAATGATAAAAGAATCATTTTTGCTTTTTACACACCAGATTGTTTTGCTTAATCGCTCACGAAAAAGAATTCTAAATCTAATAGAACATTTTTTATATTTTCTATTTGCAAATCCTCCTTTGAATAGTAAATTATCACAAATATTATTTTACTCAGTAAGTTTAATGACTCTAATATCATTACAAATTTGAAGAAAATGTTCCTGTAATCTTTAAGCTAAATTGTTTACTTCTTGATAAATATTTCTTTCAATTGCTATTCCTTACTATCAAGAGAGCTCTTAGATGGCTTAATATAAAAATTTATTAATGCAATTTAGACGAAAACCTAAGCCATAACTGTATGTGCAATTGTATAATAACTTAAGATTATGATAGGATAAGCAGCTAAGAACGCAAATGGTATAAATGTGCAAAAAATCCATTAAACAACTTTTCCATCATACCATTTGCTTACCTATTTTTCTAACCCATCTTTATTCTCATTTTTTTTATCTTTACCTTCTTTTTTAATTTCCTTCTTCCCAATTATCTAAGTCTTTTATACTTTAAGCTCCATCTAGATATATATTGATTGACCTTTAATCTATATCTTTAAAATAAAATAAAAAAATTTTTTTTCTTTAACTTTATTAATTATCAAAATAGCTAAATAGAATTAATTTTTAAAACTTTAATTCTTATTAATTTTGTTAAAATTTAAAATTTTTAAAGTAAATTTAGGGTAAATATTCTTATTTAGATTAAAACTCTATATCCCTAAAAACATGCTTACTAATATTCTATATTATTATGTGTTTTATAATGATTATTCATTGCTTTTAGATGTTGGTTGAGTCTCTGCTTACAGCCTTTTTAGTTATTAATAACATATTCTACTTTTTATAATTCTTATTAAATTATTTAAATTAAATTATTTTAAAATTATAAATCCTCCAAATTAATTAGCTCAAATTAAATAAAAACTTTTATTTGAATATTATTTATTTGTTTGAAAATTTTAAATTGCCAATTACAACATGCCCATGGATATAAAAATATTTTATTCTATAATATTTTTGTTTATTTATATATTGAATCGTTATTTTTGTTGACAAATATATATAATATAAAATATGAAAACAGTTAATTTTTTAATATTTAGTTAATTCAAAATAAAGTCAAAGTAAATAGATTTCACCTAATATTAAAAATTTGAGGTATTCTTTGCTTTATCATTATTTTTGTGATTTATAATAGAATTGAGTATTATAAATTATTTAAAAAAACTCAATTTAATATTAAAAAAAATATTCAAATAATTGATTTTTTATTCCAAAAAAGCTTCATAAATTAAAAGTTATTTATTCAAGACTCATTTTTTAATTTTGCATTTTAAAAAGAACATCTTATTAAATTATTATATTTTATTGATCAAACTTTTTTTAAATAAGAAGGTAAATAAACTATTAAAAAAATAAAAGATTGTAGAACTAAATTAATCAAATAGTTTGTTTCTATAATGAAATTTTTGAATTACGATTTATTTTCATCTGAATTTTACTTTAACATAGAGGGCTAATAAAAAAAAAGAGGTACGATTCCAGGTTTTACTTTATCATTAATTGCAGCTACAACCATAGTCTCATACTTTTTTTACTTACTTTACCTTTATGTTAATAATTAAATCGATCCAAAATTTAGATCTCAAAGTTTTATTGTAGATGAAAGAATTGATGTTTCTTTAACTTAAGATTTAGTTGGATTTAAATTTGCCTATAACTCTACCATGTCTATAGATACCTATCAAATTTTACAGAATAAAACATTCATAGTTTATGTGATACAATTCTTTTAATATGATAATAATGCTACTGAAATGTTATATCTTGATGTAATTTAATGCACTAATCCTCAACTCTAAGGTTTTAATTGTATCGATTTTTCCAAAGCAAATAACTATACGCTTGCTTTTGATAACAATAATAATATATTTTCTTAATTATAAATCAATATTTATGGATGTCGTGATTTAGATAACATTAAAACAACAGTTCCAAATAACTGTGCAGCTTAAAGTGAAATAAATGATGTTATCGATTAGGTAAATTCTAATTTATAATTAAAGTTGAAAACTCAGTAATATAACACTACCTCAAAATAGATTTAAACATACTACAGAAATATATAAAATTATGTTTTATCAAATTAATTTTTACTAAACACAGTGAAAACATAAAAATAAGAAACATAAATTAGAGATGGGTTTATTTTTTAAAGTAAATAAACTTTTTCATCACCTATTTAATATAATTAATTTGGTTAAACATTTGATAGATAAACATCTTTAAACGCAGGCATTGGGCCATATATCTAAATTTCTATCGAAACGGATGAGATTGTGCAATAATTCTAAATTTAATACCCAATAATTACTGAAATTATTGCACTTGTAAATAGTATTGCTGCTGTGATAATAATCTCAAAAAGTATAGGTAGATTTTTATCATAAAAACTAATCTCAGAAGAATTCTTAATGCTCATATTAAGGAGCATGTTTTTGGATAAATATGAATAAATTCTAAAATAAAATAATTTTATAAATAATACAAATGAAATGTTTTTTTAGAAATTAAGGTAAAAAGAAGAACTAGAAGAAGAAGTTTAAGAGGAAACAAATAAGAATGTTATTGTTCCTAGTTTTTAGGTCAAATTTAGAGAATAAATTGAAAAAAGCTAGAATTTAATTAGTAAGCCAGAAAATTAAATGTGTTTTAACAAGTAAAGTAATTTTACAGTTTGCTCAGAGGAAGCAAGTGAAAATACTTCAGTGCTTATAAATCCATAAACTAAAAGAAATTAATAAATAAAGTTCAGTCAATTTAATAAAATAAATTAATTTAATATTGATAATCCAATATCTACAAATGAATCACCAAGATAAAGATTAAATAGCCAAATTTCTAATACAGATCAATAATAAATGCTATAGAATTAGCAAAAAACTATTATAAATGAGTTAAAATTTAACAGATGTGAACCAATTATTGAGATTGAATCACCAGGTTGTTTAAGAGGGAGAAATAGATCAAATTTTTAAAATTCTAAAGTGTCTGCAGTCGTTGCTTAGAACAATACTTTTTAAACTAATTTAGAATCAAATGAAATTCTAACTAGTGAAAGGAAAAATAAATTTTTAAAAGATATTTTTTCTTAAAAGTTAAAAGTTATGTATGATAAATCGCTGAAAACAGCTCTATAAAATTTAATTTTTAGGTTTAAGTAATTTTTTTTCAATTTAGAGTTTTAAAAATCAATTTTTATTTTTTGTAAGATGCTTTAAGTCAAAAGCCTATCTATTTTCTAAAGGTGTAAAGTAAAAATAGATCAAAATTATCAGAAAAGAACTTGATAAAAGTTTAAACATTTATGAGTTTTATAAAGATATTATATTTTTGAAAAAAGCTGTTATGATGCTACTCAGCTAAGAATAATTAGCTGCCATCTAAGTTATTAGTCTAACAGATAATTATTTGGATATAAATTTTAGCAACCTATAGAACAATTCTGAAAGTATTTTACTTTTTTTGTTATTTTAACTTAAAATATTAATAAACAAAATAGGATAATTTCAGAAATTAAATTATTTTGAAAAGCAGTTTTCAATCTTTAATTATGAGAAACTATAGACTTAATATTTAGAAAAATTTTTGATAAAATGCAAGAGTATTAAAGACTTAAATGAAGTTGATAATAGAATTATATCTTCATTTGATAAATATAATAAATATTTGTGAAAATTTATTTTAATTTTCTTTTAAGTTTTTACTAAGATCAAAATAAATTTAAATTTAAATTATAAACCCTGCTATTTGTAATTTAAAAATATTTTCTGAAATTGAAGAATTAAAAAATTTTAAATATTTAGAAATTTCGAAAACAAAATTTTTTTTGGTTTGTTTACGTTTTAAATAAGTAAACTTTGTGAAATATATTATTTTTACTTTTTTAAGAAAAGATTATTATTATTTTCAAAAATTTTGATAAGTTTGATTAAATTAACAACATTTAATTTATGAAATAAAAATGTTTGGAAATAAAATCTATATAAATAAATAATTAAACTACCTAATTATGAACATAGATATCTAAAGTTTTTTCAAATTTAAGGTTTTATTATGCATTTATTTTTACAAATTAATTTAATATAAATATTAGTTAATTAAATGTCTTCAACTGTACAAATCAAGAAAATTTCTCAAAAAATCATTTTATTTACACTTAAAAAAAAATAATTAAATATTTTCTACATTGGATAGAATAAATTTTCTGATTTTGAAATATTTTTAATATACATTAAAAATTTATACTCGCAATAGATTTAAAACATAAATTATTACAACTTATTTCAAGGCTTACAGCTTAATAATTCATTTTTTATTCTCATTTTTTCATTCTGCTCTTCTTTCCTTTTATCTTTGTTTTTTTAATAAATTTAGACCAGGTTATATACTCTTTCTTAACTCTAAATCCTCATACTCCTTGTTTTCCATTTCTTTATACAAATCTTCATACTCTTCTTTAGCTTCTTTTTCTCTCTTTTGTAAAACAAAATACTTGGTATCCTCTTCTTCCATATGAATATCTGATTAAATTGCATAATTTGCTTTCTGTTTAAAAAAAAATTAACTTAAAATTCATTTTATATAATTTCCTTACTAGCATATTACTGAAGTTAGCAAACTTAGGTTTGTCAATAAGTCCTTACTTAATTTTATAAATTAGATTTATAAATTATAAAAGATTGTTTCTATTAAATGTACGTTTGTTGTGCTTGCTGATACCAGTAAAATATCTGGTAAGTATAGTTTTGGATATTTTGTATCTGTAAATTTACTGTTAAATGAATCATCCTCAAACAAAATAGTTTGATATTTTTTTGATTTAATAAGACGATCAGTAATACCAAAAGAGCTGACATGCTACAAAGGAAAGAGTTTTATATTATTTTATCTAAATATTTATTAATTATTAAGAAAAGTCAAATTTAACAAAATTTAATAAATTACTTCATGAATTATTCTGTTTCATCATTAATATCTTCAAAAGTATCATTAACTAAAGTTTAAGGTATACAGAGATATTTATTTGTATATTAAGTCTTTAGAAATTCTATATTTATAATATTTTATATATCCAAATCTTTGCACATAATATATATATCTTTATTTTTGCCTTCAACCTTATTTTATAGCTAATATAATAACTAATTAGCCTTTCTGTATGCTAGCTCCAGTTACTAAATTTATAAGTTAAAATTTAAACTAAATTATCATGCACATCTTATTCTAAATTAATAATTATTTATCAATTTTATGTTAATTCTACCTATAATTTAAGATCTTCATATGACTCAAAAGGAATTTTTTAGGCTTTCTGAATATTTTAAAACTATTTAAAAAATTATTTTAATAATCCTATCTCAAGTTAAGGTTATTGTTACGTTAACAACTATTGTATCACAGTAGCTATATAAAAATTGTCTTGTGAACCAATCTTAGAAATTTCTTTAGAGGCTAGCTTCTTGATGCGTAATATCTAAATACCAATCTAGACCTTCGTTTTCTTTTATTTCTTTATCCTGTTTTATTTTGAGAGGAATACTCAAGTTAACATACTATATAATCCTCTTTTTATGAAGGGTGAAGATACTATCAAAATATTTTTCATAGTAATTCAATATTGTACTATTATATCTTTTGAGCATTGCTACTTAAATTAATAATCAAGTTAAATTAATACAAATTTCTATTAATTAGATTATTCTTTTAATAAATATATCCTTAATCTTTGAAATAATTAATTAATTATCTAAAATTAAATGAATTTAATATCAATTTAGCATAGATTAATTTCTTGTATTAATCAATCATTTATTTATTAATTTTTCAAGGTTCAAAAATTATTTATAAAAATAAAATGTATTTTTTTCTTCAAAAATTTAAGTGATAAAATTGATAAAAAAACTCAAAAATAAAACTGGATAACTAAATATAAATTTTATATTTTCTTTTTGATTAATACTTTAATTTGAAATTTTTAATACATTATTAAAACCTATGATTAAATTTAATAATAATAAAATTTTAATAAGCCCAAATTTATATAATTCATTTTTAGATATTTTTTATAATCATTTCCTCCAATTATTAAAATTTAGAGGTGTTTTTACGTCAAGTTTTTTTCTCGTTGGTGTTGATTGATGAGATATTTATTTAGGCTTAGTAATGCCGTTTTTATATCCATCTTTAAAATTGTCATAAAATTAAATAGAAGTTATGGATACATGGTTTTCATCATGTTAATTTTAAAGTTTATTTTTTTTATTAGATTTTGAAACACTAACTCTTTTAATTTATTTGCTTTTTTAAATATTATTATTGTCATTCTCCATAAAAAAAGAATTAATCATTTAAAATGGTAAACCTTTAGCTTGCTTTTTGATAAATTCATTTGTTAAGCAAAACTAATCAGCTTTTTATGGTGTTTAAGGTTACTAAACCTCCACAATAAAATAATTACTTTTATTCTAATTTTTTTAAGAATTTTATTTTTATTCATTTTTATCTTTTATCTATTATTGTAGTCTGCTCATCCAATTATTTTTTAAGGTATTTCCTCTCATAAAATTTGAGCGAGAGCTAAATATTTCATCTTCTACAGGCATATTGACAGCATTATTAAGATCTAATTATTTCGGCTTTTAAAGTGTTTAATTTGAGTCTTTGCTACTCGTAAAATCTTTACTTTCTTAATTATAATTGCTTTCTTAGAAGATACTTGAGTAATATAAATGATTGCAATCTATAGATACTTAAGATTTATTCTACTCTTTTAAATTGTTTGATGGCTTATGCACTCTAGCAGACTAAACTCTTTTTTCTTTTTACTTGAATTATAAAGAAGCTCTTTTGAAAGGCAGTTAAAAATTTTTTGTTTCTCCACCCACCGAATTTCTTGAGCATTGACTTTTATTAACGATATCTTCGTTAGATTTTTTTAAAGCATTAGCTTAATCTTTAGCTATAAATATAGTAGATTGTAATTCAAATGATGGGTTCATTTCAAAATCAATTGTCTAACCATTTTAAATAGTATCTGTAGGAGCATATGAGTTTTTTCTGCTTGTACTTCTGCTTGAAGAGAGGCGGCTAGTACTTTTCTATTAACTTTCATCAATTTTTTAATTGTTTATCTTGAAAACATAAGGTGCTATAGCAGTGTTAGATTTCCCTGTTGTATTTTTAGATATTCCAGCCCAATAATTCGGAGTTACCTAAGGTTAATAAGGTAAATATTCAAACTCTGACCCTTTGTTGGCAAGAAAACTCTAATACTAAGGTTTCAACTTCTTTTTTTTTTACGAGTAATTTATATAGTTGTGTGAATGGTTTATATCACTAGAATAATACTTATATGTTTAATTATGCTAAGTTATAACGTTTTTAATATAATCATTCAATGGGTTTGCTTATTATTTTGTTTACTCCTTTTCTTTGTTTGATGAATCAACTATTTTCAAAAGATTCCTTATTGATAATCTTAATTCATTATTTCCCATAATTTTAGGATTTGCTTTACTTTCAAAGTATTTATTACTTCCATTTTATTTATTGCTGTTTATTTTGTTATTTTATAATGGTTGTTAAGAATTTTTATTTGAATTCTTTAATGGAGAATCATTGAACTCTTGTCCTTTACTAAAATAATCCTATTCAGAGAGATAAATTTATCTTTGTAGTGCTTGAACATCTACAGTTTAGCTTCGAAGTGCCCTTTACATTTTTCAAAAGCTAATTTAGTTTAAATGATTTTACTATTACTTATAATTTTGTTAGTAATATTAGCAATAATCTCTCCTTATATTTATTGTTTCTTAATTTATTCCTGTAAAAAGTATTAATGAGTGTGTTTGATTTACTAAAAGATTTGATTAATATTTTGGTTTAGAAGTTAATTGCCTAATTGATAATTAGAATTGATATTAAATCTTTTTGCACACCAGCAATAACCATTCGTTTTTTATAAAGAAAAAAACTTTAATTATAACTGGCTATAATTGTGGTATTTACTTTAGTTTAAATTTATTTATTTTTAAGTACTCACTTCTTTCTAGAATAAAAATATTTATTTTAAAATAATTTAATCTTATAAAAAATTTATTTCATTTGGTAATAAAGCAAGAATAATGAAACTATATGAATCAAATTAACTCAAAAAATAATTATTTAATTTAATAAAATAAAATAATGACTTTCATTAATTCAGGAAAAAAAGATAGTGTCAAATATAATCTTTGTGAGATTGAATTATTTATTGAAGGATTTTATTTTATTTTTATTTAATTATTTTTGATTAGTGAAAAATAAATATCTAATGTACAAAACATAAATTACATTTTATAAATAGATAAGTTTACTATTCACTGAATATATACACTTTTGTTTTGCTAAGTTGTAAGCTTTTATTTTTAAGACTTGTTAAGGTTAAAACTTTTACTATTAAATATGTGTTCTTTCTTATTTGTAGTTTAATTTTCTTTTGGAGGACCTATTGTAAAAAAAAAAGTAGTTTACATTTAATTAAATTTAAATTAAATTAAATACTTCTATTTTTTTCAAGCAAATATGGAAAGCTATCAATAAATTAGTGCTAATTAATATTTTTTATATACTCATTTAAAAATATTCCGTTTCCATAATTGAACATATAGCTTTCAGCAGTAATTCCTGTTTTTTCTTCGATATTATACTATTAAAACTATAGACTGAGTTAGTTAAAGAATATAGAAAGCTCCATTTCGCTTTGATTTATATTATTGAAGTACTTATTATCTTTTACCTTAAATGATATTTCATATTCTCTTCCGGATTCTTTGTAATCCTGGTATTATATTTTAATTACATTTTTTAATAAAAATTCTTTGAAAAAAATAACATTTTTACATCTTAAATAAAATTATATGCTTCATCTAATTCATACATAATGAAATAAGTTATTAGGGAAACTGCATCATATTTGTGCACTCTATATTCAGCAATTGAAGATGTATAAAAAGTAAGCTTTGAAATAATATTTTGTGTAGTTATACGAATTTCTTGATTTTATGTCAAGCGATCATAGTAAGAAGATAAATTATTTTTATTTAAAATACAGTAGTCTTTATTTAGATAATCGTTTTAAATAATTTTAATAAGAGAATCCAAATCAACATATTACTGCATTTTATCAACTAGTTACTTGCCACAAGATTACATTAAATTAAAATTATTTAATTCTTATTTTTCTCCATTTCTTTTTTAAAAAACTTCATCATTTTTGTAATTATCATCATTTCTTATAAAATCTGCAATAGCCTATTCTAACACACTTTATCTTTTATATTCTCTGTAGCTAAGATAGTAACAAAATAAAAATTCAAATTTTTAATCTTCATTTAGAAAACCATTTATTTTTCTTATTTCACAAAAGCTAAGCAAGTTGGTAAATACAAGCAAATGTATTGGTTAGGATTTTCTTTTCATTAATTTATCTATCCATATGTGAACAGTTTGAATACTTATATAATCACTATACAGAGAGCTATTTGTTAACATAAATAATAAATCTTTTATTGAAAAAAAACTTAAATCATACTTTATATTTTCATGTGTATATTTTTCTATTTTTTTATGAAGTTTAAACCATATTTTATTTATCAAATGAAGAGACTTTGGGTCATTTTGTAATAACTTTTGGTAAAAGTTAACATTTTTCATAAGAGTTAGCTGCTGTAAGTTTTATAGAGCTTTTTCGTAAGGTGTTATTTAGCAGAATAGATGGAAAATCTAAGTGTTTAAATTCATTTATTTTAAATTGACTTGTTCTCTCTAAAAATAATTTCTCATTTTTTATACTATTTCAATAATTTTGTAATATTTTTTTTAAGGACCTATGATTTAGCTATTTTACGAAAGAGCAATCTATATTTACAATTATAGAAATAAAATGAAATAATTTCAATTATAATTAATTACAATTATTTTTTGAATAAAGTTTGGCTGGAAGTTATTGAAAAGTTGCTTTTCAAATTTATTCTAATTCTTGTTTATGATATACTCTATATATTTTTCTATTTCCCTCAACTCAAGCGAATCCTATTTATTCATATCAGGCTGCATTTGCAAGGTGTCAATCTATTTAAATTAAATAAAAAACCAATAAAAAATTCAAATTATCATAAAATAAACTTTTTTTTACTCCTTTCCAAAAAGGTAATTACAAAAGAGTTTTGAAACTCAACTTTTAAGTCTAACTTATTGATTCTTATTTAACAAATGAATATCTTCTCGTTGTGGTTGGCTTTATGTGCATCAAAAATTAAGTAGTTAAAACATTTTTATCTTATTGCTATTAAGAAATAGATGAAGAACTAGTTTTTCTTGTTTTGACCTCTTCTTCCTCATAGTTTAGCTAAGGCTTCAAAGATTTTTCAATGCATAAATTCCTTTCTACCAAACTGATTTTATCAACATTCTCAATATTTAATAAATCAATTTATGGTTTTTATGTTTAAGATGATTATTTTTAATTTATATTTTATAAGTTCTCATCATTCAATAAAACTATATTTTATCTTTCATCTTTATTTGTATTGTTGCTGTTTGTAGGTATTTGAGTTTGCTCAAGACTTTTCTACAATTGTGTTTCTGAATCATTTAGCTCTTTTATCAAAGATTAATTCAAAATAGATTAATGTTTTATCTTACTTGAGAAATATTTTTGCTTAGTCTCAATATCCTACTGAAGTATTTCAGTATTTTTTTTTTAGTCATTTAGTTTAATTCTCAATCTAATAATTTCCTCTTCTAGATTTTAAACGCTTTTTTAATTAAAAGTACCAATTTATCAAAATTATTTAAAAAAATTAAAAATGTTTTAGTTTACTGCTTAACATGGATATTTTCTTTTTATTATTCTTGTATTGTAATAATATCAGCGCATAATTTATCTACAATTAAGTTATAGCATCTCAAGATATCAGCTATTGCTATGGTCAGCTTTTAATTAATTTCTAGTAACCCATTTTAGACAATACTTAAAAAATTTTTTTTTAGCCTTTCAAGATTTTATTCAATCTAGTGAATGTTTAGTATACTATTTTTATCAGAAATATTTTAATTCATCATATCATTCAAAATAGATTTATTAAAAAAGAGAACTCTTTCAGTCCTGATATCAAACTCTTTGTAAAAGTTATAAATGTCATTGCTAACACTATACAAATCTCTTTGATTTTAAGGAAAGTCTTTTTATAAACCTTCCTACTCCTCTTTCTTTTATCTGGTTTATCTTTCCTAATTCAAGGCGGCTTTTAACTCACTCATATATTTTTTAAATATTTGCTGGTTTTCAGTGTTTTCATTTACTAAATTTTCTATTCCAAAACTGTTTTATCCATTTTGTTTTGCATTCTTGAATCTCTATTCGGTCTGCTTTATTTGATGACTTTTTATTATGTTGTACAAGCTGATGTTAGGTTGCCTCTTATTAAATCTGTGCTTAGCGTCATTTGGAGTTTTAGATCTCAATTATTGGGCTAGAAGGGCTTTTTTAATGAAATTTACAAATAATAGTTAGATGTAATTACACGTTCAACTTAATAATGCTAAATACAGTTATGACTGACAATAAAATTAATAAATAAGTATAGATCGAAATATAATCAAATGATGGGTAACCTTATTGTTCATATCAATTAATTTGTTTGATAGATAATAAGTTTGAATAATATTTAGAATTTTAGAAAAAAATAATAGAGCAATTTGTGATTAAATATAAATTATATGACTTACAATTATCTTTAGCGTAAGTAAAGGAATTATTATTGTTGTTATTTACAATATCGTTAACATTCATACTATTTTCTCTACTTAACTACTCCAACTTCATTTTTACTGATGAATTACTTTTTGCAACTAGGATTTACTTGCTTTTAAACAAAGGACTCCCATTTGGAGAACTCTAATATGAAAGATGCTTCATTTTTCTACTGTTTGTGGTACTTGATCCTAACGCTGACTTGAGCTATAATTAGCCCATCATTTATGATACTGATTTTTTATTTTCTAAGAATTAACGAAATGTTTCGCTAATTTGCATCAGATCATTGTTTTTCAATTAATTTTATATGTTAACTTATGTTTAGAAGATATCTTCTTGCGATCTTTCTTCTACCAATTCCTTTGAATTCTTTTTAAAATAAAGATTGAACGACATATTTTTTCATTTTTTAGAAAATATTCTAAAAATAATAATGTACATAATAGCAAAACAATAATATAAATAATTATGAAGAACATCTTAAATGTGAAAGGACCAAAATTTGCTTCCTTATAACAAATAAAATTTTTGTAAAAAAAATGTACACTTCTCTTTTATTCTAACTTTTAACTCTGATATTGCGTCGATTTCCTCTAGAAGGTTCTAGGAGAATTCTATTTAGAATGAAAAGATTTGATTTAGCTCTCGCTATTATTGCTTGCAATCGCTTGTGAAGAATTAATTTAACTAAATTTCATTTTTTATGGGGAAAAATCTTATGCACTTTAATTTTTTTCGATATTCTTAGTGCAAACTATAAATAAATGTTCACATTATCTGTGATGAAATATAAATATTATTTAACTAATTTCAAATTACACTCTAATTGCTTAATTTTTTCCAAATCAAACAGATTATCAAGATTTTTTCCTAGTATTGTCAGAAACAGATGAATTTTTCGTCTGATGACACGGTTGATTAAAAATATTATAAAACTAACTCTTCCGATGAATACCTCTATTTAAATTGCACTCAATCAGATAATAAATTTATTGCCAGAAAAATTTTAAACATAATCAATTAATCATTAAATTTATTTTAACAAACACCATTTAAGTTTAAATATTTATTTAGCTTTTACAAGGTAAAAAAAAAACATGTAGACCGTTCCTCCCACCATGAAAGCTCTTGTTTTAGAAAAATACGGAGCTCCCCCAATTTATGTTGATGTCCCAGTTCCTCGTCCTGGACATTCTGAAATTTTAGTTAAGATCATAGTTTCACCTATCAACCCAGCTGATCTTTCTTTTATGAAGGGTTATTACTCTTCTCAAAAAAAGATCCCCGTCACTCTTGGTTCTGAAGGTGCTGGTATTGTTGTTGATGCAGGTGCTGATCCCTATGCTATGAGTTTAATTGGCAAAAAGGTATCTATCCTTGTTGAAAAGGGATAACACGGATGCTTTGCTGAGTACGCTGTTGCTGAAGCTATTCAAGCCATCCCCTTCCCTGATAACTACTCTTTCGAAGAAGGTGCTTCTGGCTTAGTAAACCCCTTGTCTGTTGTTTTGATGTTCAAGAAGGTTTAAGAAAGAGAAGACAGAGCTGTAGTTAATAATCCTGCTGCTTCAGCTTTAGGTCGTATGCTTTATAGAATTTGCAAGCACAATAATATACCAGTTATCAATATTGTTCGTCGTAAGGAGTAAGCTAATCTCTTGAGAGCAGAAGAAGGCTGTGAGCACATTCTCATAACCGATGAACCTAATTTTGAAGAAGATCTTCGTAGCCTTTCTGAAAAGCTTGATGCCACTATATCTTTCGATGCTGTTGGAGGTCCTCTTGCTGGAGTCATTCTTAAAAATATGCCTGATGGTTCCACAGCTTACATTTACGGTAACTTGTCAATGAAGAACAGTGAAGCAAGTCAATTCGATCTTATCTTCAAAAAGAAGAAAATAAAAGGTTTCTGGTTGAGCACTCAACTCAAGAGAATAGACCGTAAATAATTACTTGAATTATATGCTTAAATTGGTCCCATGTATAGAGACGTATTAGCCACAAAGTACATTAAAAAATACCCTCTCTTCTAAATCGGAGATGCTGTTCGTTTCTATCTCAAGCACATGTCTGAAGGTAAAATTTTGCTCTCAACTCTTGTCAATAAAGTCGAAGAAATTCCTTATGCTCCTCAAGCAGCTAGATTGTGAAAAAATGAATTTGAAAAATAAAATAGATTGGAATAAATTTATGCACTGAATCATAGATAGATAAATAATTAAAGAAATAAAAAATTAAAAGCATAGTAAATAAATAAAAAAATAAATACTCAAAACTAAAATATATATCAAAATAAATATTTGAATATCGTATAGTACTTAAATTAATAAATATATATTGAATATGTGTAATCAAAATATTACTTCGATACAAAAAATTTAATAATTACTTCCTTTGATTCTAATAAAATGTGTTTTTTTTTGATGCTATTATACAATTTTATTTTTGATAATTAAAATTTTAGTAAATAAAATTTCTAATTAAATTAAGATGGGTGTGTGTCAAACAATTTTTTCTTAAATTCTATTAGAAAAGACATTAAAAAATTAAAATATATCATTTAAAATAAAATTTATTGTGTAATTACGTAGTATTTTTGAAATTTATAATAATCAAGTTGTAAGATAACTCTTTTTTTTTACTCTTCTTACATCTCAAAAATATTGAAAAAATTATGGATAAATTAATTTGTCATATTTTGTCATCCTCTAATATTCTTTTTCTTTATTCGATTCGTTAATAAATAATATTTTTGGTAACACCTATTTAATTTGGCGTTTTTGTGTTCAAATTAAAAATTTTTATCAGATCGAAAAACAAAATTTAATCTAAAGAACAAATTGAATTATTCTAAAATATAAATTGCGTCACATTCACTCCTAATATTTAATTTAACCTTTAAATAAATAAATGATAATGAGTAATTCATAGTACACACAATTTTACCAAATAAAATTTTTTCTTTTTCCTAAAACACGTAATCATCAAGTTAACAAACAAATAATATTTTGACTGTCAAAATCTAATCATGCTTAAAAAATAATCGAATACATAATTAATTGAAATTAACTTTATAATTTTATTTGGAAATTTATATGTGCAAAATTAAAGTTTATTTTAATTATGACAATCTATCATATAGTTTTTCATATTATTTTTTAAGTAATAAATTCAATAATCATTCTTAATTTTATTTTAATTTATAATAAACATAAATTTCAATAAACTTTTCTATAAACTAATTAATTTTTTTATTTTTATTTTATTAATAAATATTTCACAGATTAAAAAGTAATTCTCTTATTGGTTGATATAATTTCTTAATTAAATAAAATAATTAGATAATTTATTTATTATATATTTGTTTGATAGCTATCTAAATAACCAAGATGACAAGATGAGATTTAATTTTTTTGGATATTTAAACCAAAATTAAATTAAAAATAATTTATTAAACTAGTCAGTAAAATTACAAAAATAAGGTTAAAAAATAAAATAAAAAAGATATAAAAAAATACTAAAATGTAAATTATTTTGAATAAATAATTGCTTAAATACAAAATTAAATAGAAATGTTTATTTTTGATCATCTTCTCTAAGATTTTCTATTTATTTTTTTGTTGGTTTATATTTTTTTTTAAAATTTACTATATTTAAATAAAACTACTGATAAATTACCATCTGGAAAGTATATAGTATAATCCTTTTATTTATCAAATACCCAAGGACTCTAATAATATTCCTTAGAATTAGCTTCCTCATTATCATGTGATAAGTATGAATTAAAAACTTTTCGTTAATCTATAATACTTTTTGCAGTGAGTTTTTTTTGTTTATTTTGACGCATATCTGTAAAATGCATACTCTATTCTATTTAGTATTAAATTTATTTTGTGCCAATATGCTTCAAGGTACTCAATTCCTGTTAATTAAGAATAATAAATATTTATTATCATGTTTGAAAAATTTACTGATGGTTATTTGTCAAACGATTTAAATTTATTATAATTTTCTTATTCATCTCTAAAGTGAATATTTTTATGATGGTCATCTCTGAGAGCTGACCTCTTAGGCTCATAGTTTTAGTCTTATTCTTAGCTTTATGGAGATAAATAATTTTTAGTGTTTTTAATTTCAAAATCTTCCTTAGAAGAATATTTATTTTTGCTTTCATGGAATTCATTAACATTAATATTTATAGCTCTATTCTTATAATCAATTGACAACCTTTTTTATTTTATTTATTCAGAATAATTTTCAATTTAAGAGTGATTTTATTTTTTTTTATCATCATCATAATCGACCATCGTATTTGACAATTAACTTCCTTTTTTAGAATTAAAATACTCTTCTGTTAAGCTTTATGTTTTCTTTTCTTCTTCACTATTTTAACTTTCTTAATCAGAATACACACAACTTTTTTATTCATTTAATTTATCTTAAGAAACTGTAATGATATCTTAAAAAAATAATGCTATTTCATATAGCTTTTATTAAACTGCTAAAGAGTTTTCAAATTTTACAAGTTTTCTTTCATATTTACTTCTGCTTTATTTCATTTTTTCTAAAAATTTTGCTTTTCCATATGCCTGTTCTCTATCTAAATGTGCAAGTGGGCAGTCTTAAGAATAATGAAGATAGTTTTTACATATTGAACAACAGACACCAATATTATAAAAATTTTTGTAAATCATGATGTTATCTTTAATCAAGCAAAATTTTTAATAGTCTTCCTCATTTTATTTTATAATTTTTAAAAAATTGTCTCTAGATATCTATATTATTGTTGAAAAAGTTTTTGATTTAGCTCCTGCCATCCTTTACTACCCTGTCAAAAAGCTGTGCTAGCCTATTATCGAGTCTTTATCCAGGATACCTATTTTTTGATGAATAGACTGATCTTATTCACACTTTCTAAAAAGTTCCACTATTATTAATTAAAAAGTGTTAATTTTCTTAAATCAAAATAAGTGAATAAATATATAAACAATTAAATTAATAAAAACCACAAAATATTGTAAAATGGTATTAAATTAATTAATTTTAATTTTTAGTAAAAAATTATTTACCCTAACCTTCAACGATATACATTAAGCAAAAGGAATCATTATCATTTTGATTAAATAGAATCTGGTTTGGAGTAAAGTATAGCTCTTCTACGCTTTAACATAGCTTTTCAATAGTTTCTTTACTAAAATTTTTTATTATAAAAGCTATCTTATCAACATATTTTTTGTAGCTTTCCTTGTTGATTTAAATCTTTAAATGAGGAGATATTTTCTGAAGGACTGATTCATTTTCTTCTTTTAACTTTTTGTAATTCTTTTCATAGAAATTTTCAAGATCTTTATTCACACTCCTTTGCAAATTTCTATTAATAATTTTTAAAAATATGTAAATTTTTTAATAAAATATTTTTTCTATTTTTAAGTATCAGTGTTTTTAAAAAAATCTTTTCTTGAAGATTAAATAAAAAATGCTGCCTACCTGCTTATGTGGTGAGTCCTCATAAACTCATTTATAATATTTATATCCTTTTTCATCATTCGTTCTTTTTCGTTAATATCTGCCAGAATATTTCCAATAGAGTCTAATAAATAGCAAAATATAATACAAATAAACAGCATAATAATTGAAGTAAATAGTGCTTCAAAAACGGTTTTTGATTCATTTGAACCTGTAGTCATCAAAGTAAGAGCCCAGAATAAAGATTCAATGTAGAGTTTCCACCATATTTATTCCTTTTCACTCAACCAATTTTCACTTTCAATGTATTCTAACTCATAATATGCTAATAAATACCAAGCACATGCTATCGAATGACCTATAATAAAGACTTGGCTTATTAAATTGAAGAGCTACACATAATAGTACTTTTTGATAGCCATACATATCTATTTCTACAAATCAGAAATTTCTTCCAATACATTCTTAAGCTTGACATAAGTTATTATTTTAAAAATTAGTGAAGAAACCTTATTCACATAGATTAACTGTATTGATAATAAAGGTATAAAATCATACAAAACATTATTTTTTAAGTACAATTTGATGATTTATTCTCTTTTTGAAATTAAGTCTGTATTTATGTAAATGGAAGTATTAATCTTTATCAAAAATTCAATAAGCCAAAAAATGCTTAATGAAATATAGATAATCTAATCATTAATGCCTGTAGGAAAAACTATTAAAATGCATTAAAAAACAAAGAATATACAGTTTAGTAAGCAAAAGAGAATTTAAAAAAAAAAGCAAACAGGATGTTGAGGATTAAATAAAGGTATTTAATCTAAGCACTTTAATTTTTAAATTTGGTAAGATAGGTACAATAGTTTGGCTTGAAAAGAAGATACATTTTTGCCTTCAAAATTTTCACTTTTGTCATTTATAAATTTTTTGATCATTTAATTACTTAGATTATCTCTTCTTCCTGTTAAAGTATACTTCTTAAAAAATTAGTTTATTCTAAGCTTTATTTTTGATATCAGCTTAATTTCATCCACTTTATTTTCCTTTTTATGCTTTTGAATCACTGCTATTATTGATCTCATTCTTGACTCCTTACGAGGAACAATTCCATGAACATAGCTTAATCTTTTACCTTGTCTTCTAACAGGTAAATCTATTTTTAGGAACTAGCTTTATTAAGTAGAAGATGATTATTAGTCAGCCAAAAGAGGAACTTCAGCCTTTAAGTCTGCCTCTTTTTGATCTTAAGATTAACCTAATACAATTTAGTAATCGCTTTACTAAATATTTATTGCTGTTATTTTTGACTAATCTCGAGGTGATCTTGAAAAAGTTATATTTTATGAATTTGCTTCACTGTATTGCATGTCATTGTAATATCTATTAGTAGGATTTTCATTATTCTAAATTTAAATAACTTTCTCACTTTATAAAGTGTCCTCATTGCGCTAATTAAGGTTCTATAACTTAATCCTATCTTCTCTAGAGTTTCTTAATATGTTCTTCTATTCTTTATTATAATTTGAATAAATGTCTTCAGGAACATAATCCATATTTTTAGAAGATTTTGATGTCATAATTTAATGAACTACTCTAAATGTAATATTTTTAATACCTAACTAAATAAATAAATAACTATTGATTATTTTCACTTTTTTTCTTTAAAAATTAATTAAATAAGAAATAAATTAAAAAACATTAAAAAATTGATTTTTTTTAACATATTAAAAAACCAGCTTTTTATCAGAAATATATGATGCTAACTTATTTATTTAAGTAAGTTTAATTTTTTCGTAATTTTACAGATGAATTAAGCTGAATAAATTTTAACATAATTAAATAATTTCATCAAAAATAAGCATTATTTTTAAAGGTTGGTAGTGAAAACTGCAATAATATAAGGCCACATTTCCTTCATATATCTATCTATCTATTTTTACTAAATTTAATTTTATTTTATTTTTATCAAATATATGTTAAAATATTTTTTATTTATGGCAAACGATTTATTGAGATAAAAAAGTTTTTAAATTCATCAAAAATATTTATTTTGAATTTTTCATACAAGGCTTTTTTTTACTTACTATTAAATACCCTATTGTTTTTACTAATTTTAACATAATTAAATAATTTCATCAAAAATAAGCATTATTTTTAAAGGTTGGTAGTGAAAACTGCAATAATATAAGGCCAAATTTCCTTCATATATCTATCTATCTATTTTTACTAAATTTAATTTAATTTAATTTTATTTTTATCAAATAAATGTAAAAATATTTTTTATTTATGGCAAACGATTTATTGAGGTAAAAAAGTTTTTAAATTCATCAAAAATATTTATTCTGAATTTTTAATACTAGGCTTTTTTTTACTTACTATTAAATACCCTATTGTTTTTACTAACTAAAATACCAACACTTATAAAAAAACATATAAAAACTCACTTATTTATATTTAATGTAATCAATTTAAGATAAGCAATCCTTTAATGCAATAAAAATCAATTTTTTTTATTTTACTTCTTTTTTTTTAAAGACTTTTTCATAGCCCTATTATATTTATTAATTAAAATCCTATAATTTCCATTTGGGTAATAAATTTAAAACTCTTTAGCTTTATCAAAATAAACTAAGAAATCTAATTTAAACTAACTGTCTTAAAATAACTTTTAAATGTTATTTTGGTTCCGTTTATCTATAGATTATTATGCATCTCTATCCATAAATTCTATTCTTTTTATGCTACCCTTATTTGGCATTGAAGCTTTCATATCTTAGAGTTGATAATTATTGCTTTCCAAAATCTGTTAAAATATTAATTTTAAAAATAAACTTTGTAAAATTTTAAATAAATACATTATTAATAGAAGATCTTTAGTTCTCTAATCGTTCCTAAATTTATCCAAATTCATCTTTTCCACTTATTTAAAGCTTTGATTTAGCTTCTTATATTAGCCTTTAAGATTTTTTTGACTCTGAAAACTCTTATAGTTCATTCATACTTTGAACTAAAACAGAATTTCTCTATTTTGATGCAAACTCTTCTCTACTTTTAATTTTGCTCTAAAATTCACTTTCGCTTTCTTCTTCTGTATCTAATTCTGTGACTGGATAATCTTTTATTTTCTCTACTTCTTCAATATATTCTTTAAATTCAATTTATACCATTTAATTTGAAGCATCCTTAACTTGTTGAGTAATTAATAAGGTATTTGTTTTTTTCTTTTTATTTCTTTCTTTATACTTCCTAAATTACTCAACCTTTTAGTAATGGCTCATATTACCGTAAAAATCTTCTCTATCAAAATGGGTCAATGGACAATCACTTGAATAATGATTAAATTTATTGCATGTGAAACATTTGACTTATATTTTTTCATAGTTTTTATAAATCATGATGTCATCTTTAATTTGGCAGAATTACTCGTAATCTTTTTCATTCTGTTGGATTACATTTAAAAATTTATCTCTTGAAATCTTTATTATAGTAGTAAATGCTTTAGATTTAGCACAAGCACCCCTAACATGACCAGTAAAGAAACTATGTTAACCGAAAATACATTCTTAACCTAGCACGGCTAAAGTTTTAGATATTTGAGACTCAGCTGAAACTTATCTAGATAATTCAACTTAAAAAAAAAATATTAATTAGAAAATAAAAACTTTTTAATAATACCACTCCCTTCTGCTATATACATCAAAGAAAAATCACTATTTTAATCTTCTCTAAATATAATTTGATTTGGTAGATAGTATAGTTCCTCTATACAATCTATGATCTTATTATGTGTCTGTTCACTAAAATATTTAGAGATGTATTATATTTTTTTAAGTATCCTTCCATAGTATTCTCTATGAATCTACTCACTCAAGTGAGTTGAGATTTTAGAGAGCACTTACTCATTTTCTTCTGATATTTTCTTATAATTTTTTTGATAAAAGTATTCTAAATCTATGTTAACTCTTCTTTAAAGGTTTCTAGCAATAAAATATGTTTATATTAGTTTTAAAATATTTTTAAATTAATATTTTGATTTAAATTTACTTGCTAATACAACGTTTTCTCATGTAGTCATTTATGATATTAATATCTCTTCTTTGCATTTATTCCTGTTCATCAATAGCTGAAAGCATAACACCAATGACATTTATTAAATAACCAAATATGACTGTTGTTATCAACATATTAAGACAAGTAAAGCTTACTGATAGAGGAGTATTAGCTAAATTTGATCCTGTAGCCATCAGTGTTAAAGACCAATACAAAGACTCTAAATATACAATCCACCACGACCTATTATCAGGAATGATAGTTGAAGTTGATTCAACTTCTACATTTAAATATTTCCTTTCAATAACCAAAATTAGTTGCCACATACAAGCAATAACATGAGCTATCATAAATAATTTAAAAACAAGATTAATAAGCTAAATACTAAAATATTTTTTCACTGCTATACAGAGCTGTCTTTAGATATCTTCATTTTCTTCTTTAATATTTCTAACTTTTACAAAACTTATGATTGCTAAATAAAAATTTATTGATTCACTACTTTGAATCAAAATAAGTGAAACAAACGGCAGTAAATCATTTAAAGCATTTTTTTTGATGTAATTAGCAATTATTTTTTCTCTATCAACAACAATATTTGTTCCGATATAAATAGAAGTGTTTAATTTAATTAAAACATTTAGAGCCCAAATAAATGCCATTATTTTTAAAGTATATTTCTGATACTCAAACTAACCTTCAAATACAAGCAAAACACTTAAAAAAGTAAAAAAACAAATGTTAAGTATGTTCTAAATAATTTGATAGCTAAATAAAAGTGGGTGTTAGGGATTGAATAAAGGAATCATTTTGAAACACTTTTTTTTCTTCTTCTAAAACTATATCATTAGTATTTCTAGATTATTTATAAATCTGCTCCTTTTTTAATCTCTTAAATCACTATAATCATTCAATGCATTCCTCACCTTACTAATTTTGAGGTAATTAGTTCTACCAGAGATAGTTTTTGTTAAAAAAAAATTCAATATTCTCTACCTAATTTTTGTTATTTTGTTTATGTCTTATCTTTATAATTAGCTTTTATGTAAACTATTATTTTAGTTAGTTTAATGATACGCTTTGTGGTTTGACATCCAGGTTTCTTATTGTATAATTTTTGAATTTTAGTTTTGGTTAATTACTTGTGTTTTTTGAGCAAATGTATTAAAAATATTTGCCACGCTGCTTCTTTCTAAAAAGTCTTTTTTATGGCTTGATTTAATTTCATTTTTTATATCATTGATCTCAACAAATATCTCTTCTTAATCTGAAGAATTATATTCTTTATTGCTTTAGAATATATTATTTTTACTGCAGCTAAGTATATCATTTGCTTCACCTATCATACTAGTGTTTTGATTAGGTTGATCTTTTTGTTCAATAATTTCATCCAGAAATATTTTACTAGATTTTTCACTATTAAATGATTCTTCTTTCCTGTAATGTAAATTTTTAAGGTGATTCTATTCTTAGTCTTTGTTCGAATTTTCGTAAATGCTTTTATATGCCTCAAATCGAGTAATAGAATTGTCTTCGAAATCATTAATCATTTAATTTTAGTTATGCAAATTATTTCTCTTAATTAATTAATTTAATATGCTTTAAAAAAAATTATCAATAAAAACAATTCGTTAATAATTAAACTTAAATAAAGTTAATATACTATATAAAATAAATTATTTATACATTAAATTACATATATAAAACAATTATGCTTAGCAATAATAATATTATTAATAATATGTTTAATTAAAATAAATCTTTTATTTTTTTAAATAAAAAAAGTATTTTTCTGAATTTTTGAAGATATTTAGATTTTTTATATTAAACTAAAAGAATAATTTGTATTTTTTTTAAATAGATATTTAATTAATAAAAATCAATTCATGTTTAATTAAAAATAATTATTTATTTATTTAAGTAATTTTTATTTTGAATAAAAAAATAAATAGAATTTATTAAAAATCATTAAACATACTAAAATATTTACTCCAAACTAATACAATATTTATCATTCATGATATACAAGATTTTTTTATGTTAAGTTTTATTTTTCTAGAATTTTATCTTTTATTTCTTTTTGTCAATCTGTTGTATTTACATAGTGATAGCTTTAAGTTTCCATCTGGGAAATATATTGAAAAATCTTTTTACTTGTCATATATCCAAGGATTTTCATACATAAAAGAGCTTTAAACACATTAAACCTCTAATTATAAGCTATCCTAAACTTTTCTTTATTTAAGAATGAATTATGTTTAAGTTGGTCTCTTTGCATATTCATCTGCACCAAAGTTCTTTATATTTCTAATAGAACTAGCTTCAAAATATGAATTTGATTTTTGTTTAGAAATAGTCTTAGCCTACTCCCAAAAAAAAAAAAAATAAATTTAAAGTTAATTATTTGATGTGTAAAGTGAAAGTTTATTTAAAAAGAAGATATATTACTTAATCTTGGCAATCAACTTATATATTTTTTTGAGAACCATCAATATCTATATGAATCCTTGACTAACTTGATTACTTTTTTTAATCTACTGCTTATGTAAATTAATTTTCTAAATGAGCCAGTTCTTCAAATTTATTATTTTATTCTATTTACTAATCTATAGATTTTTCTGAAGCATCTGATGAATTAGTATCAGAGTTTTTATCTTGATTTTTATTAGTTTTACTATGCTATAAATATTCAAATTATTCATAGTATTCCTTCAATTTTTGTACCAAAGTCATTGAGTGATAGTATTAACTCTTTCTTTACATATACTATCTTTTTTGTTAAATTTTTTCAAAATAATTTAATTTATTTTGATATGATTGCTTATTATAATGCACCATAGGGCAATCGCTAGTATAATGAGTAAATTTTTTACATAAACTACATTAAATTAGAATATCTTCATAATTATTGTAGAGTTATATTTTATCTTTGATATAATTAAACTTTTAAAAATCATTATCATTTTATTTAATTATATTGATAAAAGACTCTCTAGAAATTCTAATTATGGTCGTAAATGATTTTGATCTAGCTGTAGCTGTTCTATATTACCCTGTAAAAAAACTCATATGCCCTGAAATTTAACCCTTTCCTAGTACTGAAAGAGTTTTAGTTACATTTTAGGTTTAGGAAACTTGTTTAGTCATTTCAACTAAAAAAAGTTAAATAAAAATATTAAAGTAAATTTTTAAGTTGAAAAATGAAATTAAAATTTTACTTTGTCCTTCTAAAATAATTAAGATTCCTAAATTCTCTGAGTCATTTTCTTAGAAAATAATTTGATTTGGAATATAATTCTCTTCAGTCATTAATAAACATAGCTTTTCGATGGATTCTTCACTAAAATTATTTGATAAAAAGCAGTATTTTTTTAGAATTTCTTTAAAATATTCAACTTATAGTTGGTCATTTAAATTTTATGAAATTCTTCCTAAAACATCTTGGTTCTGTTCTTAATTTTTTTTAAAATTCTTCAGATAAAAGTATTCAAGATCTAAATTAACTCTTCGTTACAAGTTTCTAAAATTTATAAATTCATAAATATACAATTTTGGTAGAAATAATTAAAATTACTTGCTTATGTTACGCTTCCTCATAAATTCATTAATTATATTTATATCTCTCCTTTATGCAAGTTCTTACTCATCTCTTTCCTCTAAAATAATTCCAATCATGCTCACAAAATAACCAAAGAAAATAGTTGTAAAAAGCATAATGAATGAAGCAAAAAATGTTTAGAAAGTAGTTGTTGCTATGTTTGATCCAGTAGCCATAAGAGTTAAAGACCAGTATAAAGCTGTAAGGTAAGTTTTCCACCAAAAGTTGCTGTCTTTCATTTAATCTGCATTAAACCATGATGAAGGTTCTCCAAAGTAATTTAGCTCAACATAGCCAACTAGAAAGTACATTAATGCTATTATGTGGCCTAAAATAAAAATTTTTGCGATTAGGTTGAAGATTTAAACATAAAAATAATTTTTGATCTCCATACACAATTATATTTAGATTTCAATTAACTCCTTTAAAACATTTTTAAGTTTAATGAAGGTAGCTACTGTCAATATTATATGAAGTATTTAGTTTTCAAAACTATTTAAAAGTGAGATAATAGGAATAACATCAAAAAATAGATTTTATTTAAAATAAATTCCGAAAATTATTGACCTATCCTTGACAAGGTCAGTGTTGATATAAATAGCTGTATTTATTTTAACAAATATTTCTAGAATCCATGCAGATATAATAAAATAGGTTATTTAGATGAAGTAAAGTTCGCTTTCTCCAAATGTTAGTATAGCAGAGTAAAATAAAAAATAGAAGCAATTAATTAAGCAAAAGATTATTTGAAGAGCAAATATAAAAGGATTTTAAGGATTGAATAATGGAATTTTTTAAATTACTTTTGCCTTAAATTTCTTTAACTTAGAGGCAAGCTTATTTATGCTAATTTTAATGTCATTTTTTATTTATTCTTCATAATAATGGCTTTTATCATTAATTGATTTGTGAATATTTCTATTTTTTAATAAATTTCTTCTACCTAAATCAGTATTATTATGAAAAAACTCAATCAGTCTATTTTTTATTTTTAAGATAAAATTGATATCATTATTTTGCTTAAGTAAATTTGTATGACGTTTTTTATGCTATGAAAGAGCAGAATCCATATTTCTATTGGAACCCATTTAAATTTTTCTTTTATTAATATCAAAACTAGAGTTTTTAAGTTCTTTCATATTAAATTTATCAATATGGTTTTAAAATGAAGCGTTTTAAGAAACATCTTATATTTTTTAAAATGAAAGCTTTTGACTAGCATTACAATCCTAGTCCTATTAGTTATTTTAAATTACAGATATATCTTATTGCAATATCTAACTTTATAGCTTCTATAATGTATTTCTTTAGTTATTTTAATATAAATGTCTTTCTTCATTATTTACAAAGCTTGTTTACTAAAATTGATGGTGATCATTGGTTTACTCAATGCTTTAAGCAAGATTTCTAGAATTACTTGAAAGCAGAGATTAATCAAAATTACAGCTCTCCTCTTTTCTATCGAATAATTATCTTAAGTTGTGCGAATCTTAATCCTCTTGCTCAAATAATTTTTATTTGAATGGTTAAATATCCTAAAATTCAAAATCCATTAATTAACTACTTCAAGTATATTTTAATTTTCTTCTACTTTAATTATATTTAGAAAAAAAGGCTCATAAGTTATTTGAAATAAAATTATAGAAGAAAAATTTATAATAACTGTTTAAGAAAATCAAAAGAAAGGGTGTTGAGTTTTATCTAAAGCTTCATTAACTTTTATTGTGAATCATATTTTAAAAAATTAAAATAAATTTAGATAAACATATTAATAAAATTATTAATACGTTAAACTAAAAAATTAAATTTATTAATGGGAATTGGTTTTTTAAGTTTAATACAAATATTTTGAGTTAAAAATGTATTATTATTCTAAACAAAAAAATAATTTTATATATAAAATGAATTTGCAATTTTCTAATTTTAACAATCATTGCCAAGAAAATAAATATTAATTTTTATTCATTGTTTTATTTAATTCATTTTTTCATTCACACAACAAATTATTAAAAAAAAAAATTTTTCAAATAAAAAATGAAAAAGTGTTATTTTATTTTAGAATTTGTAAAAATAAATCAAATTTTTTATTAACTTGCATATTATATTAAAAATTATCACAAAATTAAGTAAATTTTATTTTGTATAAAATAGAATTTATTTATATTAAAAAAATTTTAAGCTATTAAAACCAAACAAACTAACAAATAAAATATTTAATATTGATGCTAAAGAATGTAAATTGCTGGTTTAAGCTTGCTAAAAAAAATTAATAATATTTTTTATTCATGCTACACTATATTTTTTTATGTTAGCCTTTATTCTTTTAGTTTTTTATCTTTTTCTTTTTGCTAATCTGTTATAGTTACTTAGTGATAATTTTAAGTTTCCATCTGGGAAATATATTGAGAAATCTTTTTGCTTATCATAAATCCAAGGATTTTCATGCATAAGAGATCTTTAAACACATTAAACGTCTAATTCTGAGTTGCCTTACACTTTTCTTTATTTTAGAATGGATTCAGTTTAAGTTGGTATCTTCCCATGTTCGTCTGAATCAAAGATATTTAAATTTCTATAAGAAATAATATCCATAAATTCATTAGATTTTTATTTAGAAACTATAAATGAAGTCTTAGCCTTAGCCAATTCCTAAAAATATTAATTAAGTTAAAGTTAAAGAAAGATATTTATGTGTTAAATAAAATTATTTTAATATAATGTATACTTAATCTTAGAACTCAATCTATAAATTTTTAAAAGAGCTAATAGTTTATATCTATTTCTTTGACAAGTTTGATAACTTTCTTTAATCTATTCTTTAAGTAAATTGTTTGTCCAAATGAGCATGTTCTTCAAATCTATTATTTTATTCAATTTACTAATCTATAGATTTTTCTGAAGCATCTGATGAAATGGTATCAGAGTTTTTATCTAAATTTTTATTAGTTTTAATATTCTATAAATATTCAAATTATTCAGTGTATTCTTTCAATTTTTTTACCAAAATCATAGAGTGATAGTAGTTACTTTTTCTTTACATAAACTATCTTTTTTGTTAAATTTTTTCAAAATAATTTAATTTATTTTGGTATTATTGCTTATTATAATGAACCAAAGGACAATCGCTCGTATAATGAGTAAATTTTTTACATAAACCACATTAAATTTGAATATCCTCATAATCATTGTATAGTTATATTTTATCTTTGATAAAATTAAACTTTTAAAAATCATTATCATTTTATTTAATAATTTTGATAAAAGAATCTCTACAAATTCTAATTATGGTTGTAAATGATTTTGATCTAGCTGTAGCTGTTCTATATTACCCTGTAAAAAAACTCATATGTCCTGTACTTTAACCCTTTCCTAATACTAAAAGAGTTTTACTTACAATTTAGGTTTAGGATAATTGTTTAGTGATTTCGACTTAGATAATTAAATAAAAATATTTAAGAAAATTTTTAAGTTGAAAAATGAAATCAAAATTTTACTTTGTCCTTCTAAAATAATTAAGATTCCTAAATTTTCTGAATCATTTTCTTAGAAAATAATTTGATTTGGAATATAATTCTCTTCAGTCATTTATAAACATAGCTTTTCGATGGATTCTTCACTAAAATTATTTGATAATGAGCTGTATTTTTTTAGAATTTCTTTAAAATACTCAACTTAAAGTTGGTCATTTAAATTTTATGAAATTCTTTCTAAAACATCTTAATTCTGCTCTTAAATTTTTTTGAAATTCTTCAGATAAAAGTATTCAAGGTCTAAGTTAACTCTTCTTTACAAGTTTCTAAAAATTTATTATTATAAAATTTTGGTAGATAATATGAATTAAAATTACTTGCTTATATTACGCTTCCTCATAAATTCATTAATTGTATTTATATCTCTCCTTTATGCAAGCTCTTACTCATCTCTTTCCTCTAAAATAATTCCAATCATACTCAAAAAATAACCAAAGAAAATAGTTGTAAAAAGCATAATGAATGAAGCAAAAAATGTTTAGAATGTAGTTGATGCTATGTTTGATCCAGTAGACATAAGAGTTAAAGACCAGTATAAAGCTGTAATGTAGGTTTTCCACCAAAAGTTACTGTCTTACATTTAATCTGCATTAAACCATGTTGAAGATTCTCCAAAGTAATTTAGCTCAACGTAGCCTACAAGAAAGTACATTAATGCAATTATGTGGCCTAAAATAAAAATTTTTGCGATCAGGTTGAAGATTTAGACATAAAAATAATTTTTGATCTCCATACACAATTATTTTTAGATATCGATTAACTCCTTTAAAACATTTTTAAGTTTAATGAATGCAGCTATAATTAAAATTAATTTAGGTTTTTCAATTATATTTAAAATTGAGATAATAGGAATAACATCAAAAAATAGATTTTATTTAAAATAAATTCCTAAAATTATTGACCTATCCTTGACAAGGTCAGTGTTAATATAAATAGCTGTATTTATTTTAACAATTATTTCTAAAATCCAAATAGTAATAATAGAATATGCTATTTAAATTGAATAAAGCTCTTTTACTCCAAAGGTTAGAATAGCAGAGTAAAATAAAAAATTGAAGCAATTAATTAAGCAAAAGATTATTTGAAGAGCAAAGATAAAAGGATTTTAAGGATTGAATAATGGAATTTTTTAAATTACTTTTGCCTTAAATTTCTTTAGCTATGAAATACACCTATTTATACTAATTTTAATTTTATTTTTTATTTATTCTTCATAAAAATCACTTTTATCGTTAATTGATTTGTGGATATTTCTATTTTTTAACAAATTTCTTCTACCTAAATCAGTATTATTTTGATAAAACTCAATAAGTCTATTTTTTATTTTTAGTACAAAATTTAAATCTAAGTTTTACTTTAGTAAATTTGTTTAGCGTTTTTTATGCTGCTAAACTCCAAAATCGATATTTCTATTGGATTCCATTAACATTTTTCTTTTAGTAAGATCAAAACTAGAGTTTTTAAGTTCTTTGCTATTAATATTATTCATTTAATAATTTTGATACTAGGAGTTTTAAGAAACATCTTTAATAATTTAAAAGGATTGATTATGATCAAAATAATATTCCTAATTCTATAAATTATTTTAGATTTTATCAATATCTTATTACGATATTTAACTTTATTATTTCTATAATATGTTGCTTTAATTATTTTAATAAAGATATCCTTTTTCATTTTTGCTAGAGCTCATTTACTACAAATCATTTGTTTACTCAATGCTTTGTACAAAGTTTCTTGAATTACTTGATAGCATAGATTAATCAAAATTGCAGCTCTCTTCTTTTCTATCGAATAATTATCTTAAATTATGAGAATCTTAATCTTCTTGCTCAAATAATTTTTTTCTGAATGGTTAAATATCCTATATCTCAAAATCCATTATTTTACTACTTCAAGTATATATTAATTTTCTTCTACTTAAAATTTTAATATCAAGCTAAAGCAAATAATTTATTTAAAATTAAATTTTAGAACATATATTTTATAATAAGTGTATTTATATATCAGCAAAGTTATAAAAAGAGTATCAATTTTTATTGAATTTTATATATTATTATTTTTATTTTATCAATTGGTATACAAAAATTTATAGCTTAAAATTAAAAGTGGGAATAGGATATTTTACAAATAATATTTATTCTGATATTAAGTAAATTAGATTATTGTTAACAGTGAATAAATAATTTTTATTATCAAAGGCGATTGAATTTTTATTTGAACAGTTTAAATTGATATTCTTTGATGATTGAAATATTAAGAGGGCAACATTAAAAAAATGTACTAAATTTACTACATAGAGCATATTAATACAAAAATTATTTCAAAATATTAATTATTTCTTGTTTTATTTTTTTAGTTATTTCTTTTATTTTTTTTTGAGCTAAGCATTTTACTGCTATATTCTAAATAATTTATTGCCTTCAGGAAAATATATTTGATAATCTTTTTAAAGATCAAAATTCCACAATATTAGGTCTTTTCGGAATTTGTTATTACTTTCTTCTATATCTAATATTGATTTGAATTGTATAGCTGTTTACAGACGTGTAGCATTTCTACGATTTTCTGCCAAATTTGTTGAGTTTCTTTTTTAGATTCTATTGATCATTCTTTTTGAAGGAGACTAGATAGCTAAAGGAGAAGATGCCATTTACTCAAGATAACTTTACTATTAAAACATATCTAGTTTACTAATATGCTTTAAGCTGCTCAAACTCATTTATTTTTCCTTTTTATAATGATTAATATGTTTTTCTTAATTATAAAATATATATCTAATAATTCTATAATATAATATTAAAATCAGAGTATCTTTTTATCTTTTTTTGTTCAGTTAAAATTTAATTCTTAAATTTAAATCCTTCACTCATGTTTAATTCAATTTAATAATAAAAACTTGAAAATAATTATCTTTTGTAGTATATTTCTTTCATAATTTTTAAACATTGGTGATTTGCTATTATTTAATTTATATTTTTAATTTTTGATAAATTATTTGTAAAAAAGTAGATTTTTAATAAATCAATAAACAAAAAAATTACATTTTATTTCTTTTATTTAGAGTCAAAATTATATTCTTCTGATATAGTTTATTATATTTATAACGGCTTCAACTAATTTTCTTTTGAATATTCTTTTTTTAATTTTAATGGTGAGCATATATTTAAATTTTTTTATAAAGAATCTTTATTTGAAATTTAAAGTAAATCTAATTCTTCTTATCCCTATTCTTGTTCTTAAACTTCTTCTTTTTCGTCTTCTTATTTATTAAACAGTAATTCATTTTTATTAACTGTAGGAGATAGATCTTTACTTAGAATATTTTCATCAGATTTTTTTATTTCCTCTTAACCTTTGCTCAATTCTTAAGATATTTCTCCTTCTTCACAAAATGGACTTTCAGTAGATACCTCACTAACTTCATTTTCTTATGCAAAGCCATCAAAATTTTGATTAGAAATTAATTATTGTGTTGCATAATTGATCTTAGTTATTAGTAATAAGGTGTTTTGAGATTTTTATTTACTTCTTTTATATGGAGATCTTTATTACTTAACTTTTTAAAGATATCCCATCTTATTATAACTTTCATTTTTATCAAAATGAACAAGAGGACAATCTCCTGTGAAATGAGAGAATTTATTACAAATATAGCAACTTATTTTGATTGTATCATAATTTTAATACAAAAGTATTTTGTCTTTTATAAATAAAAATTTTTCATACTCACTTTCATTATTCTTAATTATTTCTATAAATTTATTTCTTGAAATTTTTATCGCAGAAGTGAATGTTTTAGCTCTTGCCCGACAGCTTCTTAAGGTACCTGTAAAGAAATTCTCTTATCCTAATATAGAATTTTACTTAATAGTATCAATTATATGATTGTTGTGATTATCCTTAGATGTTGTTTGAATAAGTTCAACTTTTAAGTTAAAAAAATAAATAGTATAATTGTATTTGATTTAATGTAATTTTTTATTAATTTTAATCAAAAATATTTGATTGGTTACCCTCTCCTGATTAAATGTAAACAAGGCTAAAATCATCATGATCATTTTCATCATAAATAATCTAGTTTGGTAAGTATTGAACTTCTTCCATTGTTAAACATAATTAATTTATAGATTATTCACTAAAATTTTAGTTCAGAAATGATATTTTTTAAATTATAATACCATAATACTCCCTAAGTATTTATTCATTTAAATGCTAAGATATTTTACTAAGCACTAATTAATTTTCAATTTATTTCTTTTTAAAATTCTTTTTATAATAGTATTCCAAGTCTAAATTTACTCTTCTTTACAAATTCCTTTTATTTATTTATGAGATATAATTTAAATTATATAAAAATATGTAATAAAATTAAACACAATCAAATTGAATTAAAATAAAAAATTACTTGCTAATATTTCGCCTTCTCATAAAATCATTGATAATATTTATGTCTCTTCTCTTATTATCTTCTTCTTCATCCATTTGAACAAGAATAATACCAATTACACTGATAAAGTACCCAAATATAATTGTTGTAAAGCACATTATAAACGAAGTAAAGAAAATTTATAAAGTTGTTCTTGCTTCATTAGATCCTGTTGCCATTAATGTTAGTGACCAATAGAAGGCTTGAAGATATAACTTCCACCAAGTTCCATCTGAGCCTATACTTTCATCGAACCAAGTTGTATCATTATTTAAAAATTCTAATTCAATTTTACCCGTCAAGTAGTACATGCAAGCAATAATATGCCCAACTAAGAATAGCTTAAATATCAATTAAATTAATTGTACATAAAAATAATCTTTCACTAATTCACAAAAATGCTATTAAATTTAGTTAAAACGAGTCGTTGTATTTTTTAGTTTGATAAAAGACAGTAACTTAAGCAAAATATTTAAATGATCTACTTAAGACAGTATCAAAAATGATATAATTGGAATAATATCTGATATCCCAAATTTTTTAAGGTACTTAACAATAATAATTGATCTATCTTTTATAATATCTGTTTTAACAAACATCAAGGTATTTAACTAAACTAAAATATCTATTATCCATTTAAATGCTGTACATTTAAATACAATATCGATGTGTTAGATATCTGCTGAGAATATAATCTGAATAGATAAGAATATAAAAAATAAGTAGTCAAGAACATTTATGGTTATATAATATATAAAATAGGGCAGGGTTTGAGGGTTGAAAAGAGGAATTTTTGCAAAATAGTTTTTTTTGTTTTAAACTACATTACATAGATTTTCAATTTAGAGTTTAATCCAAGATTATTAAATTTAATCATCAATAGAAGCCTAATCATTTATAAATTACTTTATTTTATTGTTTTTTAAGAGGTAATTTCTTCCTGACAGAGTTTTATTTTTAAAAAAGTTAACTACTCCTCTTTTAATAAAGAACATTTTTTTTATATCAAAAGCAGTAGAAGGCTTGCTATTAGTTTTTTTTGATGTGAGTTTTTGGTCTCTTAATTTAGAAATAAATGAATTTGAAGATTTATTAACTAAATTGTTTTCTTCCCTTTATATTTCTTGTTTTAAATCATTTAATTACACATTTATAACTTTTTAAGTTGGAGACTTTGAAATTATTTCAAATTCTTCTAATTTATTGCGGCTATATAGGTGGGATTATGTGAAACTCTTGTTTAGTGTTCCTTTGTTTTTTTAAGAGAGCTTACTTTAATTATTACTGCATTATTCTGTCTAGTAATAATGTTCATTATCAATTTAGCTCTTTTTTGTATGAACTTAATTTAAAGGAAACGTTGAAATATCTTCAATTCTACTTTAATTCTACTATTCACTATGGCATGAATCTTCCAATCTTTCATGCAGATGCTTTAACCTGTTTAAATCCTACTCAGTTTAGTTTAAAAGGAAAGTTTTCTATCGATAGTGTTCACTTGTTCCCTCTTCATCTAAACTCATTTATTTGATTTATTTACTTAAGTATTTTTTTGCCTTACTTTTACTTTTTTACTCTAATAAGCAAATTATTTATTTACTTAATAATTTTTTAAATTTTTTCTTTAAAATAATACAGTAATAATAATAACAAAACAAAATTTCCTTTTTTTTAACTGATCTTATTAAAAGGTTCTTATATTAAGATTTTTTTACTGCACTAAAAATAAATTTTGCTTAAAACGTAAAAAATTAAAAATGCCTAAATATGAGTAAATATTTAAATTAATATTTAATTATAGTAAGATTAACATTAAATATAAAGTTATTTTTATTTCAATAAATACATATATAAAACAATTAAATACTTTTTTAAAATTTTTAAGAGTTTAGTAATCAAAGATCTATAATTTAGATGTGTAGTGTCCTTTAATAGATTTTTATTATTTGTTAGTTATATATTAAAAGTTAAATTTTGAAAAGATAAATAAATACTGTAGATTCTCAATAGTTAAGACCTACTCCTCCTCTAGATTTAATCCTAGGTTAAGTGCCTTAATCCATAAAATTTTAGTAAGATGCCTTAATATAAATAATTCTTACTTAGTGAGGAATAACAGTTAATAGATTATTTATTCAATTATTAGTTCATTATTATTAAAAATAAGGATTCTTTGATCTGAGTAGAGAATAAACAACACTTTCAATCATAATATTGCAATAATGAACAGAAGATTATTATGCAAAAATATTTAGCTCCGATAGGAGACTTAATATTTTGCTGACTTCATATTAGTCAGTTTTCAAATGTTGTTCTTAGCTTTTTAAAAAAGAGTCTTAAATTTTGCTTAATTAATTTCTTATGTAACTTATATCCTTCACATTTGTTAAAGAAGAGAGTAAAGATATGCAATTATATTTTAATTAAAAAAAACTTTATTCTTCAATTTACTCTACAATTTATTCTGGAATAATTTAATCAGCAGAGTTGTCTTGGTTATTTTTCAAAGGTTCTTCACTAATTTAGTTGTTTAGAGTTTTAATATTGAATTAAAGTTCTAATGAACTCTATTTAAATATGTAATCGCTATTCTTTATTTAATCTAAAAAGCATAGGCACACAACCTTCAAAATAGGTATATTTTAGTCCTCTATTTAATTGTATTTTCTTTGCTGTTCAAGTTAAAACTAATAATTTATATAGTATTTATAATCAGAGTCATGCTGTAAATATGGTATTAATATCTAGTTGCCTTAAAATATTGTATCTTCTTTCCATACTTTTTATCCTCCATACTTTTATATAATTTGCATTTTTGGAAGAATAGCATTTTTAATTTAATTTTAATTATATTGAGCATATTCCAATTCAGTTAAGCGCCTTACCATTCCAGAACATTTAAAGCTAATTGTTTTTTTAATCTAACATAATGTCTCAGCTACAAAAGGAATTTATTCACTTTAATTTGAATGTGATGGAATGAGATAATAATTACCTGATGATTAAAAAGCTAATTTATTGATAAAACTCTTCAAATTATCATCGATATATTCAAATATACTAACTTGAAATCTGTATTTCTTGTCTATTAGGTTGTATTTATAAGTAATTTAAGTTGTCTATTTTAGACTCACACCATGAGTGAACCATATAGCTTGAGTTAAAAAATTTACTTCAAACCTTTATTCTATTAAATTCTTTAATCTTTCAAATATGCTCACTTTATGTTCTTGCTTTAAATTTCCACATTGAATATTTTAAATGATATTTTTTAGGTAATTTTTATTTTATTAGTTGCAATTAAGCAATGGTGTATTATAAATTTCGTCATTTTAAACATAAATTAAGCACACTCTATCATTCTCATAAGAATTCAGCAGTAAAAATTCAACAGCTCTCTTTGTATATTGGACCGAGATATCCTCTATAAGGATAAATAAATCGTATGGAGTATATATGAGTTAAGATAAATTGTATTTTTAGCTAAATTAATTAAATGGTAATTTTTTATTACTTTAGGTTAAGTCTTAATATCTATATTATACTTTATAATGCTATTTCCATTAAGATTCATATTTCTATAAATTTTCTATAGATTTTTCAGGTATTTAAATTCTCATCATCACATCTGCAGAGCAAGTACTTTCGATTTAATTTAATTCTTGCATTTTCTTGTCAGTCTCGAGAGAAACTTTCAAATTATCTTCAATAAATTTTTTGTTAAAAAATCTAAAATATTATATGAAGTCTTAATTGATTAAACTTTCTTTGAATTAACTATTATTTTCTATTTCAAATTCTTTATCAATATCATTAGCACTTTTGATGTCTTGATATGGCGAAGCAGTATTTTCTTATTATTAGCTTGATATTTATTTACAGTCAATTATTTTATTTTGATGGCTGTATGATCTATTCTTATCTTTCATTACACTATTAAGTAATTGATTTGAATATCTTCTTCTCACCTGCTTAGAAGCAGTGCCGCATCTTGGTGGAGTTATTTAATTTACGTCAGGACTTGTGTACATAACGTTACTTACTTCAGTTTAGTTTTTGCTTTTAAGGGGAGAATCATAAGTTAGAATATCATTTTCATCATCAAAACTTGTTTATACCTCTGTTTTATTTAATATTTTTTATTTGTTAATTAAAAAGCTCTTAAATTTAGTAATTGCGTTTTTTTATTTATTATTACTTAAAATCTAATTGATTTATTAATTTGTTTCTTATTTAAATTGTAAATTTAAAATATTTTTTCTAGGAGTTGTGAGTTATTAGTTAGAATTGTTTATAGATTCATTTTCTTTAGGTTTTTATTCAATTTACTTAAATAATAATTATTGTAAAGTATTTTTCTTTGATGCACTACTACTATTTCTTCTTGATAAAAGATTGCTTTTATTCAGAGACATAGACCTTTGCTAAATTTATTGATCAAAAGATTATTTATACATAGATAGCTCATCTTTCTACAGAAAGGGTCCATTAGGTTTCTTATTATATCTTATACTGATCGATATTTTGCGATCAGGCTAAAGTCTCAAGTAAAAGCTCTAAGATAAAACAGAGTTTTAATCGCCCATGATAAATAAATTTAGTTTTATTGTACTAGTTAATAATTTGGAAATAATTAATTATAAAAATATAGGTAAGTCTTTAATATGTATAATGTCTTTCTGCAGATAAATTTAAATAAATCCTTTATAGATATCGAAATTAATTTTGATGATATGAATAAATTTAATTTATTTGTCTAGTTTAGGCATTTTAAATTATCTAATCTCTTTCGAAAAATCGAATATATTTGATCTCAAAGTTCATTTCTTATACATATTTTCCATTTCTAAATCAAAAACTACTTTATGAATTGAGAACAAATAAATAAGTATAAGCCTTAGTTATTATTTATTGAAAATTAAATAATCAATTTCAAATTATTTATTTGAATAAAACAGATAATCAATTTCAATATTTTTTTTTGCAAAACAAATAATTAATTTCAATATATTTTTTTGTAAAACAAATAATCAAATTCAATATATTTTTGTATTTAGAATATTTAACAAACAAAGAAATAAATAAAAAAAGTTGTTTGTATTTCATAAAGAAATAATTTTTGAAAATTTGATACAATGAAAAATATGAATTTGTTTACATTATATAAGAATAAATAAATTAAGGTAAATTTTAATAGAAGTATATTTTAATTAATTATTTATATTTGAAAATTATATTTAATTTTATGATTTATTAAATAGATAAATCATCTAATTTGATTAATAATTTTATTACACTTGCTCATTCATTCAAACAATTTAATTTTAGCATATTCTTTAGAAATAGAACTAAGCATAGTTCATATAATACTCAGATATTTAAGTATTAAACGAAATATCTGTTTTTGATAATTATGATTTTTGATATTTGTGTGCATTTAAAAATGAATTTAATAAATTATTTAGATTGTTGTTAATTGATTAATTGCCATTTTTTTATATTTTTTAATGCAATTATGCGATGTCTTCCAAAAATTCTTCAAAATGAAGAGAAATTTCAACGAAATACTCTTACAAAATTGATTCTAAATTTTCCTCAAATTTGATTAAGCTATATTCGCTCTCTAATTTATCTTACAAGTTTTAGATGAGTATTTCAAAACTATCAATGATTTAATATTTAAAAGAATTTCTTAATACTGTTGGGTTGTAAGGATTATTAATTAATGATTCTTACTCTGTTTTATAAATATCTCCGTTTTCGAATGTAACTTTTTTAATTTACTCATTATAAATATATTATTAATATTTTTATGATTCAAAAAATACTAAGCAAGCTGCTTTGAATGTTGGCTTTTCGATCCATTCATCGCCTATCAGATATCCAGTTGCAGGGAAACTATATCTCAAACTATAATTTTTTGAGCAGCCTGCTATCAAATTATAAAGATCTATAGACTAAGCTTCCAATTCATCATCTTCCTTCCAAATTCCAGAACCACCATATCTCCTTTCTGTAGTTATTTTTTCTATAAATTTTTTGTCTAAAGTTGGCATAATCATGGCACTTGATTTAAAACCTACTGTAGATTTTAGCTGACCTAGAGCTTTTGCAGCTATCAATGGTAAATTAGAAGTATCTTCAATAAAGTGATAGTCCCCCTATTAAGAGTATGAAATTTATTATATACTTGAGTCGCAATTATTATTTTTTAAATGAAATGTGCTTAAGAAATATGTAAATTAATTTTTTTTTTATAAAAGATTTATCATTTCATCAGATTTTTTTATGTTGTAACCTTCAGTAAAATAGTAAATTTGAGAAATAAAATTCTTTTCTTGTCTTTTATTAAGAATTTCTAAAGCCTAATCTAAAAGCTCTATGGATTCAACATCACCTCTTGGGTTCACATATTTTAAAATATCTTTCAAATATTCTTTATTTGATAAATCGCATTTTACGAGCTTCGATTTAGTAATTTCCTATGAGTTAGGAAATATTAAACATATTCTATCAAATTAAGATGATTGTTGAACAATAAAATTAATAGAACTTTTGATACTAGTCATATTCTTTACAGAAATATTGTCATCAATGAGGATGACTAAGTCATATGGACTCCAAGTGTAGTCTTTTGTTTAATATTTCTTGCAATTTATTTATGAATTAGAATTTTTTTCGATAGCTTCTAATTTTACTTTTCTTAGCATGCTTACATAACGATTAATTGCAGATTCTGTTTTTTCTGGTAGATTAATGCTAACCATTACATCAGCAGAGGAAGATTTTTTATGAAATAATTGAACTCTCTCGCGATCAATTAAGACTTATAATTCTAAGTTATCCTAAACAAATAGCTTATTTACTTGTGTAAACTCCTCCAAGAACTCTTAATTTATAGGATCTTCACTTAGTTAAGGGTTTTTTTCACAAATTTTAGATTTAGTTGAGGTATTCTCATCTTGCGAATCTGTAGAATTCAAACTAAGATTATTTGATGAAATTATTGATTTCTATTTTTTAACATCCTTTTCATCATTTTTTTGAATTTTTTTAATGAAGCCATCTCTCCTTTAAATTTATATTTCACTCATTTTTACAGTTTTCTAATCTTCTTTTGAAATATTGTGAATATTGTGCTTAAACATATCATCGCTAAATTCTGTTTCATCATTAGTCACTTTGTTCTCCTCCTCACTAGAAAAAATAGGTTATTATTGTTTTTATTTCTCCTAATTTTATTTTTAATTTAATTATTCTCTTATTATTTAATTTTGAGGAATTATAGCAGTTCTTTGTGAATTTTAATAAAAAGATGATGATGATGCTTCTTCTCTTCTAGTTGATTATTACTCTAAATTATGGATATATCTTTTATTTACTTTAAGACTTATTTTAAAGTTTTCGTTTTTTTAACCTTTTATTGCGTTGGAGTTTGTTCTCAAATTTTTTAAAGGTGATGAGGATCTCTACTTAGAAACAACCATTTTTTTTGAGAGCTATTCTACTTAAGGTAAGTAATAATTTTCATTATCATCTTCTGAGAAGTCATCCTTGAATTTTGGTTATTAGAAATTTACTAGTTTTCTCTTACTTGGGGAAGCAGAAAAAGGTACACTAACTTTATTTTATTATATTTTCTTAGGCTCAGTGTTAAATTTTATTGAATGGTCTATTCTTCTAAATTTCTTTTTACTAAGTTGCTCATAATTTTGCTAATTTTAAGAGTTCATGTTTTAATTCTTATTTTGCTAGCTCATATTTGATTGATTAGCTGCCTAATCAACTATTTTAATATTGCTGCATTTTTGAGAATATTTATTTAATAATTATTTTGCATTGACAAATTTGTTTGAGTTGTTTTAAAGAAGAATTTACAATTTTGATTGAGAATATTTTTTGGGTGAAATTTTTTTTTACTCAATCATATTTAGGTTCTGCTAGTCTGTTGATTTTCTTAAAAATTAAGATGGTACAAGCTTTTTACCTCTAGAATAAACAGTTTGTAAATGAAGACTTTTAGAAATAGTGTTTACTAGTTAATCATCATTATTAGATATGTTTCTGTATGTGCATTAATATTCATTTGTGATATGAAAATCTTATTTACTCATAAATTAAAAGTAAAGCAAATATTTTTAATTAGATTAGTTAGATATTAATTAGTCTTCTTTGAATAAAGTAATTTACTTTTTTAATATAAGATGAATATTTTGCTTTTTTAATTTAATTCTTTATATGCATTTTTGTGTTCTAAAATTGGGTAATTATAAGAAATATGATAAAATCCAAGAATATTTTAATTTACACGCAAATACAATACATTGTTTACTAATTCGAATTATTGCAGCTGTGAAAACAAAAACAGTGGGAATCTATTTTTCTACTTTATTGATCGAAATAGGTAATTAAGTCAATCATTTCAATAATTGTCTATTCTTTATAAGTATAATCAATGATGACAATTGATTTTTTGCTTAAGTAAATAAAATACTTTTCTTTACCGAATTTTAAATAACGTAGATTTTTATTAAGATAATTTGTGTATATTTAAATATGGAGCTTCATTATATTGAATAATGTTAATAGTCAGTAATTGAAATAATTTAAGAATTAGTATCTAATTAATAACAGTAATCAAATAAAGAAAATCAACCAAGCATTTAAATTTTATTGAATTTTACAATTATTTAAATTGTGATAAGTAAGTACTATATTTGTTATTTCTTTTCTATTTTACTTGTTTGTTAGATAATCATTTGAATTTACATTAATAGATAGAGCGATAAATAATTTTTTGACACATAAAACAATCTGGGTGTATCCTATTATTTGCTTAAATTTTTTAAAAATACCTCAAATAAGTAAATAAGATAATTCAAAATGAAAATAGTTTATTTAAACATAAAAATTTTATAATACTAAAATAATTTAAAAGAAATTAAACATATGTATTACATTAGCTATTTTAAAATGAACAAAATATAATTTAATAGAAGCCTTTTTTTTATTTTTTGCTATTTTAAATCTTAATTTATTACACTTTTTTTAAATTGTATCGCTCTAATTTTTCTTTTATATTAAAAGATCATATTATACTCGCTCCCACAATTATTTGAGTTTATTTGTTCTTTAGACAACTTTATATATATATTACTATCCATTTTTCTTAAAATAAAAACTTTTGCAATTATATATTAAGGATCCAAATTTTCTTATCATCCTTAATCAAATAATTTTTCCTCCGGCTATTAGGTTACTTACTTCTTTTATAATAAAAGATTATTTGAATTCAATTTTTGATAAGCAAGTAAATTTATTAAAAAACTAATTTTATCTTTTTAGAGGATAAAATTATTTGATTTTTTTATGTAAATTTGGTAAGTCTCATTATTTAATATGTAAAAAACTATTTTAAAAAAAATTAATATTACTCTCAATTGATTTTGATGAGTTTTAAATTTGAAATGAATTTATTGCAAAGTATAAAGTATGTATGTCTCAAGATTTCAGAATTTAAAAAAAGAAAATTACTATCTAAATAAATAGATAGATAGGTTGATAGAAAAATAGTAACTGGATTTGAGAAAGTAAGATTTAATTAATAATTAATGGTAATAAAAAATTGCTTAGAGTTTTTAATTAAATATTGAATACAAGGTATAGGATAAAGCATTAGAATGCGTTATAGATGCAAATATAAATATTAAAATTAATGGTTTTTCTGGATGGTAGATGAATTTTTTTAATTTAAAAGATTAATTTACAAAATTTAATGTAGATCATTTAATTTTAATATATACAAAGATTGAATATAACCTAATAATTTTAATTTTTAATGGTTTTGGAAGTAAAGTTAATTAGTTTTATATCTTATGGTTAAGTAGACAGCTTTTCAGCTGTTAATATTTTAAGTTGCTAAATTTTATAGGTAGAATTACATGTAATTCATCGAGTAATCACTCAATTATATTCCGTAATTCAATTTCTTTTAAAATGTTTCTGCTTTCTATAACATTTAAGATTGTAAAAAAGCACTGATTTCGTATTTTTTATTTGCGCTAAAATCTTCAGGATATTTTGAATAATGTTTTAGAGACTCAGTAAATTAGATTAAATTATCTGTTGCTAGAATTGAAGAACAATTAAATAAATTATTAATATAGCTTTTCGATTCTTCAAGTTTTTTTGAGGCGTATTGATGTTCTCCTTTTTCAATTAGCTTTAAATAGTCTATGAGCTCAGGAAGGAGCTTATATTTATATGAGTTTTTTAGTACATCATTATTAATGAATATTTGTGGGGAATCCTAAATGTTGTAATTTCTAAAATTTAATTGAAGTATGCTATCTCTAATTATGTATTTTTAATCTTCATATAAGTTTTCATGACAAACATAAAAATGTGCTTTGAAAACTTAGTGTTAGCAATTTTCTTTTGGTATTTAGATGTTCGTTCCCTAAAATGAGAATCTCAAGTTAAATTATTTTGAAATTCCTGAGTTTATTTGAGGTAAGTCAATGCAATATTCTTAATGGCTTTCATTCTCTCTCCATACAGCATCTCCTCCATACATTAAGTCTATCTTAGCGCTTGGGATGTAGTTATTTATTTTATCCTCTAAGAAGACTTTATTTTAGTTACTTTTCATTTAATTTCTATTTATTGTTTGTTAATTCAAACACTTCGAAACTGTAGCACTCACCTTAAAGCCTACAAGTGTTTTAACAGAACCGAGGGCTTTAGCACTAAACTAAGCAATCTAGGTACCATTTTCAATGAAATAGTAGTACCCTCCATTCATATGAGATAAATTTTATAAATAATTCTAGCTAAAAGCCTCAGTTGTGAAAAGGTTTTTAGCATAATTTATAGAATCGTCATGAGGATTTTTTATATGAAAATTATAAAAGGAAAAAGAAGTTTTAATATTCAAATGTATGAGATCCTCTTTTATTTATTCTGAAAAGGACTTGGTTATTTATCCATATTAATACCAAAATACAGCTGTCTAATAGTTTTCACACTTCCTTTCTTAAATTGTCCAGAAGGCATTTAAAAGGGCTCTGTGGTTAGAAAGCCTACTATTTGTCTAAACTTTCTAAAGCACATCAACTAAAATTTTTTTCATTGCGTTAGAGCAACGGACCAGATTTGATTTAAGAATCTTATTTCCAATTGGGATTATCAAAGATATTCTATCGTTTTTATTCGAATTTGATATAATAAATTCAATAGAATCCAAAACCTGTTTCAAAACCTATTAATTCATATTTACATCCAATACTATAATTAGATCGTAAGGTGAAGTAATGTAATCTCTGGTGTTATATATCTTATTTCTCAAGGGAACTCCTTAATTCCTAGACAAAATAATATCCTACTTTCTTATTTGATCTTACTGATTGCGGCGGAAAGAATCTACAAATGGTTCTATGAGTTGTTGGCTTTTTTCAGGAAGTTCAATAGATACCATGACATCTATAAAAGAGGATTTTCCTTAGTGCAAATCAACACAGCTTTTGTCAGCATTTAAACAAACTTATAAATTCTCCTCAATGTAGTTTCTATTGACTTCAATAAAATCACTTAAATAGGAAGAATCTAATTATTCGTCATTATTTAATATTTCGAGTTGGGAATGATCATATGAATCATACGCAATTGAAAATATTTATTAATTGGGGTTTTCATCTTCAACTATTTACTTTTTTTCTATTTCATTTTAAATTTATTGAGAAGGGACTTTTATTTCAAAATCTAAATTGGGTTTATTTTTATGCAATTAATTTAACTAAAAAGTATTCGAAATTGATCTTCTCCTTTCATTTATTGTTAAAAAGTTATTCTAAGTTCGTTTCATTTTTTCTTTTATATTTTATTAGTTGCCTTATTACTCTTAGTCTTGAATTACTTTTTTAATTTATTGGTTACTTTTATCACTATTGTTTTTGCTAATTTTACTTTCAAATTACTTACAATCCAAAATAGTCTTTTAATTGCTAACAGAGAATCTACGATTACCTGCTGATCTTTTTTATATTTTATTATATACTACAGGACTGTAATTATTATTATTTTATTTGTCATCTCTTGGAGAAGGTGTTTAATTTTTTTGGTTTTCTTATTGAACGCACAAATCGTTTTTAATTTGATTTTTATTGTTATTATTTTTAATGTCTTAAAAGCAAAGTGTATTATTATTTGACTTTTAGTTTGGAGTGGAATTCTAAGAATCTAAAGGACTATTCATGGCTGTCGAATAGTAAGAAAAATTCAATTTATCTTTTTGTAGTTGAGTTTAAGTTTAGTTACTAAATTTATGATCAATAGATAAAACTCTATTGTTTTTTATTTTTTTTACTATGTAATTTCTTTATTTTGACGAATTTTCTCTATTTTCAAATGATTTTAAAATGTAATTTTATTTCTGCTCTAAATTTGTGAGACCAATTCTGTTTGTTTTCATTTTTTGGTTTTTATTTATGAGTTATGATAATATAAGTTTTTGTTGGTATTTTTGTGAGATAGATCTTTTGGTATATGTTTTATTAAAGAAAAAATCTTTTTTATTATTTAAATATGAATAAGCCTTTTGTTTTTATAGGTTATTTATATTTTATTTTTGATATATTAACAATTATTTATATTTATCTTTTATAAACGAATAGATAGATAGATAATTTGATAATTTAATTTCATCTGAAGCTATATTTTTCTTGACAAATTTTGATACCTTTATTTATGTAATCTTAAAATTTGTGCCAATTTCTTACAATCGAATTGATCAATTTAATAAAATAGATTGAACATAATTTGTAAAAATTTAATAAATTCGAAATTAATTAATCAAAGAAATCCTTATTCAATCTTCCTATTTTACTTTTCTATATCAAAAATAAAAGTTTTCTATTTTTAAAGGCTTTTTTATAGGTTAAGTTTTAATAATAAATTTTTAAAAATTCTAAAGAAAAGATATTTTTAGAGCACTGAATCATACTTATAATTTAAATATAAGTTATTGTTGATTAATAATATTTTATATTTGAAGTATATATTTTTAATAAAAGTTATATAAAATCTCAATATTTATAAAATTGTGATAATATCTTTTGTATCTACTATTTTATTTTTAAGGTAATATATATAATAAAAGTTATTAGGTTTAAAAGTAATAGAAAAAAATAATTAAAATACAAAGATAAATGAGTAAATAAAAGTATTTTATTTACCATGAAAATTTAAAATAATATATTTTAAAATTTACAAAACAGAAATTAATAGCAATCTAAATAAAGAAAGAGTGTAAAATTATTCATTTTATATAATAATTTTTAAAAGCATATATGAGGTCTAACTCACTACTATGAATTAACATCAAATAAAAATTTAAAAAAGGTACTCTTTTTAAATTAATAATCAGATGAAGTAATTAGAACTATTCTAAAATTGACTATCTAATAATTACATATTATTGTTTTTTTTATTAAGGTAAGTAATTATTAAATTATTGCTAATATATTTAAGTGGGGAAATTATTTCAACATTAAAGCTTGCAACTTTATATAACGCTCTTAAAATATAAAGTCGCTATGATATTTCGCTCAGAATCATTTAAGTACGAAAGCAAAGATTAGACCTAATAGAGAAAATTTCCTAAGCTTTTTTGAGGATTTTTTAAGAGTATTTATCTAATTTTTGTCATGAATTCCTACTTCGATATTGATTTTTGCAAATAAGATTCAATTATTTGTTCTAGACTTTCAATGAACTCATAATAGGTAATATATTTAACAATCTCAAATCCCGATGCTTAATTTTTTTCTAAATTCATCTGATTGTATGAAATCTATCTTGAAGAAGTATGGAAGTTTAAGGTAGATATATTATATGTTTGATTTTTATTTAAATAAAAATGAATTTCAGCTTAACAAGAGCAAAATTTTTTCTAATAAATAACAGTAAAAGCTTTTGAATGAAATTTTTCTGAAGAGGCAAAAAATAGGCAAGTGCCATTTGCAATTGTAAATTCAGCTATTTCTGATTGTGCTAGTAAGTTAGAAGGCTTCAAATCAATGCAAAAAGGAAAAATTTTTTATTGGCCATGTCTGAAATGTTAAATTTTAATTGATATGCTTTGACTGCTTTCTTGAAACCAAATTAGCTAACCTCCATATAATTTACTAATTTCTTAGGTAAATAATTTTTACCCGCTTATTTAAGCTTCAACTATCTTTTCTTTTATGTTTTTTTAAGGATTTTAATTTTTCCCCTCTTACAAGTCGCTTCTTATAATTTCTTATTCTTCATCAAGATACTCAAAATTTATTTATTGATTATATAAAATACTATTTGCGATTGATGTTTGTCTTGGGCGTGTTTATGAAAAGTTCTCTATAAATTAATCTTTTGACTTCAAATTTATTTAAGAATGATTTGTTAAATCTACTGAAGCAATTGTTGAAAAAGCTACATTTGAATTTAAATCGTTCATTGCTTAATTTACTACATGTTAAAGATCGTCAATTCTTTGAACATAAAAGTATCTTCCCCCCTTCAGCTACGATAAATTGAATAAAGATTCGTCTGTCTAGTTTTTAGAACAGTATTAAAAAACTTTAAAACTTAAGTTTTCATCAATATTATGTAAATTATAATTATTTTAGGTGCTGAAATAATTGAATTTATTCCTTATTGTTTCTAAGTTAGGAGGATTATATCCATCTGAAATCAGAAATATTGATTATTGATAGTTTATGTAGGTTTTTTAAGTCAGAGTTAGAAAGGCATGTTGGAAGGCTATTTCGTGAAATCCTGCTTTAGATTTTAAAAATTAAAAATACGAACACTTCTGAATTTATTTTTTCTACTCCTCATCTTCTAAATATTCTAAATAATCATTATTGATTTGATCTATTTAGCAGTTAAAAAGATTTTTTTAAATTAAATCCTAAAGAATTTGCTTATTTTCATTATTACATATAAGTAAATCAGTTCTTACACATTTACCTCTAATAAAATCAGGAAAAATAAGGCAAATTCTACTGTGTTAATTTGTTTGATCTAAAATTTAATGGATAGTTTATTGAATTTATTTTTAGAATTCGTTATTATAATCGATAATTAACACTAGATCAAAAGGACTTTTAATAAAATCGTCTACACTCAGCTAAACTTTTCCATTAGCTTTGTTAAATTTAAGCATTTTATTTCTATAAACTGCACTTAAATTTTTTTATTTCTTGTTATAGTAATCTTCTAATTATTTTATATAATTTTAAATGCTCTGAGCGTCTTTTTTAGCAATTTATAATTTCAAAAGGCAGTCTATTGAAACACGATAGTTATTTATATGCATTTTCTCTAATGAAGCTATTTAAAAAGATAAATTATCTGAAATGAATCTTTGATTGATTTAAATGAAATCTTTAAGAAAGTTATAATCTAGAGGAGAATCTTAGTTAAGGATAGTTCCAAAACGCTTATGATCAAATTCATCATAGCAATTAAATAAATATTTTTTTATATCATAAAAGTAAATTCTTTATTATTTTTAAAAATTTTTTGGCTATGAATGTATGTTTTCTAAATTCTACTAATAGTCTGTATAAGAAAAAAAACTTAAAATTCTTGATCTTGGACTACATTTTGTACTACATATGGATTTAGGTGATTTTGGATTAGTTCCAATAGAAATTTCATCTATAATAGAATCTTCAGCAAAGCATTAATATCTTTCATTATTTTTACTAAAGCTAATATGATTTTTTAAAGTATTAAAATTTTTAACTCTTTGTTTTTAAGATACTTCTATATTTAATTCTACTTTTTTTTTACAAGAACTTAAAGGACTGTCGATTCGAGTCTTTTATCCATTTTAAGAGGGTATAGTTTAATCTGTTCCTATATGAAAGTTTATTGAATTTTGATTAGATATAGTACTGCAGTTACTGTTTTTACGTCTTTTAACATTTTTTTATATAATGTTATCTGATTAATCCTCTAATAGTTAAGAATATTTTGTTTGAGAACTAGACATATTAGAGGAATTGCTGAATATGCTATAATTTTTAGGCCTTATCGAACCAATTGTAGATTAGTCTTCTATTTTAACAATATTATTTTATTTATTTTTGGTAATTTTAAAGCTTTTTTAAATATTATTTTGGTTATATGCTCTTTAAAAAATATCATTTTTTCTACTAAGAAATAAATTGTTCTTCAATCTATTTTCATTATTACCTTTTAAATATAAATGAAATTAATATAACTATAAATTAAAAACTTTTACAATTTATTGTAGCTGAGGTAGATATACTCCTAGCCCTATTTATTAGATTTTATTTTTTTGGTCTGCTATCTAAAGATGTTTACATTATGTCTTCTTAACCCATATTAGTTAGAGCTTTTATATAATATTTTCTTTGTTTTTTTTTAGCTAATTAAATTAGAATTAATTTTTACTATTTTTAACTTAGATTTAATAAAAAAATTCAGGCCATAATTTTTTAGCTAGTAAATTTCATAATTATTTTAGTTATTTTAAAGTTATATTCCTTTATTTTTTTTAAGGAAACAAATTTTAAAAATTTTAAAGATCCATTAGAATAATAACTAAGTAAGATAAAAAAAAATCTTTTAATTGCTAATTAATTTATATACAAATAGAATTTCTAATCTTAAGATTTTATTATATATTTAATTGTATTTTAATACTGTTTTTATTTTAAAAAAAATCTTTCAAAAACTTGATATTAAGCAAATTGTTTTTAAACATTATTCAATAATAATATCTAAATATATAAATAATCATTTTAGAAAAATTTATTTTTGAGTTAGAAATTTTATAAATTTTATCTTTGTAATATATTTTCTAAATTATTAAATTGATAAAAAATAAAAAATAATTTATATTATTTTTTTATATTAAATTCAAGTAGCTCAAAAAATATCTGACTAAAAAAATTAAAATCAATAATTTATTTTTAATTTTGATACTTATTTTAAATAAAATAAAGATATTTTTAATTTTAATTTGCAAAAAATTATTTATCTTAAAAGTTTGAAAATAAGTAATAGTTTTAGCAAAAATAATATGTTAGAAGATTTATTAAATTTTAGACAAGAAGAAACAAATAAATAATATTTATTTTAATGTTTAATTGAAAATTACAACTAAAGAATATTTAAATTAAATGATAAAGAAAAATATATTTTTGTATAGACTCTGGGATTTATAGTTCTCTTAAATTTATTTTAGGTAATAAATTTCATAGATAGATAATTAATACTATTTCTTTTAAAATTATACATAAAAAAATAACATTTAATATTTTATTCTAATTTTAAATTTTTATATTTTTTAAAAGAATTAATTCAGAAGGTTAAAACATACAATCTGATTGATGTGAACTTATTTTAAGCTAAAGTGAGTTTTTAGTGATGAATTTAATTAATCTTAACAGCTAATCAATAAAAAGTGGGTAGTTAAGAAAAAATTGTTGGTTTTAAATATTTATTAATAAGGCTTAAGACTTTATTGAAATTTAATCATAAAATCAGAAAAACATTTCAAAGTGAGAAAATAAATAAATAAATAAACAATCAGAAAATCACATCTTTTAAATTTACTTAAAAAAAAATATTATCTTTCAACCAAGCTACAAAAATAATCAAAAATAAAGGTAATAAAGAAAGATGTACTTTTTATAGAAAGAGAAGAAAGCTAAAATTGAAAGATAAGCCTAAATGCTCGAGAAAGAGCTCTAGTAGCTAGCTTCAAGAAAAGTTAAAGATGAAAACTTAGCTAGCAGTTTTTCAAAGCCACCAGTAAGCAGAACAAAACCAAACACCCTAACTGCTATTCCTTATTTAAAAAACAACACAAGCCAGAAGGAGCAATAAGTAATAGGTTCAATGAAAAATGTTCTAAAACCTTCAAACAACAATAATACAGTGTCTTAAGGGCGCAGAGAATCTTCATTGAATTCTGTGAGAAATTCTAGATAAATTGTAGTAAATTTAAAATATTAAATGCCTAAAAAGTTATTCCTACTCTTATTTAACAAAAAATTTTTAAATAAAAAGACTTAAGACAAAGAGAATGTAAAAAAAGTAATGATAGATTCAAGTAAGATCACTACAACTAATATATAATAAGGAAGTCTATCACCTATTACTTAAACTTAAAATTCTATAAATTAACTTGAAAATTATACATTAGGTCCTGTTATAGGTAATTATTTTTAATCATTATTCTGCTTATAAATTATGTTAAGCTATATATAAAAGAATAATAAGTTAAAAAAATGTTAGTTTTAAAATGATTTTTACTTAAATTATTACTAAAGGAACGGGAAGCTATGCGACTGTAAAACTAGGTGTAGATAAAGTTAACAATATTAAAGTTGCAGTGAAGCTATACGAAAAATTTAAACTATTTGATCCCTAAAAGAAGAAAAATGTCCAAAGAGAGATTTAAATATTGTAGAAGCTAGATCATAGCCACTGTATAAAATTATTTAAAACAATAGATACTCCAAAGCATGTATTTATTATTTTTGAAAATTAGTTCAATATGAAGTGATTGATTTCAGCAATTTTATAAAATTACATTTAAATCTTCCTCAAATTTAAATAGATTGAGCAATTATTTCACCAAAAACTTCTTTCATTCATAAAAATTAATTGATTGATTTTTATTTTTTTGAATGAACAAAATAATTAAATTTTCTTTTTATTTAAATTGTTCTACTTTCAATATTTTTTACTTTAAGATTAACTTAGTAATGGAATATGTAGGATCAAGCTCACTTCATTCATACCTGAAACTGCATACTGGAAGAAAACTACCTGAAAATGAAGCAAAGAGGATATTTAAATAATTAATTTTAGGCTTAGAGTATCTGCATTCTAAAAATGTTGTACATAGAGATATCAAACTTGAAAATATATTACTTGATAAATAAAATAATGTTAAAATTATTGATTTTGGATTTTCCATAATTATTCCACCTGAAAAAAAGTTATCTATTTTTTGTGGAACCCCAAGTAAATATTTTAAATATTGTTCAAAATTTAATAGCAATTTTAAAATAATCAAGGTTATATGGCACCTGAAATAGTAGCTAAAAAAGAATATTACGGATAGCCAGTAGATATTTGGGCAGCTGGTATTCTTTTGTATGTTATGTTGTGTGGTACTTTTCCTTTTAGAGGTATAGATGATAAAACACTTTTCAAAGAGATATAAAGAGGAGAAGCCAAATTCCCACCTCATGTTTCTACAGGAGCAAAATATTTAATATAAAAAATACTAAACACAAATAACAACGAAAGAATAAATGCAACATCAGTAATTAAATATTAAAATATATTTATAAAATTTTAAATTTTGTTTTAAATTTTAAATAAAAGATATTAAAAGACACCTGGCTATCTCCAATGGATATATCAAACCAAATAGAAAACTTAAAAAAATATGGCTCGCTTAAAAACTGAGGATGAATGACTAAATTAGCATTCATTCTTATTGAAATAATTAATAACCAAAAATATTGAAATAAATAAAATAGATTTTTCTGAAATAATTTAATATTTCAATAATAAAATTATGTAAATAATTTAATTTCATCTAATAAAATCTAATGTAATTATTAAAAAAATTAAATAAATTTACTAATAATTTATATACTTATTATAAGAATTAATTAATCATTAATCCCTATTAAATAGTATTTACATAATTATGTATTACTCTGTTCTATTATTTTATTAAATATTTCATAAAGAAAGATTAACTAACTTCACTTTCATCAGATTTGTGTTACCTTCTTAAAAAAGCAATAAAATATTCTTAATTATCTTGAATTCATTTTTTTAAGATTATTATCCTTTAAAAGAGTATCATACATCTTTTTCATGAACTTACTTTAAAAACAAATTTATCATCAATCACATATAATCAATTAATATTTTACTTAATCATGTACTTTGGGCAAATTTTTCTTAATTATTTCATAAAGAAAGTTTAACCAATTATTATCTTTAAGCAGATTTTACTTTTCTTTTTAAAATAAATAAACAATATTTTTTTAATATCTTGAATTAATTTTGATTAAAAATTTACTGCTCTTAAAGATACTTTATACATTTATAAAAATAAACTTATTTGAATTATTAAATAGTTAATCACAATTAATTAAATAGTAATTAGAAAAAATTTTATTCTTTTATTTTATTTTTAACATTAAAAAATAAACTTGCTTTAAGTCTATTTATTTTGATATTTATTTAAATAGAAGCAAACATAAATATTTTTGAAATTATTAATTAATTTAATATTATTTAACTAATTAAAATAACTTTGTTAAGTTTTAATTCATTTTGATATCATATCTTTTATTAATTTATTTGTTTGTTAATTAATTTTTTTATTTTTAAAATTTAGAAAAAATATTTTTGTTTTTAGAGATAATTATTAATAGTTAATTTATGTAAAATATACTATTCAATCAATCAATTTTATTATACATTTATATAAGTTTTAATTTGAATTAATTTGATAAGTTTATAAATGTTTTATTATCGATAAAGATTTGTATGAGTTATCCATCCATCATCAATATCTTTTTTTATGTGATAATTAATTTTATTATTTATTTTTTTATTTTTAAGATTACTAAGACTTTTTAAGATTATTGAAATAGGAAAGGTGAATCAAATTGACTTTATTTGATTATTTACATTTAAATTAATTTTATTTCCATCTATTGGAATGTTATTATATTCATCGAAATAGAAATCACTTTCATTATTGGAGTAATTATCAGAAATATCATTTTCACTTAAGCTATCTTTTTTTTCTAACAAATCTCCGAGACTGCTTTCTACTCCTCCTCCATAAAATGAGTTGCTTTATGAATCCTTATCAAATGATATTTACTTTGAGCTAGTAGCTTTTGGTAACTATTAATTTAATTCCTAAGATTATACAAGAGAACCTTATTAAACATTTAACTAAAAGCTTTATTAAGATGTGAAACTGTTTGGAAATTAGTTTGGAGACCCTACTAAGTCAGAAGCACTTTCACAAACATTTGAAATATTGTTTGTTAAATTTAACATATTTTTGATTTCTTTTTGATGGATAATGCCCTCTTTTTCTAATTCATCACTAAAAGAATTTAGTAAATTTTTTTACTTCTAAAGATCATTGATATCAATTGATTTAGCTAAACATCTAATTAATTTAAACATACCTACTTTCCTTAATATAGTATTTAACAACTCTAACACTTTTTCTTCATAAGGTCCTTTATATGGACTATTATCTAATATGTACTCTTGGAGAAATTTAATTTCATCTTCTTAAGATATCTATTTTTTAAAAATTAATTTAACAAATTCATATAAATTAAAAATATAAATTAAATAACCTTAGATGCGTCACCTAATAAAATCAAGAAATACTTAATTTTTCCATTCATATAAATAATCTCTATGTGAGGGCAGTGATGTTAAATCATGTCTCTACAAAAATATTATTTTTTTAATTCAAATAAATAAGTATTTTGGAAAATTAAAATTCTTAAATTTACAAAGGAAAATTTCTGTAGATTCTATAAAACTTATCCAATAATATAGGAATTTGGTTTATATCTATGTAATAGGGTAGTAGAATAGCTATGTTTTTTGACATTCTGTATGCATTTTTCATTGCTTTTAAGAGATTAGGAGAAGAATGCTTAAAGATATCAGGTTTTGTTGTTTCAGAAATCATATCTATCTGTGGATTTATGAATACAATATCAGCTCTTAATTAGCCTAGCTCGCCACACTCTAATGATAAAAAATCTGCTTAAATGAATTCTACATTTGAGACATCTTATTTGTGGTTTTTTATGTTTTCATTGCATGTTTTAATAGCTCTATAGCTCTAGTCAACAGCAAAAACAAATTTATTGATTTTGGAAAACTATTTTTATTAAATAAAAAATTGTAAAATTATTAAAATGTTATTGAAAAATAAATTGTAAATTTTTGATTGTTATATTTAAGTATTACTTGCACAGTATTTCCTCCAATACCACAGCAGGCGTCTATTAAGATAGGGTATTTTTTAAATTTTTAGGCAATATGAAATGCTATTTTTTAAGGTGTGAAATTTTCAGTCTAATCCATATCTACTTTAAATTTTGCATATAGACTTTAGTAGTTTAAAAAATCAACATTGTTATTTTGTACTTTACTAGTAGTAAAGATAGTAGAATTGTTTTAAGAATTTATACTATCTTAGCTTGTATTTATTTGCTTTGAAACATTTAAATTCTAATTAGGAGCTGCTTTGAATAATAAACTAGTGTTATTTAAGATACTTTATGTACTCTTATTTGACGCTAATGAATAATTAAATGTCCCGCCATTAACATAAAAAGCTTAATAACTGCAATAAGCAAGAGTAACATACTTATTTCCTTAGTCTCTCAAAAAAAAGAATTTATTCAAAAGAAACCTTTGCTTTACTTACTGGTCTATTTGCTACACGAATTACTAATCTTTTACCTACTTCTTTTCAAAAATTTTTTAAAAATGCTCTAAATTACTCGCATCTAAAGAACAAGCAATTGTTTTATCCTTCTCAGTTGCTACTTACTAATTGCCTTTTTTATCAGATTAATTGATATCTTAACCTTTGAAATTATAGTCATAATTAGGAGTATTCATACCAGAAGTAAAAAAGCTATTATAATTGTTGTTATTGTTATTATGTGTTTCTACTGTGTCTCTATGGTTTTTCTTCTCACTATTCAAATGAGAGAGTATACTTTTTTCAGATATATACCCTTATTAATTATGTATTCCTGTATTAGCATTCATATTATTCTAAATATCTGTCTTTGTTACTGTTAAATTATTTGTATAATGTTTTGTATCTTATAATTAAGAGATAGATTCATCATTAGTGTTGATTGTCTTCATATTTATTTAACTTTTTAGCCTTTTATCCTTTTTTTTATTGCCGTTATCATCATCGTCATGCTTTTAATTATTCTTTAAACAGCAATTAAACATTTATCTTTTTAAGAAGTATGTATTTAATGACTTAGTAATATCTCTTGAAAGCTTTCTATTTTTATTAATCAAATAAATTTTGACAATTTAAAATAATCAAGTCAATAATATGATTTTCAATACTAAATATAATTTGTATGCAAAAAATTAATTATATTGGTTTGTTTTAGATTATTTATCAAGCATGAAATATCTATTGATTTTATTTGATTAATTTGTTGTCTTTTTTTTTTATCTCTTTTGATTCTTCAAATCTCAATACTGATTTTATGCCATAAAACAAAATTAATTTTTGGTAACAAAAACATAATTATTTTTTCATACCTAAAAAAAAGCCTCAATTCATTTTCTTTCTTTTGTAAATATCCCTTATTCAATTTTATCCATCAATACACCAAAAATTTAATATTTCAACTTTTTATTGTTTATAAAATAAAAACATTTTTTTGATGAAATTCACCATAAGTTTAATTTTAACATTGTTTTTTTTTTAAATTAACTTTTATCAAATTAAATAAACCTTTGAAATGTAAATATTAACTTATGTAGAATTTGAAATTTCTATTTTAATTAAAAAAAATAATAATTAAATTATAAAAAATTATTTAATTTAGGTAATTATACAAAATTAGGAACAAATTATAGGGTTTTTGTCATATATTTTTATGAATATGGCTTTTATTAAAGATTATTTAGCATTCAAAAATATCAAATAAGCATGGAAATTTAAAAATGAAATTAACAAATTAATTAATTTATTTTGTTTCCAAATTGCATTTGTAAAAACAAAATTATATAAAATAATTAAAATGTGTGACTCTAGTTAAGCTTTAGTTTGAAAATTTTTGAAACTAAAATTAAGAAATTTTAAATCTTCATATTAATACTTTAATAGATATTTTAAATTAAGAATGAATGTGTAAATAGATAAATTATTTTTTTTAATAAAAATTTTAATAACTTTTATAAAAAAATTATTAAATTAATTTCTTTATTTGAAACTAATTTTTTAATTGTAGATTTACTTTAATTTTTATATATTTAATTGAATTTAATAATTAAATAAAATCTCTTGATGAAATTTAGTTTGATAATCATACATGTTAAATATTGATAAACACTAGACATTGTCCTGTAAGGTAGTTTTTTCTACTTATATTTAAATGAAATCGCATTTAATTATTCTTTTAATTTTTCAAAAATAATTCATTTAAAAAATATACGAAGTAAATTTTGATTTATTTACTATTAATTTTTGAGTGATGAGTCAATTTTTGACATATTAATTAACAGAAAAACAAAGAAAAAAAAAATTAGAAACAGATTATACAAATTTAAAAGCATAAAACTCTTTAAATAAAGACAAACAAAGCAAAAACAAATAATACTACTTTTAAAGATATAAAATAAAGTTAATTTTTGAAACAACCTAAAGAGGATAGATATTTAAATTTGAATTGCATTATTTTAAATGATTCAGAATTAGCAAATGTAAGCTGGTATTCAGCAATAATAACAATAGTAGACATAGTAGTAATAGATTACTTAGCAGTAAATGAATCAAATTAATTAGTAGTAACAATAGTAGGCTTAATAGTAACAGTAACAATAGGTTCCTGTTAGAAGAAAAGAACCTTAGATATCAGCTGCCACTAAAGATAGGGCTGAGGCTGCTAAAGCTTACATAGAGAGTATGAATTTATTATTTTAGTTTACAAATCTAACTTAAATTTATTTTAAATTAGGAAAATATGCTATGATGCTGTAAAAAGAGAGAGAAAATAAAGAATACTGGAATGAATTAAATAAGAAAATGTAAGAAATGCAATTTACACCTTAAGAATAAACTATAATCAAAAGAGATGTTTTGTAAAAAGAATCTGAAAACAATAGAAGATTGTAAGATATTTTTTTGTTTTAATAGTTTTAGCAATAGACATACTCTTAATTATGCTAATATTAAACATTTAAGATGTTTGTTTTCTATATTAGCCTAAAACCAATGAAAAAATATTTTCAAAACATTTAATTAATTATTGAATCTTAATAACAGGAGATAAAAAAAAGGGACAAAAGACTATGATCCAGTAAGTATTATTGGAAGAGGTGCATTCGGTGAAGTTAGAGTTTGTAGAGATAAATAAACATAAGAGATAGTTGCTATTAAAAGAATGAACAAATTAGAAATGTCTAATAAAACTTAAATTGGGCATATAAGATCTGAATAGTAAGTTCTATCATCAACAGGAAATCCCTGGATTGTTGAGTTGAAAAGCTCATTCTAAGTAATTATCCTGTTATCTTTTAAACAAGTCTTTTAAAGCTGAAAATAAAATAAATAAATATACAAATACAGATAGATGCATTTTATTGTTATTCCTTTCAAATAAACTAAATAGATAATAAATAGTAATAAGCAAACAATCAGCCTTAATTCTAAATTAAAATAAATAGCTTATTTTAAAATTAATTAGCATTGTTAAAAATCAGTAGTTATTGATTCTTTTCTTTTGAATTTTAGTTATTTTTCTTTATTGATAAAGATAAAAAATAAATAAAAATTGCTTTTTTAAATTTAACAAATGAACGAATGTAGTCAGTCAGTCAGGCATCTATCAAATCTTCATTTCTTGAAAAACAAAAAACTGACAAAAAATTTATTTTCAATGAATTTTTATAAACAAAAAACATTTATTTATTTTTTAATCAGCTTCTTAATAATAAAATTCAAAATTTAGTTTGATATTTAAAATATTAGGATGAAAAATACTTATATTTAGTGATGGAGTACTTAGCTGGTGGAGGTAAGAAATTTTTATTTATTTATAAAAATTAATTCGACTTTTAAATAAAGATTTAATGAATGTACTGATTAAGAAAGATATTCTCACAGAAGAAGAAGCTAAGTTTTATACTGCAGAACTAGTTTTGGCTATAGATTCTGTTCATAAAATGAATTATATTCACAGAGACTTAAAACCGGATAATATCCTTATTGCTAAGGATGGTCATATTAAATTATCAGATTTCGGTTTATGCAAGCAAACAGTATTTATTTAACATTGGAATCAAAAATTTAGCTTGATTAAAATTATTTAATAAAATAACTAGGAAATTAAGCCTAAAATTGAATTCGGAAAAAAAGAGAATATCGATGCTGCAAAATTAGATCCAAAGGTGCTTTTAACTAAAAGACCAGCTAACTACTAAAGAAATAGATAAGTAAGTTCTATTTCATCAAATAAATAATTTATTTTTTTTAATTATAAAATATAGCTTGCATTTTCTACTGTAGGAACTCCTGATTACATTGCTCCAGAAGTTTTTGGGCAAAATGGTTATACAGAAACTGTTGATTGGTGGAGCTTAGGAGTTATACTATTCGAAATGTTAGTAGGTTATCCTCCTTTCTTTAGTGATGAACCTCCAATCACATGCCAAAAAATCATGCAATGGAAAAAAACTTTTTAAATTCCACCAGAAGCTAACCTTTCTCCAGCTGCTGCTGATTTAATTAGGAAATTAATTGCTGACTCCTCTGAAAGACTCGGTATCAATGGTGTGACAGAAATAAAAATCCATCCTTTCTTTGTTGGTGTTGATTGGAAAAGAATGAGAGAAAAAACTCCTCCATATATTCCAGAAGTAACCAACATCAAACTAACTATTATTAAGAGTATATTTTATCATTTATAATTAATATAACTTAGGTTAAGTCCAGTGAAGATGTTAGTAATTTTGATAAATTTGATGAAGAAGGTGATCCATGGGGTAATGATGATAAAAAGAAAAAAAACATTAAGGTAATTAATTCATTTTTTTTTTATTGTATGAGTGAAATTTATTTGGTTTAAAGCTTGATAGAAACTTCTTTGGTTATGAGTTTAACAGAGAAGCAGAAACTCAATAAAATCCTGTTTTGATAGCAATCGATACTCTTGAACATACAAAAGCAAATTCACCAAGGCTAACAGTAAATAATTAATTAATTAATTAATTAATTAATTTTATTTTCTATTCTAAATTTTTATCTTTTACCATCAAAGAATAACTCTTAGATGCCTCAATAGATTAACGCTTAATCTATTTAATAGTAATAAATGACATAGCAAATTCCTGTTCAATAACCTTTTAGGCAATAGAACTACTCTCCCATAAACCTAACATCACGAAATGAAAACGTTTTGTAGAGCTAAGTTAATATGTAAAATAATTTAATCAGTTAGAATAAATAGGTTTAATAGTAGCAACAGTAGTAATAATAATAATAATAATAATAATATTAATATTAAAACGGGACTCAGTAATAAGGAAATAACTAAAATAATAATCTTATAGCTAATATGAATATTAACAATATGTCTCCTAGAGAAAATATAAATAGCAACTTCATGCATCAAAATAATCATATGGATGAAAATGTTAAAGCTTACTCAACTAAAAATGCTCCCTTTTCTTAAAAATCATAAAGCCCAGCAAATTTATAAATGGTAAACAGATAAAATTCTCCTCTGAATTAACTCTAATAGAAAATGATGTAAATATCTTAATAAAATGTTGCAGCTGCTATCTCTAATTCTGGTTCAGGAAAATCTTCTCCAAGAGCAACTAATTATTAACCTTTCTTTAAGGCACCTTAAAATGTATCTAATAAGCAATCTTCTCCTAAAAACTAAAATCCTTCACCACCAAATTATTCTCCAAACAATAGTCACAATAATATTAATACAACTACTATGTAATACAACTATGCTTAGAATCCAATTAAAAAAAGTGGTGGAATAAACAATAACTTACCTAATTTATCATCAAATAATAGTGGAGGTTCTCCTAAGAACTTTTAAGTACCTAAATATGGATACAACTTCTTGGCTAATAAAACCATTACTAATACTAACCCAGGTAGTCCAAGGGGAGGTTCTCCAAATTCTGGTATGAATAAGAATCCTATTATTATGAATAAGTGAAAATTCAATTCTTGCTCTATAAAACTATAATTTAATGTTAGATATCGATCCATACACCCATCCATTTATTCTCATCTATTGATTAAGATCATTTTAGATTAACAGATAAATGCTACTAATATGCGCTTTAATTAACAACATTACCCTTATAATATAAATAATTATAAATTTTACAAAAATTCACAAGGATATATTTGCAATCCATTGGATGTTATAAGTTTAAATTAATTTTAATCACTTCTAAAACTACCACTCTCTCATTAGAAATTTATACAAAAAAACCTAATTATTTTAAGTTATTTTCAATAAATTTTAAAAAAAAATTTTCTAACAATAAACAATTGCTAATTATTTTTCATAAAATATGTAGTATTTTAAAATGATCATAAAATCAATCTAGTTTATTATTAGCAATGAAATTAGTAATATTTAGAAATTCATTTCTAAAAAAATTCAAATAAGATAATTTTTGAAGAAAAAAAAAGCTATTATTTGTTTTTTAATCATTTAATTTTGAATTAATAAGTTAAATTTTCTAAAGTTAAATAGAGATTTAAAACATAAATAAATAAATAAATTTTTAATGAAAATGATTCTTTATTTAAAATTTTTTAAAAGATCATTTTAATATTGCATTTATTGAAATAAAATATTCAAATGATATAATTTATAGGTAAATTTTTATTATTTCTTATTTTTTAAAGTTACTACATTTTATTTTGATAAAGTAATTTAAAAATAATAAATTTTACTTTTTATAAATAATTTTATAATTAAAACATTTATTTTGATGAAAAGCAGAAATATCACTTTAAAAATATATTTAATAGCAAAATATTAAAGTTTAGAAATTAGCTATTTATTATTAGGCATTAAATTAATATTTCTTTCTCATTATTTTAATATTAAAATTAAAAATAAAAGCTAGCTTTTTTAACTAGAATTTTAAAACATTTTTAGAAAATATCTACAAATTATTAAATTTCCCTATCTTAATAAAATAGCTTGTAAATCAATAATAATTTTGCATAATTGTATCGTGTTGTCGATTATGTATACTTTGCCACATTAAGAACACATATGACAACAATAAGTTTGAAAGAATATTTCTTTTTAAAGAATAATTTAACTAACTAATTAATTCTTCAACTAATATCCATCCTATTAATTTATTTATATTTGTTTTTTACAGATTAATTGCTTGATTGATTTCATTTACTTACTAATAAACTCTCAATCAAATCAATTTACCAGCCAAACATCTTTTTTCAGAACTTTTATCTACGGACACCAGCTAAGCAAGCTCTGTAAACATTTTAAGGAGTAGTAGGGTACATATCAGCATGAACTCTCAAATCCTTGATAGTGTCTATTATTATATAAAATATTATCATTTTTATTGCAAATTTTTTCAAATAAAAATAATCATTTATGATTGATTGCACTTTATGCTAAAAAATATGTGAATAATTAAATTAATGAGTCTACCGAGTTCACCCTTGTAAGTCCAGTATAATTCAGCAGCCCATCTTTTGCACATTTATTGAGCTTCGATTCTAAATAATTCAGAAAAATATTTTAATTTAAAACCATTTCATATCTGCATTTTCAAAATCTAAAAATCTAAGTTGCCTAGTTATTTTCAATGCTTTTTTTAAGATATGCTTGAAATTTTGCCTTATATTTTGTATGCTTGCTTGCTTTCTTTGAATGTACAAACACATAAGCAAATAAAAATAAAAGGCAGAAAAAGAAATCTAAGAATAAATTTTTTATACCTTCCTTCAGGATCGTTGACTCTGCCAACTCCGAAATCGCAACCCTTCCAGCATTATTGAATAGAAGGATTCCAGAACTATTATATTTTATATTTAAAAATGAGTTAATTTGATAGCACTATCTTTATTATTTAATTTAATTTGAATGTATTCTCATTTATTGAATTTTATAATATGCATTTTGGATATGTCTGATGGAAAATTAATTACAGAGAATAATTCGTTGCATTAGGCATAGCAAAGACCACCTTGATATCTATTTTGATGAGCAGCTAATTTTTTCGAAATAAAAAAATGGTTTATATCTTTGATATTCTTTGATCTACAAAAAGAAGGATTTACTTTAGGCCATTTTAAGAGACTATTTACTAAAATTCCTTTTTTATTTATTTAGATTTTCTTTATCTTTTTTAAGACTTAATAATTTATAATTCGATTAATCAATAAAGAGCTTCTTTATTTTTCATTTTATTTCTTTTCTTCTCTTTATTATTTGTATCAAAACTTATCATAATATCTGCGATAAACTAATTAATATTTTTCTGAATCTTGACATTTCAAATACTAGCTAACATACTAAATAACTAACAAAATAAATAAATAAACAAATAATCATTTATTATATAACACTTAAGTGCCATATATTTGATATGATGAAAGCAGAAACAATCGAAAATTAATTAGTTGATATTTTTCAAAACAGTACATATTTACATACATATATTTTTATTGTCTAAATTTTTTTATTATTTTTTTCATATCTAAATTAATTTTTGAATTAAATATTTTTAATTTAATCATTTTAAATTTTAAAATAGTCTTAAAAAATAATATTTCACTAAATTAGACAACTTTATAAATAACAATTATTAGTTTAACATTTTACATCACTTTTATTATTTACTCCCCAACTTAAAAATACATCTTATCATCTAATCTATATATTTAAAATAGAATTAAACAAATTATTTAAATAATTTTGAATTTCTTAATAAAATAAATTCAATTTTTTCAATAGTTTAGATAATGTAGCTAATAAGGCTAGCAAGTTATTTTTTAATATTACTCATATGATTATAAAATTAAACTTTTAACTAAATTTTTTTGTAAAATATTGAAATAATATTCTAATTCAGCCAAAATATTTACTTTAAAATCATAATATATCTATCTTATTTATGAAGTAAATAAAATGAAATCATTCATTATTAATAAGTAATAAAATTACTTTTTATTTATTGAATTTCCATTTTAATTTTTATATAAATATCAGGATATGTAAAAAATATTTATACCAGCATATGATATGTTTAGAATATCAACAAACATATTACTTTAAAAGAATTAAATATAATCATGTAAATATTAACCTTAGTTATTTAGTATTTATTTCGAACTAAAATTATATTAAAAAGCTTTATAATTAATAAATATTATCATATATTAGCATCTAAAAAGAAATTTGAAGTGAAAAACTAAAAAAGGGTATTGAAACAATTTATTAAATTCAATAAAAAAAACGAATAAACTCTTAAAAATAGCTGTATTCATCCTTAGTGAATTAGATTTGTATTATTACATGACTATTTTAGTTAAAACAATTTAAATCACTTATAAGAATTAAAATAAATCTGTAAATTTAATATCGCTCTTTTAAATTAATTCTATTTAGTTTTATATTTTTTTTATTTGTAAAATCTATTTTATACTTAGTTTTATTTATTTTTATCTTAAGTTAAATGACTGAAATTTATTAAAATATTTGCATCAAAAATATATAATAATATAAGAAAGTATTAAAATTAACAATATTTTAAAATATCAACTCAAATTTTTAAAGACCACATTTATAATTTTACTTTTTTTGCACAATGATCGAAATTATTGTTTAATTGGTTGATAACAGCAATTTTTAATGTTTAATATCAATTTTTCTTACCTAATAGTTATAGTAATTAACTTTGAAAATAAAGATACTTGAAATTAAAAATTGATTAAAAAATAACAAAATTTAAAATACACAAACTAACTAATTAATATTCTTTTTAGTTTACAAAAATTGAAAAATATAATAAACTAACAAATAGTAATAAACAATTAAATAAATATATAGGTAGGTAGGACAAAAAATAGAGATTATAAATATGTCATACGTAATTTTATTAATCAATCAAAAAACAATTCAAATTTAAATGGCTTTATCTAAAAAATTAGTTTAGTTAAAAGCCTAACAGCTTTTTAAACAACAACAGCAGTGATTTAAGAAGAGATATTGCTATGAACGAAGTAAGATTAATTTATTTATCCAATATTATTTAGATATCTAATCAGTGAAATGAAATACTTTTTTCTTACTTTATTTTAAAATGATATCCAGATATTTGATTTAAAGGGAAAATAGAATCATTAATCTTCTTTGTTTGGAAGTAATTTATCTCAGTTTACTGGGAGTACAGCAGAGAGAAGTTTTTTAAATTTAAATGTTAGAGATTCAATTACTGCAGAAAATATTGTAGGAAGCATTTTTGAATTGTCTGATAGAAAATAAAATTAATTTAAAAATTTTTTAAATTACAATTAGAAATACTAGACTTAGCCATAGAATATCAGCATGTTTAATAGTAATATTGCAGGTCATAATACATACTCTCAAACATCACAGCTAGCCTTCAAGTAGCCTACATAATAATCATTTTTAAATTATGATAGCTTTAATAACAATAACCCATCCCCAAACAAGGTAGCATCTATGTAATCCTAGTAGCACCAATAAATTTCTTTTTTTGATATGTAATTTTGTAATAAAAATCATTTCAAAATGTAATATTTCTATACAATATATATTTTTAGTGATTTTGATAATGCAGAGGATGGCACTGATAACTTTTATTACAGTTCCAATTTTCATGTGCATTAAAACGAACTAAGATCTAATGCGAGTTAACAATCTAATAAACTATAATTATAAAAATTTAAATAAGAGATAAATGGTTTATTGTAAGAATAATTTCATCATAAAATTTTTTATTTGGAAAAAAAAAAGTTGTGTTTCATCATTAAATTATTTATATTTATAATAGATCTAACGAGAATAGCAGATAACCTTCAAGTAGAGAAAATCAGGCAGACTATTTCTCTAGTAATTTATCAAATAAGAGAAACAATTTTAGATCTGTGGATGGTTTATATGAAAATCAATATTAATAAATTGGAGTATACTCTCATGATAATTCTTCAAAAGCTGCAGATAGTCAGTTTGTAGGTTAACAAGGGACTAAAAATTATTATAAATTTTCAAATTTAGTAGGGAACACTAGCTACTAGAAACCATAATATGAAAATCATAGTTTAATGCTAGAAAATACAGATGATAGTTTTATTTTTAGCAAAGATAAAATGAAAAAAAATTCTAGAAGTTCATCTATCTTAGGTGATAATCTGTTTTCTACTTAAAACTAATAATACGATTTAAATTCAAGTTATATATAACCTCATAGCGTTTAGAACACTGTTAGAAGTAGTTTGCTTACATTAAATTCCAATTCAAATTAATCAATTAACTAAGGCTTTAGATATAGAACTCAATATTAGAATAGCTCTGAAAGTAAAAAAAAAAACGAATTTGAAAGTAATTCAAAAGATGGAGGTTATAAGGTAGGCTAAGATTTTGCAAAAAAGCTAAGATTACAAAAATGTGAAAGTACAGGTGATTTTTAAGTGAGCTAGTTTTAATAAACTTAAACAAAATCTCCACTATCAAATAATGCAAAGAATTAAAGTTTATAATAATAAAATCAAAATAGGAGCTAAATTACTAATGCTGATCAAAATTAAGTCGGAGTTTATAAATAAGGTTCATAAAAATAATATTAACAAAATAATTCTAAAGCTTAAACAGAGGAAAGTACTATTTATATCCCTACATAAGAAACAAAAAGCTCTTACAGCACTCATAATTTTGATTCTACTGAGTCTGCTGAAAAAAATCAAACATAGAAAGAGGATCAATAAAATAAAATGAGTCAAAATAATCAATTTTCCAAATAATGGGAAGAACTAAATTCTTTTAAAAAGAATGCAGCACAAGAAGAATAAAAAAGTAAAGAATTAACTGAGAAATTAATTTAAGGTGGCTCTACTTCAAAAATCGACTTCAAATCAATAAAATTATCACGCACTCCCCTATAAACAATAGACATAAAATAATAATTAGCAAATATTGATTAAAAAGCAAAATTAGAAGCCTATGGAGAATCAATGTAACCTCCAGAACTGACTAAAGTAGAATAGTTTGTTCCATAACTCCTTTAAAAAAATTCTATTATTTAAAGTATAAAAACACCATCAAACTAAGATGATCGATAACAATAAACTTGTTAAGGAGATTAAAATACTGAATAAAAATCTAATCAAAATATGAACACAAACAATGAAAGTATAAAATAGAATGATGATAGTATAAACGATAACAAAAAAAAGTAATCTTCAACTATTAATAATTAGAAAATAAACATTTAATAAAATGAATAAAAGAAAAATGATCAACCAACTTAAAAGGGAAAAAATTAGATAGAGGAAAATATTAATTAAAAAAATATAAGCAAAGTCTAGTAATAAGAGGAAATTGTCAAATAAAGCTCAACAACTTAAGAATAAAGTTAAAAATTAGTAGAAATTAAGTCAAAAGAATAAAATAAAAATGAAATTAAAACTTAAAATTAAGCTAAAGATAAACCAATTAAAAATCTAGTTCAAGTTTAGCAAAAAAAAGAAAATTAAGAAATTAATGAGGTAGAAACTGTTAAGAAATCTAAAAACAATAATGTTATTGAGAAAATAGAATAATCACATGAAGAAAAGAATTAGCAGAGTGATAAAGATTAAACTTAAAAATAAAATGCAACAACTAAAAACTAATAAAATTAGTAATTAATTACATAAAAAACTTAAAATTAAGACGCACTGGAACAAAAGCCTAAATCTGAAGCTGAAAATCCTAGTAAAAAATAACTTTAAATAAATTTAAACAATAATTAAATAAAATAATAAAACACAGAAAATGCATCTGCATAAAACTCTTCAAGATAGTAAGTTGATATTTAAGGAATAGTTTAAAATATTAGATCTATTAAGGAGGATTTAAAGCAAAAAAGAAATAATAGGAATGCTTAAGAAGAAAATGTAAGCAAAAGTAGTGCAAATGTATTATAAACTGATCCTTCCTCCACTCCTTCTTTTTAACTTGCCACTTAGTAGCTACAAGAATTCAGTTAGATCAATTAAAAAGAGAATAACTCTCATATCGAATCATTAAAAAATGAAATATTTTCAGATTTTGGAAAAAAAGGTAAAGAAATGGAGCAACAAGATTTTCCAATGATTGAAGAAGAGTAGATTTAACCAGAAAATTAAATTTTAATTGAAAATAATCTAAATCCTTAGAAGAACAAAAATAAATTCCAAATGGATGTGATAGAAGAAGAAATAAGAACAAAAAATACAAGTTAAGAATAGATAAATACAAGAACCTCTATAATGTCATTTGTACAAGATCAAAATGCCTAATAAGTTGAAGAAGAAAATTAAATCGAAGTTAGTTTTAATGGTATGAATAATGACATGGAGTATGTAAGCAACCAAAATATTAACGATGAGCAAACACCATCAGCTAACAATGAAAACCAAGTTTTTGCTTTAGAGGCTGAGTATAGTGATGGAGATTAATTAGAAAAATGTAATGAAATTTTATAAAAAGAACTTTCTCTAGATCTTATTATGAAATACTAATCTCTTCTAAACGAAGCAAGTAGAGCTTCAGTTAAAAATCTGCCTCTTCAGTAATTAAATACTAGTATTATTTATTTTCAATATAATTTTAATAAAAAAACAGGTACACTAAAGAAATGGTCAACTTAGCATATTGTATATTACAAACAGTTAGAAACTGCTCATAAATTCCAAAAGATTCAGACGAAGATCAAGAATAACAATTTTGAAACATTAAATACAAATAAAAATTATAAAGAATTAATATTGAAAATAAATGAAATAAAGAAAGAAAACTTAAAATATTAAAAATTAAAATATAAATTATATCTCCAAACTATAAACAAACAAACCTATATATAAATATTATCATTTTTAAATTTATATTTCCTTGTACATATAAATCATTCTATCTATAACTCTTTAAGTTTCATTAAATTAAATGGTCATAAAATAATTACAAATACAAAAAAATTCAAGTTATTAAAGTATATCCATTATCATCCTATTAAATTTCAAATATAACACAAACGATTCCTTAGTGTAGTGGTTATCACGTCAGTCTAACACACTGAAGGTCCCGAGTTCAAACCTCGGAGGAATCATTTTTTTAATATGCGATATCTATTAGTTTGATTTTATCAAAATTTTTTTTTTTTTGAAGTAATCTAAAAGTAATAAAAATTTTTAAAGATAAAGGTTGCTTTAATTTAAAATAAAATTTGTCATTTCGACATTATAATAGATAATATCATGCTAGAAAATTCTAAATATGCTGAAAAAAGTATTTATGCTTGTTAATAGCAAATTTTTTTGCATAAAGATCTTTGATTTTAAAATTTCTTTTATATTCTCAGTTTCATACAAGTGATTATACAAAATTGTAGTAATGTTAATCTAAATTGTCACAATATTGATGTTTTATCAAACTATTTGTTGTTTATCATCATAGCTTTTTATGGTTCTATTTAAGCAAAAGTTTTTATTATTAACATAAGATTATCAAACAAACAAAAAATTAAAGATCTGTATTTGATATAGAAGAATTATAAATAAGAAACATCTAATGGATATAAGCGAGAAGTATTTTTAAATAGAAGAGTAAGTAATAGCTTAAAGACACTTATTCATAGATGAATAGACTAACTAAGAGTTGAACTAAATTTTAAAAGAAAACGAAGAAATAGATGGTCAAATAGCAAATAGAACCAGTAGAACAAACGAAATATATACATCGCTAGTTGAATAATAGAATAATGAAAATCCTAATCAACAGTAAGAGAACCTTAATATAATCAAGGAAATCGATGAAAACGAAAATAAAGAATAATTTGCTGCTAAAAATAGGGCATTTACATTTTTCTATAAACAAGCTATTAATGATCTAGCTTACGGCATAATATTTCATGGAGTAAAGTTTTTTATATGCTTTGTAGTTCTCTATTTTAGATCAAATTCATGTGATTCTAATGAGCTGGTAAAGTGGTTAGAATGGATTAAATTTATAGAGTAAATGACAATTTTATATATTTTTACTATGATAATTTACTTCTAGCAAAAAAAAGAAATTCTTAAAAGATTTTATTTTGATGAGCTTGTATAAAACTTAGACGATACTTAAATCCTTAACATGAATTTGAATTTTGAAGATCATATAGCTCGTGTAAAAGCACATTTAATAAAATCCTTCAAAACATATAGGATTTTGCACTTCCTTTTTAACAAGCTGAGTAACTTCTTTTAATAGCTATTGCTAATTGCTGGGAACTGCATATACTTAAAATTCGAACAAACAGATTGTGATATAAGTAATTTTTTTCATAATTTTAATAGTACCTCATTTCGGAATTTAATTTCAAATAAAGTAAAAAGAGAAACCCTTTCTAAATTTATGAAAATTAATTTGCTATTTTATAAATTTCACATTACATTTATTTTAACTACTAAAATTTATAAAAAGATATTTAATGGGGAGTATTCCTAATGTTAATAATTGGTTATGTGTTTTAATCTGCCTTCTTAGCATGCTTTATAATGACTATTGCTTCCATGATAGTATGGATACCTTCTTTTACCTGCTATTTAATTTATACAGCATATAAGTACTTTGTGAATAAACAAAAGATAAAAGTATATTTAATAATATTAAATCATTTATACTTAATATTAAATAAATTTAATTAAAAATATATAGAAAGCTTCACAAAATGTTTAAAGGATAATAATAAAAAATCTATAAAATATGGAAAATGCAGATTGTATGATTTGTTTAGAGAACTTTTAAAAAAAGCAGGAAATTTATATTTTGCCATGCAATTAAAAGTAAAAAAAAATTATTATTTTAATAATTTATAAATATCTTATTAAACTAAAAAGGCATATCTTCCACTCCAAATGTATAAACTAATGGTTTACCTAGCACTTAAATTGCCCTATATGCAGAAAGAATATATGAGGATACACTAATTAAGTTAGACCTAATATAGACAGTTTATTTAAAAAAGTTAAAAAATAATAATAAAAAATGTTACTTTATCAATAAAATTTACTACCATTTCAATCACAAATCATAATAATATTATATATAATTTTTTATTTGTAGATATATTCCTTTAATAAGAAATAAAAATTTAAATATATTCTGCACGATTTAAATTTTATTTTTATGATAATACATATAATACGGTTTAATTTTAAATAGTAACTTATTTTATTCTAAATTGTATTTTAGCTTTTGGTTTACATATTTTTTGCTAATAATAAAATAAGAATAAAAAAATAGACACAAAAATTTTTATTTTTGAAAATTCTTTCTAAAAATAAAACTAAACAAAAATTGATTATAGAAATAGAAATAATATTCAATAACTTATGCTATTTTTTACAGTTTAAAGGGAAAAAAACGAAATATAAAAATTAAATTATAACTAAAATAAAAGATGATGAGAAATGATTTATAATAATAAAATAAATTAAATATAATATGGTAAAATTGCTAACATGGCTGATTGTATTTTAAAAACTATTTATAGTAAATCAAATAATTTGTTTTAATGATGAATGGATGAGTTTATGTGAAATTTTATTTAAGATTTTTCTAAATAGATATTTTGCTTAACTATCTCTGAATACTATTTCATCTATTATAAATCATTTTTATCATTTTTATAAAAAAAACCTCATAATCGACTTAACTTGATTATTATGAATAATAAAATTTTTGGTTAAAATTTCTCATTTTTCAATCCTAAATATATATTTAAATAATTAAATTAAAATTAAAGTATGCATTTTTTAAAATTAATTATTAACTTATTTCTTTTAGGTTATCTTAGAGAATTTCTAAATTTAAGTTTATATAATTAAGTAAAAATACATTTTTTATCTTGTATTTCAATCGATTGTTTCAAATCCTTTGCTTTATACAAATAGCTTTTATATTTCTAATTTTGAGTTTTTTTTCCTTTTTTTTAAAAAAAGAGAGAGTAAAAAATTTTTTTATTTATTTGGTTTTGAACTTAATATTATAAAAATCTGTAATTATTAATTCTTTAATCTTAATTACAATAAATTGATAGAGTTGATATCATCTAGTGAATTACTAATCCTTCAATTCATGTATTTGAAAACCTTACATTTTTTTCAATTCTTTTTATAAAATAGATTGATATATTTAGTTTCTTTGTATTGCTATATTTAGGTTTCTTTAAAAATTAGACTACTAAAATGGAATTCTTAAAAAATACCAGTAACCTAATTTTGCTTATTATAACATGTAAGATTTTATAAAATAATAATACATTTTAATATGAGATCTTTGAAATGTTTTTCACAATAATATTGCAAAATTTGTTTAAAAGTTAAAATAAATAGCTAGCAGCGCCAAATGTAAGTTATTTTTTAATTATAAAATCAGATTCATTTCGTAGGAGAGCTAATTTACGAATAATTATAATTTTCAAAAGATATTATAGTTTTGAGTTAGATTTGATATATTTGCGCCAAATATTTTAGCTAATTTAAACTAAAAGCAGAAATAAATAATAATTTTGGCGAAAAAATTCACAAATAATAAATAAAATAGAATTTCTTATAGCAGGATTCATTAAATTAAAAAAATAGTGTTTGATTCATATAAATGATGAAATATGTAGATGAATGAAGTGGGTATGCCTTTGATAAGTAATGAGTAGAGGTAGTAAATGTAATAGAATACAAATATATAGATTTTTATATAAAGGTTTATAAATAAATAGGTGGATTTGCAAAAAAAATAAATATATTAAAATGTATGTATATATCATTGTTTTATATAATTAATTGATGAAAATTTAATTAAAAGCATGTTTAAGATTGGTATGCCTGTGTGCATATATGTATGTATGTTCTTCTTTAGAGATTGGTTCACCTAATCGTTAATAAATTATTTACTTTTAGGGAATTCATGGTAAATTATTTAACTATCAGCTTAGAATAGAATGTAGATCTAATTACTTCGCAATTTTGCTTTAGTGTAATAAATATTAATAATTCGTTCATATAGTATTTAAAGTAGTAAGTAATTTTATTTGAATATAATTTGGATTGATTTTATTTATAATAATTTGCGGATTTATTTTAGTATTTTCTTGAAGCGTATTACTTTTGCTTATAAGCTTATAATATAATAGTTACTTAAATTAGTTTCTTTTATTTCCATACATTCGTTTATTTTGCAAGATTATTAAGATGCTAGCAGTTTTCATTTTGAGGTTTATAAGTTGTGTTAATAAGATTTTTGTTCATATTAATTTTATTATAGAAGTTGCTTGTTTATTTAAATTTTAATTTGCTTATCGAAATTTCCATAATTAGCATGATTTAGTTAGTTATTAAATGATCGCATATTGATTCTAAAAAAATAAATAAATGAATAATTTAAGAATCAATCTATGTAAGTTTAATTTCTACTTTGAAGAAGATTGGAAGTATTTTATTAATCCTCATTGGGTTGTTTATGAGAATAGATGAATTATGATATTATTTTAATTTAAAACATATCAGTTAAGACCGTTACTACTTGAATCGAAAGATTACAAGGATGAGAAAGAAAATCTATCTGGAATTTGGGATAGTTCGCTAATTTTATCTTTACCACTATCTAAAGAAAATTTAATAAAAGGAGAGCTATCATTGTTCATCAAAGGACTTGCCTTTAGTTAATTCTTTCTACGAGATAAAAGAGAAGATGGTTTTTTAGAAAGACTTTAAGCACTCAATACGCTTTATCTTTTATTTTCGAAATACGAGTAGATATTATCTACAGGATTAGCCATGCTAATCCCTTTTTCTTCTAACCAACTGTAAATCAGTTGTTCTTCTATGCTTAAAACAAGGTGATCACCCTTTAGGCAAGAAGGATCTTCGCCTCCATAGACACTTATTTCAGCTTTTATTTATAAAAAGTATATTAATAAATGTATTTAATAGTTTTTAAATTTTATAAGATTTTAAAATTTAATTAATTAAATTACCAATACAACAACATTATGAGGGATCCATTTAGTTTATTAGATTGTTATTATATAATTTTTTATCTTAAAGTTTTGTGTTTTTATAGTTAGTTATTGAGTTGAGTATAAATGGGATCTTGAAATGATTATAGTGTGTTTGTAGTTCTTTTTTGTTTGGTATTAAGGAGTTATTGTTATCTATCTAGTATGCGTTTCGAGTTATTTTTTAATTTAATATTAATTTAATTATTATATATTTGCAATTATGCAATAGCTATTTTTTAAGAGACTTCTAAATATAACCAGCCAGTTTTTAAGTTATGGTAAATTTTGTGAATTTTAATGAATAGTAGATGTTTATGGGGAGAAAAGCAATGATTTTAAAGTAAGTAAATTAATTGGTTGAGCGTACTATAAATAATTTAATTAGTTAGTTTTTTAATAGAAAGAATAAATAAAATAAGACGAATTATCAAAATTTTAAATTCTGCTACCTTCTTTAATTTCAAAAATTAATCATATCCTTCATATAGCCTGCTAATTTAAAACTTTTCATTTGATTTTTCTTTTATTTTGATAGGAAATTCAAAATATCTATTCTCATTTATAGTTCTTTTTTACCTCTAATTGTTAATTTCTACCTCTATTAATGTAAGAACGAGAACTAGAAAAAGCTATTAAACTACTTGTTAAAAGATTGTTTTTATTATAAAAATCCTTAAATATGATGGTTTTTAGGTAATATATTCAAAATACTTCATGTGGTGTTTCAACAACTTCTCTTTGATAAAAGCTTGAATCAAAATTAAGTTTTTTATCAATTAAATTTAAAGTAGTAATAGCTAGTTTGTTGTTCAAATGATGAAAAATTGTAATTTGCAATAAAAATTGTTTTAGTTTCTCCTAATTCTAATAAATGATTATCATATTCTTAAATTTAATTTGAATTCGACTTTTCTGGTGCACTAGCTAAACGCAATTTACTATTTTATTCAAAAAATAAAACCCAGGATTATATTTTCTTTTTTTAGAAATTCATTAAAAAAATCAATAAATTTTTATTTGAATTTGAAATATTAATTAACATGTTCCTAAAAAATAATTTCATTGCTTGTTATCAATAATTTTTATTTATTTCTAAGTGGTATTTAATAATATCTCTAAATGAATGATTATCTTTTTATAAAAGTTAAGTTTTTTAAAATATTTTTAAGCAAATGCTTTATGTTTTACAATAAATTTGATTTGATTTTTGATTAAAGAAATTCGAAGTTTATTTATCTAAAATAAAATAGAAAATTTATTATTGACCGCATACAAACGGTTGAATTTTTTTGTTATAACATAATATTTAAATTATTTATAATTTTAATTAGTTTTTTTTCTAACTTATTTAATTTTAGTCAAATAAATTACATTAATAGATTAGTAAAAAGGAGTAATTATTATTTTGATGTTTAGATATTTAACTAATTTTAATTAAATTTTCAATACCAAACCATACCTCCTAATTACAAAAGATTGTACTACAAATATTTAACAGTATTTTTTAAGTTTTTTCTTCAATTTTAAAAAAATATTTCTTTATATCAGTTAAATCTATTTTGAACATATCTCATTTATTATAGAAAGGTATAAAATAGTAGAAAATATATACATTGCATTATGTGGTTGGAAGAAAAATAATACTTTGTAAAAATAACTACTAATAATACTTAAAAAATGTATGTCTGTAAAAATTTAATAAAAATGTATTTTTAAAATTTCTTTACATTAAAATGAAAATAAGGTATGAATGAACATTAAATATTTTGAGTACATATAACTTAAACAAAAAATTTGATAATAATTTCGATTATCAAAGAACATAAAATTTTTTTTCAAGCTTATGCTTATAGGTTTGTTAATTAAAAAAGCTTTACTGATCAAAAGATAGATTAACGTTTGAAAGTATTATATACATTTATATTTTATAGAGTACTAGATAATTAATTACTTTTATCTGATTTTCAGAAAAAATTTATATGTTATAAAGGATATAAGAATTTTATGCTTCTGCTACTGTTATTAAAATATTTTTGATAGTCACAAATTTCCAATTTATTTATGGTAATTAATAGAATTTAAATACAAATATATGCAGTTATTATTTTTATTTTATAAAATTTTCGAAGATAAATTCTAAACTAAAATATAATATAAATTTTGTAAAAAAAACTCATTGAATCGTAAACAAAAATAATAGGTTTTGTAAGAAGAATTCAACGACATTTCTATCTTCAAATTCAGATCCGCTTGAAATTTTAAATGATATCATATTATTTGGCTTCAAATATATCTTGAGCATGAAAGTTACGTTAGGCTCTCTCAAGTATATTTATCCGCCCAAAATGTAATCATTTAGACCTAAGTGGAATTAGCTTGCTTTTTCAGGGTTTAAATTTAGGAAGTGGGGAAAATAGTTATGAAAATCCTAAGGAGATTTAGCTATAGATCTATTAATGCTACAGTCTTCAGAAGTAATTAAATTAAATTTAGATATTTCTTTCCATAGATTTTTGAACTAAGCTTCATTTTATAATTCCTAAATTTCTATGTATTTTGTTAAGAGACAAGGTATTGGAACTTAGAACTTCTGGTTAAATCCATGACACCTAATAATAATATTAAAAATAATATAACTTTCATTAATTTAAATTTCTTATTTCTTTCAAGAAATTATTTTACCTATACTCTACATCAGCCAAAACCACTTCGTATGGAATTTATGTATAAGATAGTGTTAATGATTATTTTATTTGCTTTTTTGAAGTAAGTTGTGCCATAAGAATTTGTTAATCTTTTTGCATTAAAATTTCTAGTATTTTTTTTATTAAAATAAAATTTAGTAAGTTAGTTCTGAATCAAATTTTTTTTTTGTTCTTTTTATTAACATAATTCTAAAAAATAATATTAATTACTATTAGAGTGCAAGTATGTAATTGACAAGTTAGAGATATCGTTATCTGTTTTATTTGTGAAATAAAGACCTAACTTAACGATGTATTGATTGTTAATGACATCTGAACTACTTATTTATCCTATTTGCAAATCCTCATTTTCAAAAATGGAGAATTTCCACTTCAAATTAGATCTTTTGAACTTATACAAAGTTTCTTATGAGAAGCGAATATAGCTGAATAAATTTGCATCGTATTAGACTAATTTTCCTTTTTAACTTTTTAGTCGTGCTTTATTTGAATAATATGTTTTAGGATTTCTGAATGGGAATATAAGATCAGCTCTTATTCTATCAATTTGTCTCAAGTCTCTTATATCATTTAAAGAATTTACAGATTCTAATTTAAAAATATTTTTTGAATAAGTAAGTAAGTATTTATAAAAAAAGTAGCAAAAAACAAGATTATTTTTACAATTTAATTGGGCCTCTTCGTCTTCATATTTTTCAGGTAAGGCTAAACTTTCATCTACAAATATTTGTTCTACTTTCTTATTGAAAGAATTCTTCATATTTGAAAAGCCGTTTGTAGAAGCCATACCACTTAATTTATTATATTTCATACTATTTAATTAAGAAAGTCTCAATTTTTAACTTTCATTATTGCTTCTATTTGGATTGTAAAAATTAGGCTAAGTCATGTAATGCTTTAGGTCGTTCTCCTATTCAGCTCCTCTATATGATCTATTTAACAAATCAGGGCGTCTTAATTGCTATGTGCTTGCAAATTAATTGTTGTATTCTTCTCTTGAACCTATTTAAATATTATTAGTATTATACTATTAATTTAACTATCAATTTACTTTCATAATCTTTATGCTAATTTTATTAAGGAACTCTGAAGTTCTGAGCAGATGATGATCTTTGAGCAGCAAAAGCTTACTATTAAGAAACTGAGTGTTTTTACTATATAAAAGTGTTTAGTTGTGTATCTAGTTATTTACTTTTTTCAATAGTCTCTGCTAGAACTTTCTTAATTTAAGAATATCTCATTTCCTAATCAGCTGATTTACTAGTTTTAGTAGTAAGAAAATTATTAAAAAGCAATAGTCATTTTTAAAAAAAAATAATATTAAATGATAATTCATAATAAGTATAATTAATTACACAGGATTGCTTTTCTATTATTGATTGATTAAAGTTTCAAGTTCATTAATTTTAGTTTGCAAAATAGGAATATTATGGTTTTCTTCTTACAATTAATTTATCTTATTATCATATTCTTGCACTCTCTACTAGTATGAACTACGATCATGATAATCTTAATTACTCAATTAAGAAGGAGCCGCAGCAGCATTAAGCTCTGCTTATTCTAATAGATGCTCCAATTCTTTATTCCTTTCTGTAAGATTCTTTATTTAGTTTTCTAAGATCTAAAAGTTATAATCCTCTTATTTAATTTTATTCTAGTTAGCTCTTGCTGTATTTAAATCTTCTTTTAGATTTTGATGCTCTGCTAATAAAATATCATAATCTTATTACCATTTCACAGTCTTTTATTCTTCGTCTGCAGCTATTTGCTATAGTTGACTAATAAAATTTTTTTATTCTTCATTTTCTGCACGCAACTATTTTATACTCTCTTCTAAAAGATTTTAATTTACCTACAAGTCTTGATAATTAAAATCTTTTTCATGGCTTAGCGATTGTATTTTAAGCTCAAGTTCACTGATTAAACCTTTCAGTCTATCATTTTCTTACTCTAAATTGAATCTTTCAACTCTAACCTCATTTTCTTTTTCTTCTTAGATTTCATAAATTTTTTATTGTTACAGATGAAGATTTTAGTTCAAATCTTCTACTTGATTTTAAAGTTCTTCAATTCTGTTATTGAGAGAATCAACTTCTTATTCCTTTTCATCTTTCTTTGACTATAAGAATGCTCTGTCCTTTTAAGATTCTTCTAATTCACTCTAAAGAAAAGTTATTTTTTATTTTAATTTGTCCTTTTCCTCAATCTATTCATTTAATTTTTATTGCAATCTTAAAGTTTCCTCGTTACTTTTTTGGGAGTTCTAATTTTTTTGAGACATCTCTGATAGCCTGTATTCCTGAAGTTATTCTTCTAAATTTTCAATGGTTTCCTCTTATTGCTTTTTTGATAACTTTAATTGTTTAAGCTCTTATTCTGATTTTAACATTATATCTTCAAATTTTTTGATTGAATCATCTTTTTCTTTGATTTTATTTTCGAGTTCGAGGATTTTTCTTAAAAACAATTATTGTTCTTATTTTAATTCATCAATATTCTATTTTTGTTAATTATCTAATTGACTTTATGATGGCTATTTTTAGCCTCCATCATTTCTTTTTTCGACACTATTTTTTCTCATCGAAGACTATTACTATTCATCTGTTTATTGTGCACCCTAATTTTTGCTTTACATTTGTTAGCCTATTGATTACTAAGTTGCACGAGTTTGTTGCTTTTATTAATCTACATTCTCAGGTGGCATTTTACCTGAACTTTATTCAACTGTTCTGTTAGATTATTAATTTTACTTTTATACTGCTTAAGCCTCAGATGATTTTTGTGTAGCCTATCCAGAAATTGAATCTTGCTGAGATCTATTGGTTACGCTTGATTAGTTTTATTAATTTGGTTTTTGTTAAATTGCTTTTTTCTTATAATCTTCATGCTTGTTTATTATATCCTGAACATTAATTTTGAACTCTTAAAACGTAATTTTTTTAGATTTATAGCTATGAAACTTAGGGACGACTTTTTCAACATACCACATCTCACTCTCATAAATAATTTTATCATCAGGGAAAAAGTGTTCAAGCTATTTTTGCTTCTAATCTGCCAAAATTTCTTCATAATATGCTAAACAATCTTGCAACTTTGCCTAATCAGTTTATGCCTCAGATAAATCGAACTGTTAGTGCAAGAATATCTTAGTTTCACTAATTTAAAATTATAAATCAACCAAATCTTCCAAATACAAGACTGCTTAAAAACCAGCCTTTCCTTAAAACCTAAATATTTCTTCTCTCTAAAAATAGATAAACTTTTCTTCTTCAGGAAACTCAGTCCCTTCTCTCAGACAGCTTTCCAAAGCTAAAAAATATCTTGTTTTCTTATATTAAAATTAAACTAATTTCTTGAAACTATAAATGCTAAATTAATTACTGTTCCATTGCTATTCCTAAAGTGCCAGCATGCCCAAGTAAAAATACACTCAAGCATTCTACCCACTATAGCTTCTCCTATTTATTAATCTTTTTCGCCTTTTGAATAAATAAAATATATTTTTTTAAATTGACTATTAATACTCTTAGTTCAGTGTTTTTATTTTTAAACAACTCAAATCATATTGACTGCATAATAAAATGAATTTGTTCCTTAAATAAAGTAAATATTTATTTATATATTACTTGGACTTTCAGATATGTAGTAAATGCCAACAGGATCTGTATTTGAAAAATTAATAACAGTAGTTTTTATTAAATTTAAAAGATTTTGACTCACATATATGAGAACAGATTGCTAACCTAAATCCATTATATCTTTTATAATCTAAATAATTGTGATCAACACCAAATAGTTTGAAATAAAGTAACAAATATTTTACCAAAATACAAGATAGCTTATATATACCTTCTTCTTTATTACTAGATAAAATTTCAGAACATGCTAAGGTTAAGTTTTTTGCTATTTCCCTATTTTTGTTGAAATTTAAAATTGTTATAAATTAAATGAAATGATCATAATAACAATGAAATTAAGTACTCTTTTAATTTATACACCTCTTAACTCTAATTTAATTCTACTTTGAGTGACTAAATTATCTCAGCTTACTTTTTTCTAAACAAAGTTTTTGACCTTAAAACTTCTAAGTAATACTCCTTAGAAGTATTTACCTAAGACATTTTATTCCTATTTTATTGTTAAACTTGTTATTTGTTTAATAAAAATTTTTAATCAGTAGCTGTTTATAAAATACTAAATAATTAAATAATGAAATAAATAAATAAATTAATTAATAAATTATTAGTGTTTATTTATAAACTCGAAATAGTTATTTATTTTTATTTTTGATTCTCTTAATATATTTATTTATTTATTACCACTTATATTTACTTAGTACCGCTCAAGTTATTAATTTTAATAGAATAATATCATTTGCTATTTTTCAAATATTTATTAAAGAATCATTTTATTATTTAATTACAATAAAGCATTAAAATTTAATTTTATTTTAAAATATATTTTTGAACAATCAAATTCAAATAATTAATCATATAATTTATTAATTTATTTTTTCATTAAAAATGTTGCTATTTTAAATTATTTGTTAAAAAAATGTTTTTAGAAAAATTATTTTTTAGAAAATTAAATGAAATTTTTACTAAAATTATCATCGATAAAAATAAATTGTTTATTCAACATGCAATTTATGATAATATAATAATTCTAAAAGTTAATTATTTGTAAATATTAATTACAAAAATAAAACCAAATATCTTTCAAAAATCTATTCAATTTAAATAAATGAAAAACATTAATTTATTTTAATTATTACTTTATTCCATAATTTGTAAACTAAAGTCTTGACTCTTGGCATATGGCAAACAAAATTCAAGTTATAATAATCTATAAAAGAATTAATGTTACAACAGTTAAAAAATATTTAATTATTGAATAACTTGATGGAATAAATATTTTTTAAAAATAAAATTCATTTTATTATCGTTTTTTTTAACTCATTTTTTATCAGAATATTCACATTTTAAAAAATCAAAATTTTTTTATATTTAATAAAGCTTTTTTTTAATTTAATATATTAATATAAAACAAAAAATATCCTAATAACTGCTTAAAAATAGAAAATTTTAAATCTAATATTTAGTAAAAATGATAAACCTTTAACATTCTAGTAATATATGTTAATTTAAAAATTTAATTTGCTGTCTCTGTGGAGATACATTTGTTGGTAAAACGTAATTATTGTGTAGAAAAACAGGGAAGAAGTTTGAAAATGGAATTGTAATTGGGTAAAATTTTGGAATCTCTAAAATAAAAATAGTAAACATTATTTGAGGAGAAAACTTAATTTGGTGATTTAAATGAATTATTTATTTTAGGGAGAAAAAGAAATAAAAATTACGATTATAGAACCGCCTGGTCAAATAAATTATTAATCTATAACTTTAAATATCCTAAAATAATATTATTTTGATATTTATATGATTATTTATAATATAACAGATAGATAATCATTTAATAATATATAACAATGGTATTAATATTATTTATAAACAAGATAGAAAACTTCAGTAATAGCTCTTGTTGGAAACAAGATAGATAAAGAAGATAAAAGAGAAATTTCTATTTAAGAAGGTTAAAATCTTGCTTAGTCGATAGGAGCAGAATTTTTTGAAGTTTCTGCAAAATTAGATTGTAAAATTTAAGAATTATTTGATTAATTAGTAATAAAAGCAATTCAAGTAATGTGATTATCAATTAGTAAAGCAATTAAATATTCTAATACGCTAACAAATAATTATTATTAATTTTACTACAAAATATATTTTAACCTTGTAATTATTTTGATATTTATAAAATGCATCATATATTAATTCCAAAAAAATTATTTTTAGTTATTTTTAAATATGAATTAATTAACCAATTTATGTTTGTTTGGTTTATTATTTGCTTCTATTTTAATAATTATTTCTAATATTTATTTTTTTTGTCATTAAACATCTTTCATAAATGAAAGGTCATCTATTCTTAGACTATTAACTTTTGTCAAATTATATTATTTATTAAGTAAATATCAAAATATTTGATTGAGAACATATAGTTTAGAGTAATAAAAATATTTATAAACTATTTTTTTTATTTTTCTCAGAAAAATTTATTATAAGAATATTAAATATTGGAAATTCTTTTTCATTTAACTAAACTAAATATTTTCTTTTTCATTATGATTTATTTTGGAAATTTAAGTAAAATAATTCAAATTATTTTATTTAAAAGTTATTCTCATTTTACTACTTGTTTATGATTGCTATCTTTTATTAATTTTACTTGTCTCTTTCAAATATGAAATAAGTATAAAATTATTATAAATTATTTTTTGATCTTTTTAATATACAAAAGATTTAACATATTAATAGTTTTATTTTAAGACTAAAAAATTTATGGTATTTCTAAATCTATTCAAATCAAACAGTGCTTTTTGGAAATAAAAATAAACCATATAAATATTCACCTTAAAAATATATTTAGCTAGGTTTATTATGTATCTATCTGATCTCTCAAATTTCATTTTTGGTAATAAAGCTCTAATTATTAAAAGAAAAAAAGTATTTATTCATTCTCCTAATTTATAAATCTACATTATAAATGAAGAGTTTTTTGATATTTGTTTAGTTTTGGTTTTCCTTCCTTTTTGTACAGATATATTTGCTTAATTAAAAATTAAGCTTGACTTAACAAATTAAAATAGACATCTTATAGATCAAATAAAAAGGTACAGACAATCAAATAGAAAATAGTTTACAGAACTTAAAATTTATTTAGAAGTAATCAAATGATTTTTCAAGAAATTTGTAAAATTATTTTAAGATAAGTATTTAAATGTTGATTTTATAGAATTTGTTAAATTAATCAATATGAGTATTTATACTAATGATAAGTTAAATTTATTATCATTCTTTGAATACTAGGTTCAATAAAAGATTAAATAAATAAATAAATTTTCTTATGGAATACCTTTTTACACTATTTATTAAAAATTTATTACACTTTTACCAATTTTTAATATAATTTCCTGCGTGTTTAAAAGTGCTTTTTAAATGTAAAAAAAAATTATTTTAAACCATTCAGCATTTGAACCAAATTCTTTCACCTTTTTAACTTAATAAAAGTTTTTTTTTTTATTTGCTTTAAAAATACATACATTTTAAAATAAGCTTGCATTATGCGCTTTCTATTTTTAAAAATATATTAACAATCGCTCTACCGATTTTTAATTTAGAATTTAGTAAACAAAACTTGGTAATTAAATTTAGCAGTAAAATTTATAATTTAGCGATAAATTAATTAATTTTATCAGTAGAGGATATTGAGAATCAAATAGATTAATGTTAATTTCGAATAAATGGATATATGATCTTCTAATTTAATAATATGTGAGATCTTATAAATTCTCGGAGAAGTTTTAAGGTTTAGTTATTCTAATTATAACATTATTTTACTTCACTTTAAATCATTAAACATAATACATAATATTTTAATAAAATAAATTAAATAAATAAAAATCAATACTAAAGTAAATTTATAAAAACAAAATAGAATATTAGAAATATGAATAAAAAGATTGTATTATTACTTTCTGCCTGTCTACTAATTGCTAGTGTTTAGGCAGCCACATGTCCTGATGGATAATTTGACAATGGTAGTGGTAAATGTCTTTAATGTCCTTAATACTGTACTAAGTGTACTGATATTAATACTTGCACTGAATGTTAAGCCTCAGCTAAGAGCTATTAGAATATCTGTGTATCTTAATGCCCTTCATAGAGTAAGGATTCAGCTTCAGGAAGTGGATGTGACCTTCTTTGCTAAAATGATGGCGAGTACCCTGAATATGAGTAAACTTAATTTAAGTGCAAAAAAGTTGACACTGACAGCGCACCTTACTGCATATAATAATTACAATATTTGTAAACAGACAAAGTAGGATTTTCATTCTAGATTTTGTATCCTACTGATGCAACAAATTTGAATTTGAAGGTTTTATTTTTCAACACACCAAGTATTTGTTATACTTATGACCTTCATATAGGTACAGATATAATAAGTCCCTTATCAACTCCTAAAAATGTCAATGGTGCTTTAGAAATTTTGTATTAATATCCCATTAAAAAAATGGATAAAGCTACTAATACTGACTGCTCTGATGATAAGTGTACATTTACTCAAAAGCTATCTTGGAAAGGATATCTTTAATACACTTACACTTTTGAAGTTAAAATTTAAAACAGTGCTGTAATCTTAAATGACAACATATCAATTTCTGGTAGTGGTAGCAATACTAGTCCTGTTTGCGTAGGTTGTCAAATTCCTAAAGAACTTTAATTATCAGCTACATTGTAAATTTCTTGCGATAAAACAACTTCATGTTCTGACTCTGGTAACATAAAAGCTACTGCAGGTGAACTTGTAACAGTGACCTAAGTCTTAGACTCTGGATACAAATAGAATGAAATCAAACCTTTTTCTTTGTCTCTTTTGATTAAGGATGATAGTGGTGCTAGTCTTGGAACCTTTGAAATTAAAAACTACTAAAGTGATAGCACAACTAAAGGTTAAATTACTTACAAATTTAGTACAATTGGCTTTAAGTCTGGTACGTTAATTGTAGTCTCAAAAATAGACAATGTAATTTTTGGTAGAAGATAATTAGCCTCTAACCTCAGAAGTCTGGACTAAATTCAAGGAACTAAATACCCTTACTAAGAAATTAAGGTAGAAATTTAGAATGACTCTATAAGTAGCTCTGCAGCAATCGGTTTAATCGTTGGTATTGTTGTAGCTTGTGTAGCTGCAGTTATGTCTTTCTTTGTGTTAATCATTTATATGTACAAGAGAAGAAAAATTCAAAAGCTTTAAGAAAAAGTTAGTGTCAGCAACTAAATAAACGAAGAATCTATTCAACATATGAATAATATTTAGAATGCAAAGTAATTACATTAATAAAATCAAATCTAAAATTAAGTTACAGATAACAAATCAGCAATTTTCATTTAAAACTGATTTATTAGATTTTGAAATATACTATAATACTTAAATAAAATTTTATTAACTTTATCTTTTCTGTACATCATTATACTAACTAATCTCTATTTGTTTTGTATGAACAATATTACTCATAACATTTTTGCATAAATAAAATTATTATCTACCATATATACAGAATTTAATCTCAATATTCTAAGTATTCATCTCATTTTTGTTTTTCTAATGTTTGGTTTAAATATTTTAACTTTTTAGAATTTTAAAAAATTTTATTTTAAATTTGAAAAACTTAAAAAAATATGTCAATGAATAAAAGTTTTTATCAATTGTCTTAATATATTTTTAAATTAAAATTTTGCATTAAATACTTAGAGTTCATTTAATAATAGCAAATTTATAATAATTATTCTAATTTTTAAGAATTTACTTTTCAATTCATTAACATTAAGTTCATTTTATTAAAAGAAAAAAAAGAGCCACTTGGCGGGATTGAACCGCCGACCTTTCGCTTACTAGGCGAATGCTCTAACCACTGAGCTAAAGCGGCGAACTTGAAAGTCTCTAATGATTAAATTAATTCACATTAATAATTGCATTCTTTACATTTAAAATTTTTTAAAGAAAAAATTCCTATGTTGTATGTAATTCATGAAAAAAAGACAAATATTATTTTTTGGAATAAAAAAATTAATTAAAAAGAAGAAAAGGTATTTTTTCATAAAGAAAAAAAGAGCCACTTGGCGGGATTGAACCGCCGACCTTTCGCTTACTAGGCGAATGCTCTAACCACTGAGCTAAAGCGGCGAACTTGAAATACTATTGATTATTCTTAAAATAGACTTTTAATTTTAATTTATTGAAATTACTTTTTCTTTGATGCTAATTTATTTTTTCAAAAGTAAAGTTATGTATGTGTATGTATAAATGGTTGCTTATTTAAAGATGAGATTCAGTATTAAGTGTGAATAAAAAATAAAACTATTCAATTTTTAGAATTAATATAAATTTGATAAAATATATTTTCATTGAAGAAAAGTTTATGTTTGAAATTTAAAAATTTGTATTTAAATGAAAATTTAAAGATTTTGAATTTATCTTTTTTATTTTTTTATAATGTGACTTAATTTTATGAAATTAAAATGAATAAATTAACTTAATAAAAACATTTTTATTATAATAAAAGGTTTTAATTTTTCAATAAAATATTTAGGGCATAAGAAATATTAATTTTAGATTAGATTTTTGAAGAAAATTTTGATATGACATTTTTAGTTTTTGAATTTAAAATATCTTAAAAATATAATGACAGACAGATGTGTAATATATTTACTTTACAAAATATATTTTATATGAATTCTAAGTAAAATAGGTAAAGTATATTGAATTTTTTTTGCATTTTGAGACTATTATTTTAAACTAATTTATGATAATAAAAAAAATATTTTAGGGAACAAAAGCAATACTTGAAAGTTTTTTTTGGCATTTATTGTATATTCAAATTTACACCTGTAACAAATGAGATAATAATAAAATATGTGGTTACTTTACAAGCAATAATATTAAAAATACTGTATAATTTTACAAAAATACAATAATATTTAAAAGAATTATATTAAGATCGTAAAATTAAATTTTTGTTTTCTTTTATTGTAATTGAGCCTTCTAACTTGTTTATTTATACATTTTGAATTTAAATTTTACTTAGGTGAAAAATATAAAAAGGATTCAATAATAAATAAATACATTTATTTCTTCTTTGCAGAACTCTAGAAAAGTTAATTCTTATTTGTACATAGTAAGAAAATACATTAATTTAGATTGTCGTCTTCAGAATTACTCAATAAAAAGTTTTTGGCTGATAGTAATGACAGTTTTTCTAGTCTCATTTTTACTTTTCTAAATCTAATTAAAATAATCGCTCTAAAATAAATTGAATTCTCTAATCATAACAACTTCAAAAATATGTTTTAACAAATTTATAAATAAAAATAAAAACATTTATTTATTTAAATTAATAAAAGAATTAATTTATTTTTTTTAGCATTAGCTTATCAATCTTTTTAATAATTACACTAAATAAATAATCTAACAGCGAACTAAGCATAAAATAGTTAGCAAAATTAATCTGAAATTTATAATAGATGAAGGTGGCTGATGTTTATGCTCAATTTAGAAAATCGTCTTTTTATTATTTAAACTTTGTATCATATTTCATGTTGAATTACTATTAAATAATTTATAATTAAATATAAATTAGTCATTTAAAGCTATCCATTCGTTTATTTTTATCATATAATTATTATTAAATTCCTGTTTTAGTTCAAAGCATTTTGTCTATGCATAAGTATTTGTAAAAACAAGGAGAATATGATTTTTCCTGTTTACTTTCTAATTTTTACGACATATTCTTTCAAGCTTATTTGATATTATGAATGTGTGAAGTATTTGTAAATATTGATAAGCATATCGGACAACAGAAAATAGATCTATAGATAGATGTCATAAATATTTAATATAATTAATAAATGATTCGATTCTAAATCAAATTTTAGATTAAAATAAAAGAATTTTGTTTGAAGGAAATTGCATTTTTTTTATGAAAAACTAAATTCACAACTGTAAACTGAATTAATTTATCTTTTTTAAATAAAGTAAATTAGAATTATAAAATGTTTAAATAAAATTAATTCAGAGGTACTTCTGAGTCGCCATTAAAAAAAATAAGAAATGTATTATCAAAATGATTAGCATTATTTAATAATAATGGAGTTGTTTAGCAGATTACAGAAATAGAAAAACATACTATAAGATAAAGAATTAATAATCAGTGTTTTTGTAATATTTTAATTAACTAATGATTAATTAGTTCTAAAGTGATTTTCTAAATTTCTATGAGAATAATAAGTGAATATTTATTATTAAATTAATTGCTGAGATTTTACAGGGAGAAAAATTTAATTATTAATACTGATTTCTTACTATTAGGTGATTCTACAAATGGTAGAACAAATTTTTGCTGAAATTAAATATAGAGTATAGTTAGATTTTTAGTGCTATTAATAATAAAATTATACTTGCTTAGGATTAGAATTAGCAGTATCAGCAGTTTTTAGAAAATAATTTATTCTTTTTATGCGGTAGATTAAGGGTTTTAACATTTCTTATTTAAAAATTATATTTTATTTTTTACTTTTTTGCTTGATAACTTTTGATTTACTTAATTCAATAGATGATTGATGTGCAAATTAATAATGTAAGTATATTTAGAACAAAATATAAATAGAAAAATATACTATGCTTGCTAAAAATATTCAAGAAAATTCCAAAAATTAGAATCCAAATATGAAATCAGTAAAAAGTTTACAAAACTAAATCTATTATTAAATAAATTAAAATAGAAATATTGATTAAATTTAGAAGGAATATCCTAAATATATTTATCTATTTATCTTGTGATTTATTAGACTTTGAAGAAATAAATTATAACTTCATTATCATTTTACATTCTCAATCGTATTTAAAAATAAAAATTTTGGGGGATTTGTTTTTCCTATCAACCTAACAATGATGATGTATGAATAATGTATAAACATCAAAAAATATTCGAATGATTATTTTCACAATTAATGTAACACATGTAAGCACTATATAAAGTATTTATTATAAAATAAATAGACTGATTGATTGATTAATGAATTTTTATGAGATTAGAGGGAGTAAAGTAGACATGGATTTATATATAATATATATAGATAAGAAGTAAGTAAGTATTTATATAAATCACTGCATTTGAGCATGATAATTTATTAGAATTGTGTATTATAAATAAATTAATTATCAATATCAAAGGCAATGGAAGTAGTGAGAAGTATTCCATCTATTCTGTCCCTTCTGCTTTTATTTCAGAAATATATACAGATGAGTTGTTAATTATGGTTATTTATATACTTAATTAATTAATTATATATATATAAATAATTAATATTTTTGTTTTTACAGCTAGATAGAAATTTGTATTTCTGATATTTATTATTCCCAATTCTTTATGCATAATAGAAAAAGCCTATCAATAGATAAATAGATAGCTTTTCTATTTCAGAAATTTCATCAGAATAATTTCTTAATATACCAATATAAGTTCTATTATTTTAGTTTTAACAACCAAAGGAGTTTTTTTATTCTTTTTTCAGAAATAATTTTAAAAATTTAAATAAAAATAGTAAAAAGCACTGAGAAAAAAATATGTGAGCACTTATTTTAATGCTGGATAGAGTTGGTATTTCAGATAGTTAATGTGAAAAAAATTAATTAAGATTTTTAATAATCTTCAATTCTATCTGAAAATCTTGATTTAAATAAGCATTTAGAATTCATGCTCCAAATTTTTTTCTTTCATGCAAGAGTCTGAAATTTTAGATAATTGCTATTGTTGAATTCAATTCATGGTAGATTATTTTCTCTTTGTGAGAAGAGAACTTTTTTATCTGCCAAGCAAATTAAAATTAGCAGTTTTTCTTCTTTAGTTGGAAGGCTAAGTTATGTGAATGTTCATTAAATCTAGCCAGCTGAAAATTCTATCCTCCATTTCACTGTCAAATTATACTTCTTCAGAATTTTGTAGAATACTACGGAGGACAGCCATATTTTCTTCAGTAACAGTCTCTTCACCAAGTTAAGAAGACTCAATCATTAAGTTGTTTTATGTAGAATTAGAGGTGAAACAAGAGATGTCATCTAATAAATTAAATTAATTTTCTCCTAAGGATTTATTTGAGTCGAATGAAGAAAATAAATGGTTATGATTATTAATGTTGTAATTAGGTGTGCTAGGTTCCATTTCTTATCTTTTTAAGATTATCAAAATGTATGATTTATCCAAATTTGATCGATCTAAGAATGTATGTGTGTTTGTTTGTTAATGACCGATTTTTTTTAATTCCAAAATATATTTTTTTGATTATTTAATAATTATATTTTTGCTTCAAGCTAAGTAAATAGTATTAACTTGAACGGATCTTAATTAATGCTTTGTATTAAACGAAAAAATTATTAAATTTTTAAATTCTTTGTAAGATTCAAAAATAGGTTGAAATCTAAATCAAGGGCACTTAGTTACTTTAATTAGCTTTTCTAAAGGTTTCTTCATAAAGAATAGCAAATATATATATAGTCCAAACAAATTAATTAAAAAAGAAAGAGTGGGGTTTATCTATTTTTTTATCAATAATACATAAAAAGAGTTTGAAGTCTAATTGAAATTTCCTTTCTTTTTTCCCAGCATTTAAATAAAGTTCATCTTCACAATATAAGTAAATAACTAATTATATATCTGTTTCTAATTATCTTTGACATTGCTTTCATGTTTTACCCACTTGTTTCACAATCATTTTTATATTCAAATATTAAGTTTTTGATTGATCTTATTATCTTCAAACTAAAATGATTGATTGATTAATTTATTTATTTATTTATTAGTTCACTTTATTTCTTTCTTTTATAAAATTCAAAACATAAAAATTCATCTTTTTTCCTCCTAAATAGATTAAAAATCTTCAAATACTTCAAATTCAAATTTTCCCATCTTCCTCAAAATGGATTTTAACTCTTCATAAACAGTGGGTATATCACACAAAAGGAAAGTATAAATTTTTTTTGTAATCTAGCAAAAAAGTAGATTTATGTTTTTTATTTTTTAATTTGTTTTAACTTTTATAATTTTAAAAATAAAAATTAAAAGAAAGTAAGTAAGTAAGGAAGTAGAAATTAGTAAAATGAAAAAAATTTAGAAATTTAAACAAGAATAATTCCGTATGAAAAGCGGATTATGTATTTGAAATATTTTTTCCCAAAAAGCAGTTACTAAATTAACGTGAATATTTATTAAAGTGATTGTAAAAATTGTCATTTTTATCTTACAAAATATTTAAGAAAGGAATGAATAATTATTGAAGTGTATTGATAGGTTTATTATAAATCTGATGAATTACATTTCTTGGTACATCAATTTACTCCTAAAAGCTTATAAATTTTAAATTATAAGCATAAAAAAACTTGAAAATTAAGTTAAACAAAAACCTCCCTTCCTTCCTTGATTAATTACTTACCTTTTCTACTTTAGTATTTAAAGCCAATAATACATATTATTTTATAATTTAAATTTATCCATTCTTAATAAACATGTAAGATTAAATATCAAAATTCATCTAACTTTCCTTTAGAAAATTTTTATTTATTTTAATTAAGGAAAGATTAAGTCTATCAAATGGCTCATACATAATATTGTTTTTCAATTTTTTTATAAGAATAAATAAGCTTTAGAAAAAGAGTTAGTGGTACTTGAAATATTATTTAAAATTAATGAAAAAGAGACGATTAATTCACTATTGTATTTTATGTTAGTCGATTTATTCCATTAAATAATAATTTATATTTTTAGTATATTTGTAAAAATCAAAGAAATTCTAAGGGGAAAAAAACTAATGATAGATAAATTTATCCTAATTTAATATTTAATTTAATACCTATCAATAATGAAAGATTTTTTTTTAAAAAAAATATGTTTGATGAGGGAGGGGGACTTGTTTATTTATAGGATTTAAAATTTTACTTAATTTAATTTTGGATTTAGACAATTAAAATTAATTTAGGCATTTATTTCTTAATCTTGAAATACTTAAAAATGTATTTTATGAGAAATGATGTAATAATATCTTAAACTTAGTCTGTCATCCAGATACGAATTATTAAAAACAGATTTTATGTAATTCACAATAATTTATTTCTCAATAATGTAAGTTATTTTTTGTAATTCTATCAATCCCCTCAATTAATAAGAAAAATCTTCAAGAATTTCAACATTTAAATTACTCTTTTGATAAAAAAAGAGCTAGATATAATTATTCTACTGAACTAAAATTCTTTGATAAATTTAAAAAAAAATAATATATTAATTAATCAGCTTTTTAAGTGATATAAAAAATGAAATTATAAATTTAGCTGATTGAGGACTATTTATTTATCTTACTTGACTAATTTGATACTAAAATTCATATATGCATTTTTTAATTCTTGAATGATTTTTTTTTTAAATATTAGTGCAAAATCAATTGTTAACAGAAAGATTTAATAATACCAAACAATTAGGCATATTAAATATGAATGAAAAAATATTTCTTAAACACTTAGACTTTAACAATTAAAAGCCATGTTTTCTGTATAAAAAATATTTTTTTCAAATCAATTGTACCATATGGTAAATTTTGCACTAAATTTTATTTATCTAAAAAATACCTTATTTTATTAAATCAAATGATACTGTATTGATGTATCTATTTTTACTAAAATTTTATGTTTAATAGCTATTAAAAATGAAAAATATATTTTATATTATCTTGATAAATTACTTAAATTAACAATTTTATATAGAATATGTTTTAAATACATCATTTAAATTTCAAATAATTGCACTTTTTTTGTTGTTTTTTTTTTGTTACAACACCTCTAAAAATACATTTTTAGCTATAATGCTGTTTGATTTTATTGCAGGGTTATACCTATTTATCAAATATAAGATTAAATAAAGATTTTATGGAATATTCTTTATATATCTAAGATTTTCTATTTATTTTTATTTTTACATTATTAATTGTAGTCTGTTGTATTTAAAATCAAACAAATTCTTTTTAACCTTCTATCAGAAACTGAAATAAATAAAATATTATTGAAAAATCATTTAAAACAAAAGAAAATGAAAAATATTCATTAACTATCCCTTACTCAATCAATTATGTTAAAATCATACACTTAAATTAACTGAAAAATATAATTAAAAAAACATATATTACACTTAAAAGTTTTACAGATTAACTAATAAAAATACATTTATTTTTAAGGGTAAAAGGATTATAATGATATACTTTAATTTAAGACTTAATAAAAAATAAGATTAAGCTTTGCAAAAAAAGCATAATATTTTTTTTTTTTATAAAAAAGTGAACAAATTTTAAATTCTGAATAAAAATAATGTAATAAAGAAGTTTATTTCATGTAAACCTCCTATTCAGATTTATTCAGAAATTAAGCAAAAATTAATGTAATTATAACAATTTATATCTGGAACTTGAATAATTATAGTATAGAGAAATATTAATTGAATTTTAGAGTATAAAAGATAGAAACAAATTATATAACATTTTATGATTTCCAAACTGAAGTATTTATTTAACTTAAGAATTTGAATAATTAATTTATTTAATATGTATTTCAATTTTTTTGAGGTGTATTTATATTACATACAAAATAATAATTTAGTAATTAACTAGTTAGTTTTTATTTATTTATTTAGTTTATCTATATTTTAAACATTTGAAAGCATTTTTACACATTTGATTAAATTCATTTACATTTCTAAATTTCAAAATTGCATTTTAATTTTTGCATTTAATGAGGAGCTTCTAGCAGAATTTAATTACTGCGTACTGGATTATTGTTATTACTGTATTTTTTGTGATATGTCATTGTTCTAATTAAAGAGTTATATATTTTAATCAATGTTGCTATCATTAACATTTTATTAAGTATTAGAGTTCAATAAATAAAAATTTTTGTTATCAATATTTTATGATTAGCTTTACATTATATTACTAAAGTAGATTTAAGAATTTGCTGTTAATTATTGTTGCTATTACAAAGGATTTGAAGAGTAATTTTATATGTCAATTGTGCTTGAAAATTGAGTAACCTGAGCTGCAGGAGAAAAAAAATTTTAATTTCCATCTTCATTATTTTTACATTAACTCCTTTTAGTATTACTAGTTATACTCGAAGATGTATTATTAAAGGATATTTATGGTGGCTTCTATGTAGATAATTATATTCCATTATTATTTCCTAAATAACCATTTCCATTTAAGTTCTATAAATTATATTATAAGTTGGAGCCATTTTGCTTCTAGTTTCCTTGCATCAACTGTTATCCAAGTATTTGCTGCTAATTTAGTGTTAGCTATTAATATTGTAACAAAAGGTTGCTTTTCTTCTCTTCTAGAACCCTCATTTAACTTTATATTTCCTCTTACTACTTAGTGAACTGATCTTCTCTTAATTTTACTGAATTTTCCATTGCATTTAAGGTCTCTTCTTTTTTCGAAGCATCATCTTCTCTTTACTTTAACACACTTTAATTCTCCTTTAACCTTTTTTCTCTAAGCCTCATAGAAATTTAGGGTAAATTAAGAAGATCATCAACAGACGGTCTATTTTCTGAATTTTTTTGCAAGCACCAAGAAATTACTCTCATTAATTCATCAGAATATTACTTGCTCAACCTTTCAAACTTCCCATTTTTAATTTTCATTGCTAAGGCAAGATGATTAGTTGCTGGGAAAGGTGGAGAAAGAGCCCCTAACTCATACAAAAGACATCCTAATTAAATACATACAATTTATATTAAAAAAATATAACTAAATACATTTGAAGAAATTTTGAAAAAATTGATAATGATTGATTGAATGATATAACAAGTCTTATTAGTTAAACTTTAATTTAATTTAAGAAATTCATAAATCTATTTTTAATTTGAATTATTAAAGGAAGAAATATTTACCACATGCCCAAATATCTGATTTTTCATTGTATTTATTTTCTTCTATTTATTCTGGAGACATATAATACGGTGTACCTACGTTTGTGTAAGCAAACTTTGTTTCATCTGAAAGCTTTTTGCTTAAACCAAAATCTCCAAGTTTAGCATTGTTTTTTGAATCTAAAAATATATTTGCAGGTTTTAAGTCTCTGTGCATAATTTTTTTATGATGAATTTCATGCAGAGCAAGGACTATCTGCATAAAAATTCTCCAGATAGCTTCTTCTGGGATAGTTTCTTTTTCTTTTTTTAGATTCTTTAAAAAAGCTGCCAAATCACCTCCTTCGCAATACTCCATAATGATATATATATGTTAATTCTGCTTATCAATTATTCTATCATAATATCTGACTACATTTGGATGACGAATTTCTCTAAGAATATTTACTTCAGCAACTAATTAACTTTTTTCTTTTTCATCCATTTTACCATACTCTAATTGCTTCCATACTAAAATTTTATTGTCTGATTTTCTCTTAATTTTAACTACTTTGCCGAATTATCCAGCACCAATTTCACCAATCACTTCGTAATTTTCCATTTAAATTTCTTTATATAAAATATTTTATACTCCTAAATTAACCCGTCAATATTTATTTTCTTCTTTACTTTTTTGTTCTTGTTTAGATTTAATAAGCTTATAATAAACCTAGTTTTTGTAATTTTATGCTTATTTTTTCAAATCTACGCAAAGTTATAATTTAATTATAAATAAAGATGAAAAATTTTTTACCCTTCAAAAATTCAAAATTATTTAAGTAATCTCCATTCAAATCAAATGGCATCATAAAAATTTAAAAATTTCAAATCAAAAGCAAAAATTGAAAATATAAAAAACATTCTTTTCTAAGAAATTTTAATTAGTGAAATGAGATCTAAGAAAAACAAATTTTATTTGTTAATTCCAAATTTTTTTTGATTTAAAAAAATAAATTTTACTTTTTTAAGATTTGAAATTGTTTACTGAAAATAAATTTTGTTTTTTACATTAATCAAATGATAAATATAAATTAAATTATGATGAAAGTATTTATTGAAAAAATAATATTTTCTACTACAAAGTTGTTATACAATTTTAATTTATTTTTTCACTTTTATATTGATTTTTTATTTACACTAAGAAATTAAATTATTTTATTTAATTAGTTTGAAAAAGAAAGTAATTAATTTCTATTATTATAAATATTTGTTCATTTTTTTTAATTGAAAAAATTATCAATTTTTGGTTTTCTTGCTCTTTCTAAATTTTCAAAAATATTTTATGTCTTATTCATATTAGACTTAATAGATAAAGACAGTCTCTAACTATTTGTGATATAACTACTTTGCTATTCTTACTTTTTATATAAAAAATAACTTGATTGAGTTTTGACTCTTTAGTCCTTTACACAATCTTTCTATGTTTCATCATTTGTTGATTTGTTAAAATTATTTTTTGTACTAGTTACTGAAACCTAAGTTTATTGAGATCTATTTTATATAATTTATATTTATTATTTATAAATAATATATATATTTAATAGTAATTACTTTTAATGTTTTTTTGCTTGATATTTGTTCTTCATTGTAAAGTAATTCTCATTTTCTTAAATATATTTTTAAGGGAATTTATTTTACACAGGAAAATTATTTTCAACCTTAGCAGTTTACAATAATGAATTTGTATCATTTGAGTATGTTTGATTTCTTTAATGAGAGAATTTATCAGGTTTTGATTGAAGAATTTAAAAGTATATGTTTGAAGGAGCTTTAATTGCTTCTTAATTTAAAGGAAACTAGTTGCTTAAATTCTTATAATTTCTCTTCCTAAAAGCAGCTAACATTTATTTTTTTTTTTCAACAAGCTTTTATAGATTAAAACTATCTGTTTTATTCAAAACATCTATTTTCTATTAACTACTATTAATATGTTATGAACTTTTTGTAGGTGAAAACATGATTTTTTCTTCCTTGTTTCTGCTACTTCTTTCTATGTTTTTAGACGATTCAACAAAATCCTTTTGAAAAAGACTCATTTTTTAAGTATTTGGAGAAGGAGGTTGTTACTAAATTTCTAATTGCTTTTAATTTTAAAAATTATTTTATTTTTAAATATCTTCAGGTTTTATTTGATATTATTCACACTAGGCTAATTTTAAGAATTCTTTCTCTAAATCAGCATCTACCTTTAATAAGCTTTAAAATTTTCTAATTTACTTATTTTTACTGCTAACATTTTCATTTGTATATATTTTAGCTTTACTCTTTACATCTTTTTTTTTATTTTGATTATTTTGATTTTTGTTATCAAATGATTTATTATTTTGCTATTAATATTAATAAAAATATTATGCATCATTAAATTATTACTCAAGTAACCTTTTACTTTCAGCTGAACCTTCTATGAATTATACTCTTTCTAGTTTAGTCAATGGAGTATTGGAGAACAAGTCTTAATTAGTTTGATCCATTTATTGTAGTAGCTTTAGCTGCTGAGCTGCACTATTTATGAAACTAATGTTTGACTTTTTAAATGAGGAATCAGTATACGTAGAACTCTTAGGTGACATATCACCATCTCCATAAACAGATTTATCTTCTTAGCTTTGTATACGCTCTTAGCTATTTATTGAATCACTTGACATATAGTCAAAAGGTCCTATAGATGTTTGTTAATGTGAAGAATTTTACAAAGTTAAATCAGGAAGATTAATATCATCTGATGACCCTTATAGCAGTCCCACTTTTGGTGAGCTTTTGAGAGTCTATTAATAAATTTAAATAAATATTTAAAAATAATCTATGTATATATTTTGATATATTACCATCATCATGCTATTATCACTTAAGCTTGTATTTAGTAATTTTTCCTTTGAGCTTTAGTTATTTTACTTTCTCAATCCAAATAGATTCTTTCCAGACTTTGAGCTTGGAGACATTAGTTATTAAGATTATTCTTTATTCTTATTGTCTTCTTACTTGATATCTAAACTTTTAATATCTGGCTATCTTAAAACATCGTTGAATACATTGTACTTTTATATTATGCTCTCTATTTCTTCAGAAGATTTCTTTTCATTATCCAAAATAGATTATAACATACTAGACAAATAATAAAACCTTTTTAAAAAAAATTGATAAACCATCCATCCGAGCTAAAAAATATAAGAAAGCTTTACTTTATATTCTTGTATTCAAAATATGTTTGCGTTTTAAGTTGCTTGCGTGTGTTCTAAATAAAATTTTGAATACTCTTTAAATATTCTTCTTTAGAATTTCCTCTATTAATAGTGCATATCTAAGATATTTCATCAAAATACTATTTAGTGATTTATAACATTTTCTTAAATTATTCTTTAGCTTATTCTTCATTTTTGTTAAATAAAACTTTCAAGTTATCATCTTAAATATCTTCCTGCAGTATATCCTTATAACTCAGCTTGAATTCATTGTCTATTTCGTTATAATATCAAATAAAATTGTAAAATTTTTTCATTAATAAAGCATTTATTTATATTTAATCATAAATGTTCTACTTAACTTTTTTGTCTAATTTTTGCCTTTAATTGAATAAAAAACTTACCCATATTATAGTATAGATTTCCTTAGAACCATCCATTTTAAAGTGAATAACTAGGTAGTTGCTGAACCTAGAGTATCCTGTGATTTCGAGGACCAAATATAGTACGAGTAGAGTCTGATTTGCATACAGTTTTAGAACTAAACCTGAGGGCAGGCTTTCTGGGACATCCTTCATTTCTCAATTTTAAGAAAATGATAGCTTCTTTATCGCTATTACTATAGTATTTAAATTTTTCTTTAAATTTTTAGCATCCTCTGACTATATCTTTATCTTTTTTTTCCATAATCAAATAGATAATAAATCGATTCAATTAGAGCTTTAAATATTTTTTACTTTTTTTATTTTTCTTTTACTTTTTTAAAGTCTACTTAATTTAATGAATTAATTACCACATAGACAATCTATCTATTACTAACTCTTTTTATATATTTCTAATATAAATCGAAGCATTATCTATTAATATATAGTTTCCCTTTATTATTTTTTTTATTTCAAAGAACTTAAATTGTGAAGTAGAATTTGATTAATTAATCTAATTTAATTAATTAGTTTATTAATTTTATTTTTCTCTGTATGTTATATATAATACATAGACTTCTTTATAACAATAAAAAATATTTTGTATTATTATCTCTAAATCCAATATTTGATTAATTATATTTACTCACTCACCAATTCATAAGAATTCCATTTATAAAATTGAATTTCATTAAAGAATTTCATAAAAATTATCAAATACTAATAAAAATCAAGTAATTTTGTTAATTATCTACAAATTTAATAACTGACAAATATCTAAAAACTTCTCTAACTTCAGCTTAATTTGTTTTAATCTTAGCTAAAATAAAAGTAATATATTTTTTTAATTTAACGTTATCTTAAATGCAAACTAAAAATTGGCTGTAATTCTGAAATATATAAATATATAAGAAAAAGACCGACTATTAATTTATTTATTTATTTAATCACTATTTAATAACTTAACGTGAAACAATAAGTCTCATAATTTCATTTGTACCTTCTAAAATACGATTAACTCTCAAATCTCTAAGATGTCTTTCAATGTTATATTCAGAAATGTAACCGTAACCACCATGAAGTTGTAAGCATTAGTCGACAATGTTGTAGCACTTTTCAGTTGCTTAGATCTTAGCCATAGAAGCATATAAAGTTTTATTAGGGTGATTTAAATCAATTTTCTTAGCAGCTTCTCTAACAAGGAGTCTTGAAGCTATAAGATCAGTAGCCATTTCAGCAATTCTGAATTATGTATTTTAGAATGAGTCTATTGATTTGCCAAATTATTTACGTTAGCCAACATATTCCTTTGTCTTTGCAAGGCATTGAGCTGCAGAACCTAAAGATGTAGAAGCAATATTAACACGACCTCCATCAAGAGCAGTCATAGCAATTTTAAAGCCGTTACCTTCAGTTGAAATTAAATTAGATTAAGGAACACGAACATTATCAAAGGTAATGCTTGCAGTAGGAGAAGCATGCCATCCCATTTTTACTTCAGGCTTACCAAATGATAATCCCTTAGCATCTGAAGGAACCAATATGCATGATCTTTCGTTTTCACCAGTTTTGCACATAACGACATAGAGGTCACTAAATCCAGCATTTGAGATGAAGCATTTAGAACCGTTGATTACATAATCACCACCATCCTTTTTTGCAAAAGTTTTCATATTAGCAGCATCACTACCACTACCCTAATTATATATAAACAAAAGTTGATTTTATTTAATTTCAATAAAAATGCTAAATATTTCAAAACTTTATAAAATGTTTTCTAAATTTTATTTTGTATATTAAAGGTTAAATTATTAATTGCTATAATGCTTTATTCTTTTGTAATTCAAATTTATTTAACTGCTTCATATTCATTCTGTTAAAGTTATTTATAGCAAACTTTCAGTCTAAAATTACAAACCTAAAAAATGTTGGAAAATAAAAAGAAAAGTGCTTACAGGTTCGGTCAAGCAGTAAGAACTGAATTTTTCAACTGTGCTGAGTTAAGGTAACCATTCAGCCTTTTACTTTTCATTACCATAAGTGTCAATAATCCAGTGGTTCATATTTAAAATAGATAAGTAAGAACTTGTAGAAACGCATGCAGTAGCTAATGCTTCAAATACGAGAGAAGCAGAAACTCTATCCATTCCACTACCACCGTGGTCAGGGCTAGAATAAATACAAGCAAATCCTAACTTACCAGCCTCTTTATAGACTTCAATAGGGCTCTAGCTCTTTTGATCCCATTCACTAGCAAAAGGAAGTAGATGCTCTTTAGTAAAATTCAAAGCAGCTTGTTAAACCAAAACTTAGTCTTCAGTCAAGTTGGATGTATCATTCAAAGATTCAAATCTATATTAGTTTTTATTGTTTAATAACTTTGAAGATCTGTTGAAACAGTGGAGGAGTCTTCTGGAGATCATGTATACTTTTTTATTTTATTACTATGTATATTATAATTTATAATCTAAGTCTTTCTGTTTTTAATATATTTATTCAAAATTTATTTTTATTAAATCTTTATAATCTAAAATTGAGATTCTTAGATTTAAATAAGACGAAATTCTTCCCTAAATTCACTTTTTATTTGATTTAAAGTGATGCAATAATTTACTCAAATTAACAAATGCTTAACTAATTTTTTAGTTTACCTAAATTTATATATTTTATTTTCTGAATATTTCCAATTATTGTGATTGTTATTTTCCAAATTACATAAAAAAATGATGTTCAACATAAGCAAGCCAACAACTTAAGTCTAGAAGAATTTTAATTTTGAAGCTGATAGATGGACTATACCTAGTCTGTGATTGAAAGATATGTGTAGTTTGACAAAAACTGAATTGCTCAGGGCTCAGAGATTTTATCAGAATTTGCTATGTAAATAAAGAAGTGTAAATTTTTTGAAAGAAAATGCTTCTTTACTAAATTTGCTTTGAATTAAAATATCCTTTTAAAATCTGCTAAATTTTATAATTTGGCAAAGTTTCTTCCATGAAAATTGATTCAACACTTTTAATTAAGAAATATTTAAGTAAATAAAATAAAAATGTTTTTTCTAGATGTAATAGTATTATATTTTTAAAGAAGTGAGAGCAATTAAACCTCATTTTAATCAAAATAATGATAACAAATAATAAATTCAGATAATAATTTCATACTATTAATAGCGTCATTATTGCACTTTTTTCAAATAAATAATATTTATTTTTTAATAGATAGTTATCCGTCTTTTAATTATCACTAAATTGAGTGAAAACTAAAAACAAAAGGTTATAGCTAATAGATTACTCTATTGTAGTGAATGAATTTCAAGTAATAAAGTAAAAATTGTTAATTCATTCAAATTCAATAATAATTAAATTATTATACTACTAATTTTAGTTATTCCAAGCATTTAATTTTTAGATATTTTCCAAAATTTTTTTTGGTAAAAAATAAAGACGAATCTTAAAAAAAACAATTATTGAATATCAATTAAAATAATGCGTCAAAAATTTTCGGACTATTAATAAAAAATATATCTTAAATTCAAACAAAAAATAAATAACCTTAAATTATTCTATTTTTAACGTCAAATTTTATTTAAGTGATTTAATATTTTTTAAAAGTTTGCTGGTAAGTTTTGTATTTTTTGTTTAATAATTTACTAGCAATTTATTTCATTCATTTAGGAAAGTGTAAATATAGTCATTTAACATATTTTAACACTTCAGATTGTTATTTATTATTTAATTATACAATAATTTAAATTTACTTTATGAAACCTATATTTTGTAGAATAGAACATAAAAATTATTTTTCTTTAAAAATAAGATCATTTCTACCTTCAAATTTATTTAATCTATTTTTTGAAGTTATTAAATTTTTTAAGATTTTATTGTCTTTTTATAAATATTTATCTCAAGATAAGTTTTATTTTAGCTGAAAACTATAATAAATTAAAATTTTTAAAAATATTTAGTTATAATTAATTAAATTTAAAATAAATATAATTAAAATATTTTTGCTAATTATTTTTTACTAATTTAAATTATATATTTTAACTAATACTTTTTAAATAGAAATACAATATTTCCTAATGATATCCTAATATTTTATTTGTATGTAAAGATATTTTTGCATTTTATAAATTAAAAAATTTTAATTTCGATTCACTTTTGAAATTTTGTCTTTATGACTAAATTAATTTTATCAAGACAAAATTGAACTCTTTTTATTTTAAAAATAAGTTTTAATATAAAATAATTATTTTTTTCTAGTTTTATTTAGAGTGAGAATAGTTTATTACTTTATTACAAACTTTACCATGATTTATAAGTTCATATGTTCTTGTTTAATTTCTAAAATTTGTATTTTTTAATATATTTGTAAAATTACATTTGTTATTTTAATACATTTTTTGCTTTTTCTCCTTAATAAATTAATATTAACATTGAATATTATAAAGTAATAATATATAATATTTTAAGTTGAGATTTAAAAATGATAAGTATTTAAATTATTGTTTTTTTATACTTTGAGTAATTCAAATAGCAATCAATTTTTTATTACTAAAAATTACATTTAACTAAGTGAAGAAGTTGATGAAAAAATTTATAAATTAAGACAAAATTTGATTACAAAGTAAAAATAAAATTTAGATTGAATTGTTTATGGAAAAATCATTTCAACATAAATACAAAAAAAGATCTATTTTATTTATTTTCTGTGTGAAAAAAATTAAAAAAATGTTTGCATTTTAATAAATTTAATAATAAAGTCGTGATTATAAAATTAATTTAAAATTTTTTAGGAAAACTAAAAATAAAACATGTAAAAAATAGGATTAATTTTCAAATTAGCTTAACATCTTTTATAATATTAATTTTATCAGTGTTGTATAAATAATTCCAAAGACTTATTAAAGTATCTTTCCAAGAAAATTTAATATCTAAATCAAGTTCTAAAATTTAGTTACTTAATTTATCAATATTTAGATAATTATATTACTATTTTAAGCTCTTAAATAGATTTTCTTAACTTGAATCTGTTAATTCTATTTATAATTTGCTGAACTTACTTCCAGAAAGTAAAGCATTTTTAATATTTTCCAAAAGCCTAATATACATTTAATCACTAATTGCAGGCATAGGGTAATAATCTTTACTTTCAGTTAAAATATCTAAATATAAGTCTCTATCTTAATAGTTTACAATAGGCTTTCCTTCATTTTAAACTAATTATTTAGCAAAATCCTTGCTAGAAACAACTAAAACAGCATTTTTAACCTCGAATTCTTCTTCTTAATCATTTTTTTATTCTTCTTCTTCATCTTCATCTAAAATTTCCTTTTCAATGGGTCCATAAAATATACTAAGAACGTTAGATTAATCTTTCTAAGAAACCCCGAAACTTAAAAGCAAATCTGATTCATTTAAATCTGCAGGTATTTTTTCTATGTGAATGCAGGTAGTCTCAAGTTTGTTTTGCTAGATTATATCAATTAACTCATTTATATATTCCTTTCTAAAACGTTCACTGTCATTTGTTTCATCTGTTTGATGATTAGATTAGCTCTTTTCTTCTTCTTCATAATCATCTTACTCTTCTGATCTTTCTTAATGATCGCTTTATAAATTTTATTGTTGTTGTTTTTAAATTTAAGTATTTTTTTGATTTTAATCGTCTTGAATTTATTATTCCTGTTTCATGTTTTCTTAATAGTCATATTCTTATTCACTAGAAGAGGTCATTTCTTCTAAAGCATGCTCCTCTTCTTCATCATCTTGGCAATGTTCTTCATCATCACTTGATGCACTATAATCTTTTAAGTCTTATTAAATTTCTTAATCATATCTATCTGATTAGCTTGCTCCTTCTTAGGCATCTTAGTCTTAAGAATGCTAAAGTTCTTCTATATCTGAAGGGATATTTTCAATCCAGGGATTGCAATCTTAATCATAATAAAATACTTTGCCATCTATTTCATCTCTCCATCCTCCGTATTTGTTGAAATAGTAGATTTTGGTTGGAGGGTCTTCCAAAGAAAACCCTTTTCCGTTTTCTTAAATGTAATATTATTAAAACTTATTAATATCATGTCCATCTATTTCATACTTTTTAGACATCTTTAAATTATCTGCAATGTAACCTTTTAATGAATTGATTTCCTATTTATTTAAATATGTTTGTTTCTTTGTTTCACTTCTTCAATTAAAAACTGAGATTTGGAAAAATTTTCTTTAATTTATTAAAATAAAAGTCAATAAATTTAAAATCCTTTAAAATATGAATTTGAATAAAATTGCATTTATTTTTATTAAATTATTTAACTACATAGTTCGCGAAAAAGAAAAATGAAGGGAATGTTCCTTTATCCAAACATTAATCTAAATATTATAATAAGTTTTGCACCAATTTAAAATAGATAGTGCATTACTTATTATAAGCTTTATAATTTATCATTTAACATAAAGGGATAATTAAAGTTAAAATTAAAATCTCAATATTAATTATGTAAATATATATAATAATATTCAAATTACCTTTCAAAGCCTTAATCTATTCTATAAAAAAAAAGATCAAGTAGAAAATTTATCATCTTCAATCAAACAAACCAAATTTTTTTATAATGCATAATTTAATTTAAGTAATAAGTAGAAAGAATATTTAACGCAAGATATTGTCAATTTTAAATTAATAATATCTAACAAATTTTTAAGATTTTTTTTTTGTGTAATTAATATAGCATAAGGGAAGTTAGAAAGCATAATAAGAAATTAAGACTTTAAGGTAGTTAAAAATCAATCCAAATTATAAATTTTGAATGATAGAATTAGATAAGCTATTTGAGAATGAAATATTCCTCAAAAAGCTTCAAATAATTATTGATGAAGTATAATTATATTAGCATCTTAGTTGGAAAAAAATTGAATATATCATTTATTTTTTAATAGAGATTTGAGTTAAAAGTATAAAAAGGTTAAAATGAAGTTGCAAATGATAAATCCTTTAATGTAAACAATTAAATTTTTTTATTTTTTCTGAAATTTATGTATGCCAAGTTGCGAAATCATACTTATTTTAATAAGGAATCAGTAATTCTGCCTAGAAATTAGGAAAGTACAAATGATTTATTTGGCGATGATGAAAAAAATTAAAAAAGCTTGAGAATCGAGTTTGAAAAATTATCTACAAATCACAAAAATAATGAAGAAAATGTGAGCCAATTTATAGAGGAAATTAAAAAAGAAAAGGAATAAGATTAATTGCAAGATTTTTTGGGAGATATTAATACCTCATGCTAATCAGATTCGAACTAGACATAATATTAGTAGTAAATGGATTAGATGCATAAAAGAAAAGAGTAGATTATTGGACAGCTAAATAATGTTTTAATTGGAATTACTCAGTTTAATTTAGAATAGTAGCTAAAGAAATTATTAGACTCTATTGAAAGTAGACTTGGAAGATGTGAGAAAGTTTGTCTTGAAAAATTAGTGACAGCCAACAACAGCAATTAATTAAATAATCAAAATTTAGAATCAATAAGTAAAAATTTCACTACAATTCACTCAGAAATCAAAAAGATAAACAGCTTTTTAGATGTAATTTAAGAAGAATAGTAAAAAATTAATTTATTTAGTTCAGTCTAAAATTTAACTGATTTTAATTTTTAAATTTCATTTTACACAATTTATATTTTTGTAAAATAAAAGGCTTCATCAAAAGTTAAAAATTGAAGAAAGTTATTAAACGACTAAAAAACCTTACCATAGCAGAAATAAATCAGTATAAAACTAAAACAATTTTATAAATGGACAATATAATAGCATGGGAGGTGGAGATTTTATACCTGATGTGATACTATAAGAGTTATAAATGCATCGAATAGATATAGATGTAAAATTAATTTAATTGTCAAAGTATTTACTTATTGATTGAATTAAATTAAACAATAGGCTAAGGATGAGTCAATTAAGCATTTAGAGCATAAAATAATTAAAGTATAACAAGATTGTTTTAAACTTGAAGAGGATTAGGAAGAAAAGTTTAAGATATTTGAAGGTATTATTAAATTAGTTATTTATTAAATGCAACAAGGAAATAAGTTATTTATTAATATTTTTAAATAGAAAAAATAATAAATATTTGGCAGAGTATTGCATTTATGACAGAAAATATAACTGAGATTAATAGAAAGTTAGAAAAGAAAAAAAGTGGAATTTTCTTTTGAGTGAAATAAAGTTTTGTTTAAATAAAGTAATTTTTTGTATTATAATTAATGTATAAGCTATATTTCCTTTTTACATCTATCTTAAGGAATCGATTGCTGCATAATTAATTAATTATTTATAAACAATATCAAAGAATTATCAAAAATCAATGAAAAATGCTTGATATTTATTTATTGTACAATTAAATTAATTTATTTTTTGAAGAATTATAAACCCGAAAAATTAAAAGAACAAGAGCTTATATTAATTAAATGACATTATACTAATATAATAATTGGTGATACGTATAGAAATTTACTTTAGGACAAGCTTTAAACAGCTAATAAAAATTTCTTTGTATTTTTGTATGGTGTTTGATTAATTTTATTTTAATCAAAATTTTGATAAAAATAAATATATTGGTATTAATTCAATTAAAAAAAAACATTTAACAAGAATATTAAAATTCAATTAAATCTTCATAAATAAATAAATAAATTTATAAATGGATGAAGCAAATACGTTGGCAGATGAGTAAATCCTTTTGCAGATGAAATAAGAAGACTTTGAAACAATAAGAGTTTAGAATCCTATTAGATATAAAGCCATACTTAAATAGTATATAAGAATATACTAACCTTAAAATTTATAGGAAGTAAGTAGAATTAATAAAAAACTTTTTAAACTAATAATAAAATCTTAATTTTGTTCAATTTTTTTATAGTTTGCAATGTGCATCATCAAAAAGCCAAGCGAAGAGAGAAACGAAGACGAAATTAATATCCTTCAATAATGGACAAGCAGATTTTAGTTCTTTCAAGATCTAAATAGAAAATAGATTAATGTAGAACTAAGATTGCATCATAAGTGTTGTGGTAGTATAAAATATGAAAGAGTTTCCAAAGGAACAGCAGTTTTTCAAGCAGGTAAATGATGTTTTTTTATTTTCGAAGCTAATTTATAGCTCTTAAATAAAGGTGATATTCCAGAGAAGTTTTACATTGTTTTAAGTGGATCAGTAAACGTAATGCTTCCAAAATCAAAAGAATAATTAGTCTAGGAAGTAAATAGTGAGAAGAATAGAATAAAAAATCTAAAAACATTAGAAATAAAAAATTCAATATGGTATCGAATAAATTAGATAAAAGATAGAAGAGAGTAGCTAAAAACGAGTAAAAACATATCTCATTAACAATCTCTTTCTCCTCACCATAACACAAACTTTTTCAAAATTCCTTCTATAAAAAGTAATTTTATTATTTACTTAAATTTTAATAAGAGTAGGGAAACTACTTAACTACTTTCTTAGATTTATGGTATGTCAAAATAAATAATAAAAAATAATTATTCTTAAAATACATGTGATATTTAATACTTACAATTTTATTTAATAATTAACTGATATCCCTCAATATATTTTAATTAGGAGTAGATTCTTTTACAACCCCTAGGTAATAAAACATGCTTTTAGAAAACTCTTTTTCATCATCACCAAGGTTTAACAATTTGAGACCATAAAATTCAAGTAGGTTTGATCCAGCTTTAACAATTCAAGGTGATGAAATAAATATGACAGCTTCAAATTTTAGTGAACATATGGATCAATCTAAATTAAACTTCAGCTAAATGGAAGATAGATATTTAAAAAATCAAAATTTTACAAATAAAATGTCAGCAAAAGATAATATACTTTTAGAAAGACATCATAACAAAAGAGGAAGTGTTTTTAATGACTTTAGATAATTCAGAAGAGAAAGTTTAACTTCTGATTTGAATTTTTCTATTAAGAAAGATGAATCTGCTGATGTTTAAGCATCAATTTTCAAAAGATAGAATTCACCTGAATAAGTAATGATTGATTTTAAAAATTTATCAAATGAAAGTGAAGAGAACTCAGTGGTTGTATCAGATACTGGAAATGGTCAATAAGAAGGAGAGTCTTAGAATGAATTGTTTTCTACACTAAAAATAGAAGAAAATAACATTTTAGATGAAAATGATCCAGCTTATAAACAGCTAGGAAATATATAACTTGAAGCCATTCAAGATTTAGATATCTTCTTTTAAGAAGGTGTTTCAAAATATAAGTATTTGCTCACATTAAACCCTGGATCTATGTTTGGCGAACTAGGTTAAATTATTAGTTAAAGAAAATATGTTTTAATTTATGTTTAATATTTAAAATAATCTAGGGTTATTACTCAAAAAACCTAGAGCTGCTACAATATTAGCTAGAGAAGATACTGAGTTTGCTGTTCTTAATGCTGGCGATTTTAGTAATATCTTATCTGAGGGAGAGATGAAATAAATTAACAGAAGACTCTAGTTTTTTGCTGAAAACTTTTTACAAGGCTGTGGAAAAGAAATAGTAACAAAATATAGTTATAATTTTAAATGTGTTAAATACAGTATAGGAAATATTATTTACCATCAAGGTGATTCTTCTTAGTTTGTGTATATTATCAAAAAAGGTTTTGTAGAGGTAATCATTTTATATAAATTATACAAATTCAATTAATATCATTTTAAATAAAGCTTTCACAAACAAGAATAATTAAAAAGAAATAAAATTAATTGGATCAGACGGACTCTGTTTCAAAAATGCTTAACACATTTAAAAAGTAAGAAAATCAGTCAATAGAGAAGCTGGTAAAAGAGAAAGTTTGTCTTTCATAAATTTCAGTAGGATAATGTTTTGGCGAAATTGAAGTAATTAAGAATATGCCAAGGATATCTCATGCTATTTGTATATCTAACAAAGTAGTGTTATGGGAACTACCTGCAACAGTAAAAAAGTTATTTAAGTTACAAGAATTATTTAATTTAATATTTTAATTAAAATAGATATTTCAAAAATTGATCACAGAAAATAAATTTTTATACCAGCAATTTCTTGATCAGATTAAACTAAAAGAAGAATGGTATTAGAAGTAAGAAATTTCTCATGATTTACAAAAAGAAATAAAAGCGGAGATATCTGAGAGTGCCAAAGATTTTTAGCAAAAATAAGCCATATAAGAAGAAATATAAATTAGAAAATAAAAATTACAGAAAAAGTACTCTCTAACATGCCATTCTTTCATCAAAGGATAAGATGAAGATATAGAAAAGCACATAAAGTTAGAACTTTTAAAAGAAGAGCTAGAAAAAGATATGAAAATTTTATAGGATTTAAAGTAGGTAGGTGGTTATGATTTTTTAAAAAAGTAAGAATTGGTTAAAAGTGTTGAGATAATAGGCATCAAAAAATAGCTCAATTTGAATTAAATTCATAAGCTATAAAGATAAGGAGATTAGTTCGATTAGAAGGTATTTAAGGTAATGTAAAAGATTGAGCATCAGAAAAAGCAAATGAAAGATCTGATTCGTAAAATTATGATTAAAAATTCATATAAATACATGCCAAAATTTAAGCTAAGCGAGTTTATTGGTATGGACATTAAACATGCTTTAAATATTTAAATATTTTCTGCTCTTTAAAATCAGACAAAAACCCAGCCCTAAAAAAGTTTTGAAGTAAAAAAATTCATTTTATTTAATGCTCATAAAGCTAAAACTAAATTCTAATATCACTTTAAGATGATCTAAATTAAATAATTTTTATAAATAAATTATTAGACTCAAGAGGAAAAAGTAGATAAGAAACTTTAATTGGATTGGAATTAAGAATCTCTAAATAAGGATTTGTTAGACAAATAAGTTGATCAGTAAGATTTAACATCTGAATTATTAGAAAATAATTTTGATAAATAATTAATTTAACCTAATTTGATAGATGGAAGTTAAATAAAAAACGATAAAGATATTATTATTGCTTCTGAGTAAGGTAGCTAAAAATTTGAAATTAAAAAAAAAATTTAAAATATAAAATAGAATTTTAAAAATAAATTGGAATTAGCATAATTTGAAAGTAAAAAAAGTTAATTGTTTTCGAAATTTAAATCGCAAATTCCTGCAAATACTAAGGATATGTCTCCCTTTTCACCTCGAATTTCAAAAAGCTTACTCATTCAACAAAATACTGGCAATTTTCTTGGGATCGGTAATTTTTAAGAATATTTACTATCTTCCAAAACAACAAGAGAAAAAATTATGGCATCTTAGAATTAACTTTAAAAGAATAGTCAAATTAACAATTAATAATAAAATAACATAAATTGCAGATAGATTTAATAAATTCATTCGAATTCTGCAAGATCATTATAGACTCAAAATATTTTCAGCAATGAAAAGGGCTAAAGATAATCATTAAATATAGCTGAGTAAAATAGCAACGATTTAGAATCAACAAGATCTAAGTAGTATAGTTAAAGGGAATCAGCTCTATATTTTAATAATTATAACCTCATTTAATAAAATATTCATAATAAATAAATGGATAGTCATTCATCTATTTTCACAGTCAAACCATTTTTCTATACAAAAAATTAATAAAACACAGAGATATAGAAAGCATTGCCTAAATAAAACAAATTTAGAGAAAAAAATATTAAAAATATGAAAGCTCATTCTAGTTCTTTGAAAGTAGATAGCTAGCTAAAACTCAATTAACATTAAAAACCAACAACAGATAATGTAAATAAGATAGAGTACTTTTTCAAGTCTAACGAAGAAATATTGAACTTTTACAATATCAATTCAATAAAAAAAGGTATTATTTTAATTTTTTTAAATTAATTTTTGTTGCTTTCTAAACTATGAAGATTAAAAGAACATTTTATTTTACTTAAAATTAATGTTTTTATGAAAATAGATTGTAAAAGAGAAACTTTTTAATCAACCTAAGAAACTTTTAGAAAATAACATGAATAGGATTAATAGAAGAGCTTTCAAACATAAAATCAATATGTTAAGAATATCAGTAAAATGCAAGAAAAAGATAATTTCACTGATAAACAATCAGATGGTTAAAGATTAGATCACCTTTAAAGCATCAATACAAATAATGATGATATATTTTAATCATTTCACTCAATTAATACAAATTTAAATGGTTAAAATAACTTTGAATCAAAATATGCTTTTTAATATGATTAATAAAATTTAATAGCTGAAGGCAAGCATAATATTATTAGAAGCTAAAGCAATCCAAATATCACATAAAATTATATGCAATTCAACAGAAAAAACTGTAATTTAAAAATAAATTAATCGCCTATACTTTCTAATTCACAACAAATCAAATTAAAATCTACCCCTCCAATAGAATAATCACATATTAAAAGAGATGCTAGATTTAGATGGTCAATAAATTCTTAAAAGCATAGTGCAGATTGCTTGATTACAGCAAATTAAACTAATTCACTTTAAAAAAATCAACAATAAAATGAAAAAGATAATTTATCAATTCCCATTTCACCTATTCTCTTGAAAAATGATAGTTATTAAGAAAAAAACTTTTACATGTATAACTTAAATCTTAATCTTGATAAAAAACCAAAATCATCTCTTCTAAGTAAAACTGAATAGAGCATATAAAATTAATCAATAAAAGAATAAGATGATAAAAACTTGAATTTACAAAGTTCATTTTGTTAATCTACAGAATCATATAATTAACCACTTATACAAAAGCATATCTAGTTATCTAATTCTCCTAAAATATAAAATTTTGTTGAAATGAATAGAAACATTACAAAACCAGTTAATAAATAAAATAATTACACTATCAAAAAGAAAACAAATATAAACCCTATATGCTTGTAAGAATATAATGATAATGGAGAATAGGATTCAAAATACAACCAAGAAAAAATTATAAAGCAGTTAATAAAATGTAGAGCAAGAGTAATAATATTTTTAAATTTATTTTTCTTTATCAAATATAACATTTTTTTTATTTATTAGCAAAAGCCAAAAAATTCAAACATTAAAGAAACAAAGGAAGACAAATTAATCAGGATTAAGAAATCTTTACTCAATTACTGTGATAGCAGTAGTGACTTATCTAATTCTTAAACCCATAAAGGAAGTGTAGAATCACAATCTTAATATAAAAAAAGTAGCAATAGATAAACACTCCATAAAAGATAAAGCTTAGGATAAGATTAAAGTAGTTAAATGCAATCCTCAACAGCTTACAGTTTTTATCCTAACTTTGATGAAATATAAAACTAAATATCTCATAATACAGCTAATTAATACACAAATTCACCTTCTAGCTAAGAAAGGAATCCCTCTTTATATAACTAAAATTCTTTTACCTCAACTAAGCATAACATGTTTAGATAAAAACCATAAAAATTATTTTTGCTTCATAATTCATCTAACTACCCTTAACAAATATAAAAAATAGAGTCAATTTTAAGAATTTATAAAAAAGAAAATATTAAATGAGAATTATTTATTTAAAAATGGTCTGTACAAAAAAATGATATTAAACCAAAATATATTTATGAGTTAATTATTTTAATTTTATATAGATTGTTACATACCGATAGATTTTAGGATTATTTTTTATTCAATTTCAAATAATTTTGTTTTAAATTTTATTAATTAAATTATAAATACTTTTTAATTTTATTATGTTTTATTCATATTTTATTTCATTTTTTTAGAGGTTAAATTTTAAGACATCTATCAGACTATATGTATGAATATAACTCAGGAATATTCTCAATATTTTAAATGAGTTGATCAAATTTATCAGAATACTTTTAATAATATTCTGGCCATTAAACTTTAAGTCTTGTTATACATTCCCATGAATATAAATCAGCTATTGTAAAATATCCTAGCAAAAATTTACTTTCACCTTTAATAAATTAATAAACAAAATCTAGTTTTTTTAAATAATTTTTAAAAGCATCTTAGTCTCCTTTGCTTGATAAATATCCTAAGCTCTACAAATCTGTAAAAAGGAATCGTAGTTCGTCAACTTTATATATGTCTTCGTTTTTACCTTTCCATTCTTATTTGCTATATTTATCAAGAATGTAGGTTACTATAGAATTGCTTTCAGATAACTTGATGTTTCCATCTATAAAATAAGGCAGATTAGGGAAATCTAATCCAATTTTCAACTTATCTTCTTCAAACCATTCTCTTGAATTTTTAAAAGTATATCTCTTTTCGGTGTATTCAACCTTCAAAATTTCTAAAAGAAATCTGATAGCTTAGCACTTTCCTGGTATTTCCCAATAGCCTAGAATCATTTTTATTTTTATTTATTTTTTTTATGAATTTAATTATTATATCTTTTTAAATTAATCCTGCTTTTAATCTTTGAATGTTACCGTAATTTATCATATTTCAATTCAATTAAAAAGTAAATAATTTCTTTTATAAAGCTTTACTCGCAAGCTAATTTTCTATGTTATTTTAATTCTCAATATAAAATTAAATTTTCAATTTTAATTTAAATTCTGCTAAAATTTACAAGATATATTTTAATCTAGTTATAATTTTTCTATGAATAAGAATAATAATTCATCATATTTTAATATATTTAAAAGGTAAAAGATATACTATATCCCATAATTGTTCTTTCAACTTGAATATAATTTTAATTCTGCTTAAAATAGCAAAATATTTTTAAATCTAGGATATTTTTTCTATTCATAAGAAAAATGATTCATCACATTTCAATTCAATTATTGAAGGGGATATAATTTATTTTTAAATTAAAAGATTAACTCTTTATTCCTATGTTCTTCAAATTCAATTTATTAATTCTGCATAGAACTACAAATTATTTTATAATCTATCAGTTTACATCTTTTCATAAGAATAATAACTCTTCATCTTTCAATTCAATTAAATGGCAATTTCTTTTATAAAAATAAAAAGTAAAGCTACTTTCTTTTGAATAATTATTCTAATTCTTTCTTTATTTTTTAAATTAAATTTTAATTTTTCATAAAATACCAAAATATTTTTTAAACTAATAAACAATCCAATAAAATATTTTTAATTATTAAAATTATATTCAAATGTTGTTTATTGTTAAAGAATAAATTTAAAATAAATAAATAAGAAAATTATTTTCTTTTTTTTTAATGGCTGAGTTAATAAAAATTTTAACATTAATAATTTGCAATATAATAAAGGAATTAAAATTCTATGGTAATTAATTAATTATAAAATTATTAAAATAGTAGATTTACCTAAATTTTTAATTTATATTTCCTTTATAAAAAATAAATATTGCTTTTTAAGACTACTTCTTATTTATTTATAGATCTCACCTTTATCTTAATGAAATAAATAAAAACTGACAAAAAGTTTAATAATAGGCCTAATTCTCCTGGTATTTAAAAAAATGTTTTTCAATAAATCTTTCTATCTTTCTTACATTTTACTAATACTAATTAAAAGGGATTTAATAGCAGAAAAATGAAGAACTTAGCCCTTTTAGAGCGCATCTTTAAATGTATCAACAGGAAGAAAGAGTTAAGTATAATTATTTGATGAAAGAAAATTCATTGGGTAATCAGCTTTATCGTAATGATAGCTTTTAAAGCGGAGCATCTAGCCCTCAAAATTATAGAAATAAAATATTTAACTTTTTTAGTAAATCATCTGGCATGAAATAAAATAGATCTTATGATAAAATAAAACAAAATGAATAATCCCTAAATTAAGACATCATTCAAAAGATTTAAGATAAATTTAATAATTAACTAGCAAAATGCTCAAATGACACTGAATTATCCGCATAATAAAAGTTAAATATTAGTAAATTGTAGAACTTAAATTCTGTGGGTAGAAGCACTTATTATCATGATTTTTAAGGAAGTGTAAAAAAAGCTAATACATAAGAAAACTCTACTTGTTGGAAGTCTTAAGAAAAGTTTTATAAATAGTAGAATTAATTGACAGAAGAAGATGATTTTTACAATATTAAAATCAGGAAATCATTTCGTGCAGCTATAAACCACTATTGCTAAAATTTAGAAAACGAGCTTAGTAAATAAAATAGTGATGACCACTAATGGTAAGAAAAGACTAAGAGTAGAGAATATTGTTTTGACTTAGCCATAAAAATTATTCATTTGCTTAATACAGAAATCACACCTTTTTCTTCAACCTTTAATCTTTTAGGAAAATACTGTAAAACAATTCAATATTGCAATTAAAATAATATGCTTAAATTGAGTGAATATATAAAAAATTAATTGGAATATGAAGAAAAAGTTAAAAATATTACTGCTGAGAAGTAGTATGAGTTGTATCTTTAAATGAAAAAAAAGGAAAAACTAAGTTAAATCAGTGAAAATTAAAAAAAATAACAGTCATTTTTTGAAATCGCTATCAACTTATCTTAATTTATTGCCTAGAAATGTAAAGATATGCTAATATATGAAACGAAAAAAAGAGATAAAATTTTTGACAATTTTAAAAATTTAGATGCCTCTTCATAATAAGCCTCAAATTAGTAAAAGGAGTAGCAATCTGGTAGAAGTGGGAATATAATAATAAATAATAAAAATGGATAAATCAATTAAGGAGATAAGCATAGATATTCTTTTCTCTTCAGCTTTGACAAAAAATATGAGTAAAAAAATTAAGTAGGAAAATTTGATTCAGCTGTAAGGGCATCTATACTTAACAGCAGTGGTAAAGAGAATAATAATGAGTAGAAAGATCATAATGATAATTTCTTTCAAGATTATAAATTTACTCAAAATTCATTTAATGATTAGGATGATTAAAGTTAGAACGATGATGACGATGAAGATGGGAATGAAGATGAATAAAATGAAACTTTTTAAAATTTGGATAATTCTAATTTTGAAAAAAATTAAAATCGATCAAACCCAAAACTAAATAAAAAACTAAAATAATCTAAGAAGGATAAATAAAATAATTAAATAGCTGAAAAGTTCAGCTAACAGAAAGATGAATTTATCATTAATTAAATTCTTTAGGAGAAATTTGATGATTTTAACAAAGACGAAGAAAAAAAAGAAAGAGAAAGAGAAGAGTAGGAGCTTGAAGAAAAACTAAAGAATGCATAAGATATGGGAATGATAACTGATATTATTTAAACTGAATCAGAAAATGTTCATAGAGCTCTAACAGATAATATTTGGTAGTTGATTGAAGTTATAAAATAGAGGTTTTATCATGATAAGCAAACAAATGAAAATGATAACTTAGATGATTTGACAACTTACGTGAAAGAAGTTTTTGTTACAAAAATTGAAGAGCTATAGGAAAAACAAATTAATTAAATAAAACAAAAATTTACATTTTAAATAGAAATTCTTTAAAAAAAGTGTAAGCAGCTAAGAGTGCAATTCCTTTAAAGCTAAAAAATATAATAATATTTATTTTAATCCAAAACAGAATTATATGAATATTTAAAGAACATAAGAAACTAAATAGAAGATTTACGAGACAAAACTATCTAAATATAATCAGAAAGGGATGCTCTAATTCTATAGCTAAAAGATATTTAGTTAGGAATCAAACCTAACCTAAATTTATATTTCAAACAAAATATTATTCTCGAAAGCTGATTTGAAATTCTAAATTTATGTTTGTATTTATTTAAGAATTAAATGTTTACTTATTATTTCCATAAAAACTTTACTCCTAAAAGTCAACTAAAAATCTGAAGCCGATAGGAAGGAATTTAAAAAATATTTTGTATTTTTAAAATAAATAAATCAGGAGAGGAATGAAAAGAACAAATAAGAAACTAAAAGCATCAATTTTTAAATAAAAGAGATAAATTTATTCTGAATGGAACAAATTTTATGCAATAAAATAAAAATCAATAGTTTTACAAAAATTTTTCAAATTTTATGAGTCTCACTACATTCAGCTTGTAATATTGCCACTTTTTTGATGATTATTACTCAAAAAGAAATGTTATAATTATTAAATTTATATTTTCAAGGATAATAAATACATAACTGGTCATTAAAAATAATAAATTACTAATCATAATTTTTATAAATAATAACTACCTGTCACACCAATTAGACCATTTTAAAAAATTTTTTTAGAGGAATTTTTATATTTTTGGAGATTTTAAAAATAAATAAAAAATCGTGCCCTTAGCTCCTCATCTTGGGTATGTCCATGGAGTTTCAATATCTTAGTTTAACTTTTTAATATAATTTTTGAAATTGTAAAAATTACTTTTATTACTTCAAAAAAATAGATCTTTTGATATTTACAAAACTGAAGTATTTTAAATAATATTTTGTAAAATATTTTAGTATCGTTTAATATAAATAATGTCAAATTTGACATCCGTAAATATAATTTTATTTTTAAATATCTTATTATTTTTGTAAAAATCTATTATAACATTTATTATTAATATTATTTTTTGTTAACTTTTTTAAGATAATTTATAAAACTATAAATTTGCTTTTAATAATTTAAAGAGATTATCCAATACTCTAATTCTATTTGAATTAACCTTTAAATAAAACTTTCCATAATTAATTTGCCAATATAATTTTATTTAAAAAAATGATACCAAGTTCAATAAATATAATTTTTATTTGTAAATGTTTATTGTTTAAATTTTGATGAAAGAAGAATGACTGTATCAAATAATATTTGTGGTAAAAATGATTGTTTAAAAAAATTGTTACTTACTGCATTTATGATTGATTATTTTGAAGCTTGATTTTTAATTATTAAATTTTAATTTTAAAATTTATGGCTGTAATTCTAATTATTTAGTTTACATCATTTAAAATTGTAATTGTCACTCGAATTTTTATTTAATAATTACAATATAAAATATTTAAAAATTTTCTTATAGAAAAACAAAAATTTGGTAAAAAGTTGATAAAATTAATTATTTTATAACTTATACAGCTTTTTGAAATATAGTGAAATAAAATTTAGAAGTAAAGCACGTGAATGGACAATATTTTTTTATTATTGCATTTTTTCTATGAGGATAGAAATTTTTCTTCTGTAACTAAAAAGAGTATTTAATGAGATTACATAATTATAGATTGAATATAACATAAGTGCAATACCTTTTAAAATAGAAGTCAATTTAATAAATGAGTAAATAAGAGTAGAGAGTCATTTTAGATATTTATGATATACAGTTAATAGCTAATCTCATCTCTATCTAAAAATTGATTTACAAATTTTTAATAAAGTTAAAATCAATCAAAAAAAAGAGTAAAAAGAATATATATTTTTTACTCTTTATTAAATTACTAAAAAGAAAATACTAAAGAAACTCTTTATTTTTTTAGCAAGGGTATCAAATGAAGTCTACAGATATTCAGTTTACTAATAAGCATTTGCTAAAGCAATTTTTAAAATGTTAGAATTATTTTTAGGAACTGGAAGAGGATTATGATATTAGCTCAATTTTAAATCAACTGGCTAATGATTTAATCATAAAATAATATAGCAAAAACACTTTCCTTTTTCATTACGATGCTAAAGAATCAAATGATTGGTACATTATACTAAAAGGAAAGGTTTCAATTTATATTCCAAAAATGAATCAAGAAATTATATAGGAAATGAACTTACTAAAATAGAAGTAAGCATTAGAAACTGAATTACAAGATTTAGAGCTTTAACCATCTACAAAAGAAAATAGAGAAAAAATTCGCTAAGCATAATTCAAAAAATAAGAGGTAGAAGATGCTATTAGCAAAATCTCCTCTATCAAGTATGATCACATTTTTTAAAAATTTTCTTCAAGCTACTATCAGCAGCATCCATAAATATTAAGTTTTAAATTTCTGAAATATGCAGGTAATTTACTATAGCTTAAATTAGTATTCTGACAAATATACATTTATCCTTTCTTTCTTCTCGCTTTTGAGATTGTATAAAAATTATATTAAACAAATTCCTTTATAATTTTTCTAAAAGAATTTATAATTATTATAACACATATGTTAAAATCAAATTAAATATTATGTTTAAAAAGGTGATGGAGAAGTCTTTGATAAGAAATTTTATGAAAAACCTGCAAGCGTATTTATTGAAGAAGACAGTATCATAGGATATATAAAAAATGATTTGTACTAAAAAATATTTTAAGGCACGCAAAAAAATAGATAAATTATTACTTAAGCTCTCAAAAAAATTCAACAAAAATAAGATTCAATTTATTATATGAAGCAAGTGAAAGAACAATCTCCAAATAATTCACCAATAAGATCTTAAATAAAGAGCCAGTCACAAGAAAGGTTAAATAAATAGTCTGTAGGAAGTTGTGAAAATTTTGGAATGTATATAGAGAATTTAAGTTAATAAAAGGAGGCATAATAATCAAAAGAATATTCATCTGGCTAGTTTAATAGTTCAAGGAAAGCTAGAACCAGAAGTAATTTTGAAATTTTTTTGTAAAAAGAGGTAAAAGAATTGATCAGGAAGTAATCTACACATTATTCAGATTAAAAAAATACTACAAACAGTAACCAATAAAAAAATAAGTTAGTCACTTAATCAAACGCATCTTCTCCTACTCAATAGAAGGATTAATAAACAAATAACAGTCTATTTGTTAGCAAAAATAAGATTTAAAGAGGGAGTTTTATAGAATTAATAAATAATTAAAAGTTGCTAATTAACTAATAATAGCTCTTTATTTAGTAAAAAGGTAATTAATTTATTTTTTCATTTTCTTTAGTAATATTTATTAATGTAAATCTTCTTTTATTAAAACCTTCTATAAAGTCATTTTCTTTTATAATAATGTTCCTTACTAAAACCAAATTATAAAATGACTGAATTGATACTAATTATATTATGATGATTTATTTATTTTCATTTTTTTAATAAACTATTAATATAAACAATAAATAATTTTTATATAGATAAAATTTAAGGAGAGAAAAGCATTCCTATAAATCATTAGGTGTAACTTTAAGTAGGTGCTAATTAACAGAAACATGAATTATAAAATTTGAAAAATAAAACTGAGGTCTCTCCATAAAAATAGGCTTGTTAAAATGAATATGAGCAGTATAAGAGTTAAAGCTATAAGAAATAACTAGACTTTCTCATTCAAAATTAGATTTAATCTTAGCAATAAAATTTTCATGAGCAGCAATCTCCAATCATTTAATTTAAAGATTCGCATGATAGTACTAATTCTAACAAATTGATTTCTTAATAACATACGCAGTTTTCTAATTAATTGAGTAGTGAAAGATAGTTTAAAAATGACACTGATCCTGTTAGATCTAGCTTTTTACCTACGAGTAGTGAAAGCTTTGATGATCATTATGATTTAAGAATATTGTCAGAAGGCTCAAAGAGGATATAAAAATAATCTAATTTATTAGCCATAGAGGAAGGTAAAAAAAAATTATATCAACACTCAAATAAGATTGATATCTTCACTTTTAATATTGACTCTTTTCGTGATTAAATAGCTTAGTAAAACTCTGAAGAAAAAAAAATTGTAAAAACAAGCTTAAATAATGATAGTGATTTTTCAAAATTATAAAAGTAAGATGTAAATTTACAACCTGGATTTAATTTATTCAAGAATTAAAAAATATAATAATCTTAAAATTAATAGATATAAACTCTATCTGATCTAAAGCATACTTTAACAAAAATAGATCATGTCGATTAAAATTTAAAATAAAATTAAGGATTGAATAACAATTCTATCAATATTTCTCAATAAAAACTCAATAGAAATATTTAGAAAAATGAATTTTAAATAAATTAATAATATATTAAAAGCATATAAAGCTTACAAGAAATTTAAACAGCAAACTATGTATAATCAGGCAAAAATACTCATTAAAGTAATAAAAATTAGTTAGTATCTTAAAGCTTAAATAACAGTGGCTCGTAGAATTAAAGTAATAATTAAGTAGCATTTTTGTAAATGGGAATATCACCAAATTTATTAGAAAAAAGTAAAAGCTATGCTGAAAATTTGAGAAAAAAGCATAAAAAATATATGACTCGAACTTAGTCTTAACCATCCTTAATATAAAATTGTTCTCCTAATACTTCTAATTAAAATTCCCCTTTTTCGATGCCCAATAAAATGAAAAATTAGCAAAACTAACGACTAAGTTTTTCATAATTGATGTAAAAACAAGATTAAAACGATAGCAACTTATTCAATTTGGAGAGCAAAAACTAAAACTATACTTTATTTCAAAATAATTAGAACCATATAAATTCAGATTAATACTTAAAATAAAAAAATAATGATAAACATGTTATTTACTCATCTCCGTAATAGTTAAGTAGAATCGCATTACAAAGATGTTCTTCAACTTTAGGATTCTAATCACCTTAACCTTATAGACTAGAGCGCCCATAATCTTCAGGTTTAAGAGGCAAAAAAATATCGATGAATTCAAAATATAGCTTTATTTAGGCCTTTTAAAATAACAAATCTTAAATATAAAATGCAGACTAACGAATGCTTACACCAAACAAAAGTGCCATTAATTAGAATTATAAAAATTAATTAGAACAAGAAGAACTAAATCATTATACTAATGAGTAAATGGTGTTATCTATCTCAAAAGATGGATCACTTTAAGTAGGCCCTATTTCAAATAGTTAGTAAACTTAAAATTTTAATGAATCTGTATCAAATTCTCAAAAATTAATTATGATTGGATAACAAAATTAAAATGTTAAAAATAGTTTAAAATAAATAGGATTAGAACTAAATAAATAGGTTTAGCAATAAAAAATGTAAAAAATAGTTGTTCAATAAAGGGTTTAATCAGCAAAATATTCAAATAACTAAATGAACCCTCACTAGTTAGCAACTTAAAGCTAGATTTAAAAAGAATTACTAAAAAATAAAACCTAGATTTCTAAAATTGTTAAAGGATCTATTGTAAGCAAACTAACATCTGTATAACAAAATCTATTAAACTCTTTACAAAATTAAAACTAGTAAAATTCAGAGAGAAAGTCATTAGGAAATCAGCTTTAAGAAAATTCAATCAGAAAAGAGATTTTAACTAACCTTCAAAGAAAAGTAGATACAAGATAAAATTCCTTAATAAAGTTACAGTAGTGCAATAAGGATTAGATCTAGCAACAAAATGTAAATTAATAAATATAAGACTATCAAAATGAAGATTAATCTGAATCAAAATTTACTGATAAGCTAATTATATCTGAATAGCAAAAGTAATCATAGGATTTTAAGATTAAATTACAAAAACCTGTATAAGTTAATTCTGTGATGTAGACAACTTCAACAATCAAAAGTTGCTTAAAATAAGGTAATAAGAGTAATAAAAACAATATTTAAGATTAAATTGAATAAGAGGAATCAATCGATCAATGTAAAGATGAATACTATTTATTGAAATTAATTTAGTAAAGAGAATATGATTCGCCAGAAAATTATATAGGATTTGAACCTGAACCTGAAGAGCAAGCTTAAGAGGAATCTAAACATGAAAACGATGAATTTACTCTACCAAATTTTGGTATGTATAAATCTAGCTCTTTTCATTTAAATTAATCATCTAACAGTTAAACTAATTCTTAAATTGAATGCTAAAGTAGTAAAGATGTAAACTAGTTAGAAAATAAAACTACAAATGAAATATTTAAACACAAAAAGATGATTTATAACACTGATGGAGGTAGCAGAAGAAAATCTAAATTGATAAACAAATAAATTTAAGAATAATTTAATAATGCTGAATGCTATGATCAAGAATAGATAACATTAGGATAAAATTCAAATGAAGATCTATTTAATGTATCAACTGTTTAATAAAATGAGTTATAGTGCGATCTATAAAGAGTTAAAATACACAGAAATAATGAAGTAGAATTAAATACATAAACTTTTTAAAAAAGAAGGAGCTCTTAAGGATAAAAATTAGTAAATATTTTAGAGACTCCAAAATTTACATTTTAAAAAATGTGATTTACTCCTACAAAATGCTTTCAAATAAAGAAAGAACTTATGATAATTTCCATAATAAATTTAAACAAATAATTAAATAAAATACTAAAGAAAATATATAAATAAAAATACTTTTTAAATTAAATCAAAATTTAATTTTTGTTCTATCTGTAAATTAATAATTTTTGCTTAATAAAACTTCACATAAAATTTAATATTTAAAAATCTGATAAATTTATTTTGATACAATAAACTCAAAATTTTCAAGTAATTGTAAATAATTTAATTAAAAAAATAATTTTTATAATATTTACACTGAAATAAAATATATTCTATAAGTAATTATATTTGAAAAAAATATGAAATATCTTAAACAGAGGCATATATATTATTAATTATTTTTACCATAATTCCTCATGAATAAAGCCTTAAGTGAAAAACTAAAAATTGGAAATTTCTCTTTTTTTAAATCATTAAAAAATTCAGTCTTAGGTATTTTAGTTTAGAAATTAGGTTGAGGAATTATGGTATATTTAACAATTTAAATCAACTTTGAATAGCATGCTTCTCCAATTCTTTTTCTTTTTCTATCATTTCTTTTATAAAAATTAATTTAAGGAATGTTTATTTTATATTTTAAATACCTTTAACACCATTAAACATATCATGAACCAGCTCAACCTCTGAAAAACCTATTCTCCTTTTATTAGATATATCAAATATGCCTCCTTCTGATTCTGAATGCTCACCATGAATACCTCTAATTTATACATGATTTTTTTCTGCAATTTTTTCAAATGTCTCCATATCTTTAGATAGTAAAGGGAGCTTAACATGGATAGAAGCTCTCAAACCTGTGCCGATATTAGTTGGGCATCTAATAAAAAAGTTATTAAAATATTTAAATTAGAAAAATCATTAGATTACGTTGATATTGCTCCTAAATGGTCATTATAAGCAAATTTTGCTACTTTATTTATTATTGTGTGAGCATTTGATAATCTACCAAAAACTGCTTTTATATCACCTCCTTTTTACATAGATATAACTCTAAATTAGTCTTCTTCATTAACCCAAATTAAAAAGGTTTTTGAATGATTAATAAATATTCCTCTGCCATCAGGCCTTTTTTAAATATATTTAGATTAAATTTTTATTTTGGTTGATTTAAATATTAAAACTTATTGAAAATTAATAATTACCAATCTCTGTTTAACCCAGCTGCCTCAAGATATTTATCTCCTTCTTTAAATAAATAATGTTCTTCAATTAACTACTTTTGTGTTTATTTATCCATGTTTGCTAAAGAATGATAGGTTCCTAATAATTCTCCTTCAAACTTTTAGAAAGCTTCTTTGGCAAGACTTTCAACTTATCTACGTTATTCTTTAGTTATTTTGGTACCTAAAGGGAAATCGGCTAAGTTTCTTGCAAATCTAATACGTGTTGACATACAATATTTATCATCTAGAGGTTCAAAGTTGCATTTTGATACATCCCAATCAGATTTATGCAAATCAGCTGGATCATACCCATGATATTCTTAAATTATTTAGTTAAGTAAAGGGGCAAAGGTACTCTAATTTTATTTAAAAATTATCAGTTTAAAAAAAATAAATATTGAATTTAACAAACAAATAACTCTATGTTAAAAGCATAAAAATATTTTTTTTATAATTTTCTTTTCAAAATATTAATTATAAAAGTAATGTTTAAATAAAACTAAAATAGAATAAAAGATAAAATACGTAGCTATCAGGGGAACCAGCATATACTCCGATAGATGAATTTTAATTTACTACTCCAGAATTTATCAATTCAGCAAGCGAATAGCCAAATTTATCTGAAACCCCATTTAACTATTAAAAGACATCATCTGTTAGGTACTTTGAAAGCAGGGATTTGCATCCATTTTAGAATTCTGGTTTTTTTTATAATCTAGGTTTCTAAGTGTTAGTATTTGGATTATGTGTTTCTCCCTATCTTGAATTGTTACAGCCCATTTTAAAAATATAAAATAAATATTTTACTTAATTCTAAGTTTTTCAGATTAAAAATAATAAATGTTATTTTGATTTTAACATTACCATAGAAAGTAAGATTTATTTAGGTGAAATTTAAAACAGGAAATATGAGTGAATGGTAACAAAGATTATATGATAGTATGTATATCAATTTATTAATTTTTTATTTAGAAATTAAATAGTGGCTGATTTATTAAAAAAATCATTAAAATTAAAAAAAAATAATTAATTAGTTAAAAACAATAAAAAATATTTAATTTTAAATTTGCACCTTTAGGTTACAATTTTTTATGGGTTTTAATAGCTATTTATAAAAAGCTAACTATGTCAACACTATATAAAAGTAAAACAAATAAAAAATATTGATTTAAGATATTGCTCAACTTAATTTGTAAATTAGTGAATTTTATAAAAAGAATTTTTTGAAATTTAGGAAGATCTCACATTATCATTATTTATCAATGTATTTTGATAAATTTATGGATTTAATTAATTCAATAAATTTAGATTCAAATTGAAATTTTTGTAATTTGTAATTTATCAGAATAAATAAATTATTAAGAAACTAATTAGCATGAATTTGAAGTAATTGCCACAATTTACTGAGTGACTTAATTTCTATAAAATTCCTTAGAAAATCAAATGTATTATCAATTAAAAGTCTTTAAATTATATTTTCATAATATTTGATAATTAATTTTACCATTATAAACTGTAATAAATACAACATTTATCTATAATAAAATAATTTAAATTAACTAATTATATTTTTTATATTTATCTATTATTTGTTTATTTTTCTCAACTTTATTATTTTTCTTGAAGACTTTTTTCAACTTCGATTAAAGCATTGACACCATTATACATATCAAGAGCTAATTGAGCTTCACTGTATCCTAATCTTCTTTTATTTGAAACATCAAAAACACCTATTTAATATTTTTTATATTAACTATTCAGTACTGCTTGACCTATTTAATTAAAAAAAAATTTACCTCCTTTAGATTCAGAATGTTCACCATCTATTCCTCTTATATCTAAATGATGCTACTCAGCAATAGCCTTAAATCTCTTTTCATCTGATGATAATAGGGGTAATTTAACATGAACTGAAGCTCTCATACCTGTACCTAAGCTGCAATATCAGTAAAAATTATTTTTTTATTTATTTTTTATTAATAAAATTACTTAGTGGGGCAAGTGGTAATAGCTCCAAGATGTTCAGTAATAGCAAATTCAGCAACTTTATTAATTATTTCATGAGCAGTAGCTAATCTTTAGAAAACTTCTCTTAAGTTACCTCCATTTTACATTGAGATTATTCTAAATTGATCTTCTTCATTTACCCATACTAAGAAAGTCTTTTAAGGGTTATGGAAGATACCTCTTGACTCAGGCCTATAATTATTTGAAAATTTAAATTAAATAAATCATGCCTTAATTTTAGTTTTAATAATAGATCATATTTTGTCGGTAATCATTTAAATTTTAATTAAAATGAAGGGTAGATAAATTTTATTAACACAATATTACTCTGCGCTGTGTTAATTTTAAATCACACGATTAAGAATCTTAATAATAAACTAAACTAAATATTTACCAGTCACGTTCACAGCCACATGATTTCAAGAATCTATCACCTTCTTTGAAGAGGAAATGATCTTCTTTAAGTTGCTTCTTTTCAGCATCTGTAAGTTTACCTAATTAATAGTATGTGCCTTAGAGCTCTCCTTCAAAGCTATCAAATGCCTTCATAGCAAGTCTTTCTACTTCTCTTCTTTCTTCTCTAGAAATGTTGGTACCTAGAGGGAATTTAGCTAAATTTCTAGCAATTCTAACACGGGTAGAAACAACATAGTTGCTACCATGCTTAATATTAAAGTCTTCAAAATTGTATGCATTTATATCCCAGCTTTAGATATGCTTTCCATTAACACCATAACTATGATATTCTTCGATTATTTTATCAAGCAAGGGAGCAAATACTTTCTATTTATTAAACAAGCAATTAATTTATCATTTTATAAACTATTGAATTTACATAAGAGTCAGTTGAACCTGCATAAACACCAATGGAAGAGTCTGGATTTGCAACTCCAGAAGATATTAATTATTGTAAGGTATATCCTGTATTATCTTACACATGCTTTAATTGATCAAATAATTATCTGCTAAGGTATTTCTTTAAAAGAGACTTAGAAGACTAGGGAAAGCTAGGATAAACTTCTAACTGTAACTTCTTTTCTACTTCAATAAGTTCATTCACTCCATTGTACATATCTAGAGCTAATTAAGCTTCACTGTAGCCTAATCTTCTCTTGTTTGAAACATCAAAAATACCTGTTAGGAAATATTAATTTTTTACATGTTAAATATATAATTTTAAAAAAATTAGTTCCTACCTCCCTTTGATTCTGAATGCTCACCATCAATACCTCTAATATCTAAATGGTGCTTAGAAGCAATTTACTTGAATCTTTTTTCATCAGATGAAAGAAGAGGTAATTTCACATGAACCGATGCTCTCATACCAGTACCCAAACTTTATAAACAGATGAAAAGTCAATTTTAGATTCATAATATATTTTTAAGTTACTTAGTTGGGCAAGTTGTAATTGCTCCGAGGTTTTCAGTGATTGAAAATTACGCAACTTTGTTGATGATTTCATGAGCCTTTGCTAATCTTTCGAAAACTTGCTTGAGATCACCTCCATTCTACATAGAAATAATTCTAAACTAATCCTCTTCATTCACCCAAACTAAGAAGGTTTTTGAAGGATTGATAAAAATTCCTCTTGCGTCAGGCCTAATTAAAATAAATTTGTGGTGTATAATTTAAGAAATAAAAATATCTATTTTTAGAAAAAGATTTGAATTATTGTAAGTTATTAAAAGAGCATCAAATAAAAAAAAATAAATCTTCTGATTTTATTTTTTAATTAAATTTAAATCTTATTTTCATCACAGATATTTATTTTTTTTTGTTAATGTCAAAAAATTAATGAGCTTATTCCTAATTCTACAGATAATTACTTGTTGTATTAATCAATAAAACATTTTTATTGCATTTTATTCTTAATATTTGTTCTACCGAGAACAAAAATATAATTTAACAAAATTTATTTACCAGTCACGTTCACATCCACATGCTTTAAGGAAACGATCTCCTTCCTTGAAAAGGAAATGATCTTCTTTAAGCTATTTCTTTTCTTACTCTGTGAGTTTTCCAAGAGGATAATATGTACCTTTAAGCTCGCCTTCAAAGGAGTTGAAAGCCTAGATGGCTAAATTTTCAATTTCTTGTCTTTATTCTTTTGTAATATTGGTACCTAGAGGGAACTTAGCAAGATTTCTAGCAATTCTCACACGGGTTGATATTACATAATCTCCTTTGTGCTTTGAATTAAACTCTTCAAAATTGTAAGAGCTTATATCCCATGAAGATGTGTGCTTTGAGTTAACATCATACTGATGATAATCGCTTATAATTTAGTTTAATAGAGGAGCAAATACTTTCTAAAATATTGAATAAAAGAAAAATTATTTTAAAATTTATAAAAAATCAATTTTATTACATAAGAATCAGTTGAGCCTGCATAAACACCAATAGATGAATCAGGGTTAGCTAATCCAGAGGAAATAAGTTACTAAAGAGTAAATCCATTAGCATCTTTTGCAGTTTTAAGTTTGTTATAAACATCCTTTGTCAAGTATTTCTTTAATAGGGATTTTGATGACTCAGGAATGTTAGGAAATTCTTCAATAGTCTTGCTAGCATTTAAGAACTACTAAAGACATAAATAAACAGGAAGCATTTTTGGTAGTCGTTTGTCTGTCTTTCAATGTTTAGAATGGCTCGATTTCTGAAAATTTTTTGCTTAGTGCTAATTTTATAAATAGAATTTAAAGTATTTTTATAAAAAAATTGATGCAGTTCAACTATTTAAAGAGCAAATGCAGAAGAGAATTTTAGATAAAAATATCCTAGCCACCACCTTTCAGTGAATAACAAATTTATAGTAATACTAGATACCGTGAATCTTTTTAATATGAAAAATTAAGTTTAAAAAAAATCAAGAATTAGTCCTATTATGTAATTTTTTCTCTTTAAATAACAGTAAATTATCTATGAATCATAAATGTACTTCACCATAAACTACGTACAATTTGTTTTATAAAAGAAGTTTTCCATTTGTTAGTTGAATTTAGAAATGAAAAATTCATGATGCTTTCATTATAACTTTTATTGTTAATTAATTTTTTAAATCTGATAAAAGCTTAATTGGTTGATTCTGATAAAATATAAATGAGTTCTTTAATTAAAAATACAAATTAATACAATCAAAAAATAATATGTAAAAATTTGTAAATTATAAGTATTTGTTGGCAGCATATCAATAATAACTAGATAATTTCCATAAATTAATCAACTAATTGACAAATTTCAAAGTCAAAATATTATGGATGACATTAAAAATAAAATTAAATATGCAATATAAATCAATAATTCAAAATTAAAGAATGAGTGGATAAAATTTTAAATCAGAAAGCTAATAATTTGAACAATAATTCATTTCAATAAGAGCCTCAAGTTATTAGATATCTCTTTTACTATTGTAAATACTCATTTTTAATATATTATCAAAAAGTACCAAAGTATTTATAAAATTTATAAACTAATTTGAAAAAATAAAGAAAGATGATACCAAATTTAAAGCTAAGAAGTCTGAATAACTTCATTAAAATATTGTTTATTAGGCATATCTGTAAGGAGTTACATATTTCATTACTAAAAATTTTTAATTTATTTTATAAAAATAAATAATCCTGAACAGTTAAATATATTGAATATCTTAGAAAAAAATCAAATCAAAAGATAATTTCTAAAATTTTGAAAATATTATTAGAACACACTCAATAAATTTTTAAGAAATAGATTTATGTAATTTAAAAAATAATTTATGCAGTTATTCAATTTATTTTTTACTTTATTTCAATCCTTACACATAAACAAAAGCAGAACGAAATCTATCATTATGAAATACTTTTTCTAAAATTTACATTTAATTAATTACATCAAATAAAAAAATCTCCAAAATGAAATAAAAAGTGTTTTTTGCTATTTTTTTTTTTTTCATTTTTACTGTTCTAATTGATTAGAACAATTTATTTATTTTCGTATAATTTTACTGATTCATATCAGCTAATAGAAAATCTTCAAAGTATTTTTAAGCAAATTTTATATAAATAATTTATAAGAAAATAATTTATTTATTTATTAACTTAATTGAAATATTTTAATCTAATATTAAAAGAGATTTTTATCTAAATGCCGTACTTATTCTTGCTTTATCCCATCCATTTTATAAAAAATTTCCAAATTTAAAGAGCTTTAAGGCACTTCACTAAGAAAGGGTTTAATATTTATATATGCCTAATCAAACAAGAAAAATAATAACAATTTTATTTTTTATGTATTTTTAAAATAAAAACTTAAAAGAGAATTGTAAATTCTATTAATTTAAATATTTTTAATAGGTAGAAATAAATCTTTAAAAAGTAGTAAAACATATTTTTTTAAAAAATAAAATTTATGAATTATTTTTTTAATACAAATTAAATATTTAGATATAAAAAAAAACTATATTTTTAATACCTATTAAAATATTTAGACATATATTATAATTTATTTTTTAAATAGTAATTTATTTATTTACAAATTTTTTTAAAAATAGTTATTGATTGATTAAAAGATTTAAAATTAAAGTTATATCAACTTTTTTAATTTTTATATTTTAAGATAATTTAGCTAGCTAATATGTGTGAACAAATTAAAGTGAGTTAATATATAACAATACAATACAATAAGTAATATCAACTAAATATAATAATAAATTGATTAATTAATTAAAATAAAATATTTGTTTATGTTACGCATAGAAAAAATTGGATATATAAAGTACTTTTAAAAAATTGAAATAAATTTATGTTTGATTTAAAATAAATTAAAAATTAATTTCGGCTTTCAATATAATTATTGCTGCTAATGATATTCTGGAATTTTTTATACCTAATTCTTATACTTTATTTAAGCCCATTTAGGTTTTACTTGTATATTTGGATTCTAAAATTTATTTTACTTTTATTTATTTTGAAAAACTTTTAACTATTCTTGAAGTTATGAAGGATTGCTTGGATTTTTCTTTCTTAAAAATTACTAAATATCTTTTTATCTGAACTTGATTTAATCTCTTAGCACATGTCTAAAATAAATATTCATCGTTTCAGGTACTTTATTCATGGGTGGCATTTCAAGTTGCTCTACGAATTTAATTATTGGATCTTTTAAATCTATTTCACTACTATACTCCTAATTATCCTTTGAGATACACTTTATACCATAAAAATACGTGCATCTGTACTTATATTTACTTTTTTATTTTTACTTATCTACAGTTTTTATTTTTAAAAATATTTTAATTTATTTTAATAATAAAATTCATTAAATAAATTTTATTAATTAGCCAAAATAAAAGAATTTATTTATTTTTTTAAATTAATATCAGTTTTTCTTAAATTTTTTTTATAATAATTTGTATAACTCTTACTTTTTTATTATTGAGAATTGTCTTATTAGACTCCACTTGTTCTGCTTTCGTTTTATGAGTTGCAAGCAGCTTAGTTATTGCTTACCCCTTCTTTATTTATCTAACAATCATCTTCAAGCTATTAGTTTATAAAGGATTCATCCCCACAATAAATTTCCTCTCCTACTTCATAATCGCAATCCTCTTATTCAAATTCTTTATCCTCATCGTCATCTTCATCATCATCGTCGTCATCATCATCTACTATATCTTCTGCTATTTTACTGCTGAGTTATCTTTTTTTTTCTTTTTCTTCTAATTCTAATGGAGAGTATTCAAATGGATTGGGATATGGATGCACTTGTATTAGTTTATTATGGATGGATTACTCGAACAATTTAGTCAATTTTCTAAGTCTACTTTCAACATGACCCTTCCATACAATATGATCATTTTTATTAGTGGCCACAATGTTTATTTATAAAAAATGTTTGTATCTTTTGAAAAAATTGAAAGGCTTAAACAAATCAGAGAAAGTTTTTTCATTTTTTTTAATTTTGTTTATTATTCTGTTTCCATATTGAAGCTATTCTTGTATAATTCTTAGAGTTGTGGGAGAGACATTGTGAGCAGTATTCATGCAAGGAAAACATGGAGTAATAATCATCATGCTGTTTCTATCTCGAAATTCAGGTCTCCATTAATCTGCATTTAGCTTTGTATTTGCAACATCTTCTTGAATATGCTCCACATATACAGGTAAATCGTGCCATTTCCAATGGGAATATAGAAAAAAAAATCTCTCAATAAGCTGGTTTGGTGGATAATTTGGATACAATTAGCAAATCTTTGCAACAAGTATTGTCCATCCAATTCCACTTAAATAACCTATAATATTTGAATAAATTCCTCTGTTTGTTGCCCATAATTTAATACATTTCAAAGTTATCTTAAAATTCTCATAGTTTTGTATATTATCCTTTCTAATTAACCATTCAGCAACTCTGCAGCCATTAAACGAGCGATATGAGCGCTCATCCATTGAAAGGAGCATTTAATTACTAGTCAAATCTATGTTTTCCCCGTTGTATTAAGGAGGAGCTCTAGCAAAAGAAAGATCAAAAAGTATACCCGAAAATTTCATTTTTATGATAGGTACTGAAGCTTCCTTAATAGGAAACAGCTCAGTAACTTCTTTTCTATTTTACAAAATATTAACTAAATCTCCAAAAAAATGTTAATCTCTATCAACAAAATTAGGAACTAAACAAACTGTGTCAATATCACTGTCATGAGAGTTAACCTTTTAAAATTATAAAAATGTTTTTCAATAAAATTTGATACCAATTATTGTGCTTAATTTTGGAATTATTTTTCATTAATAAATAATGCTGATAATTATTAATGGTATTTTTAAAAAATTTGTAGCTATTCTGCTTTTAAATATACTACATAAATATACTGTTTTCCTTTTTATAATCTTGAAGTATATTTAACTAAATTGCATTTTTGAATGACGCTTTAATAACATTAAATTTATATAAAAATTACTTTCAGCTTATATGACCCAAAAAATAATAATTCGCCTCCGAAAGTGAGCTAATGATTATTTTCCTCTGCTATGGCTTAAATCCAATCCCTAATAATTTGTCTTAATTGTTTTAATTTTTCGTCTTTTTGTTTAGTTTCTTCTTCTGTTTCAGAATATTTGTATTCTCCTTCCAAAACATCTAAAATTTATTGCATTTATTTTTCACTATTTTATTATTTATGAACACTGGTATCAATTGGCATATGCGGGTTTTATAGGGATATTAAAATTTTAGAAGTGTCTTCATTGAAAGGAATGTTCATTTTTTGAAAATCTAATTGTATTTATCTTCTAAGCGTTTTTTCTACTTTTGTTGACTGAGAAGTTAAGTATGCTATAGTAGTAATTAATTTTTAATACTTTTAACAAATATATCTATCTATGAAAAACTATATGTAATTTTTATAAATATTGATAATTCATATATTTTTTATATTTACTTTATTTAAAACAAAAAATTAGAACTAAAACGAATATAAATTTTTCTAAAGCAAACAAAAAATAGTATAATAAAAATATTTAAGACATAATACCAGTTCCTAATTGAGCAATATTAAAATTATTTTTTCTTAATTCACATATTTAAAAAAAATTAATTGAGTCAGAAAAAATTATAAAAAGAAAAATATTGATTTTTCTTTATAAATAGTCATTTGATTGACTAATTTATTTATTTATTATACTTTTATACTTTATTTATAAATTTATAATTTTATTTCAAATTTTTAATTTAATATTTTTAACTTAAAAAATTTTAATAATTTTTTTATTTTCATTTAATTTTGCATTTGATAAAATCAATTTAAACGCCAAGCAAAATTGTATTTAGCAAAATTATTTCATTTTATGATTTAAAAATATTTCAGTGAATTCAATTATTTTAATTTTATTAATTGTCTATCTAATTAATTATTTATTAATTTTACTTTTATATTTTTTTTTTATAATTAAAGCAAATTTATTTAATGAACATAAAAATATTTTTTAGAATTTTTTATTTTTAAATTGATAAAAATTAACGAACAAAGTAAATAATAAAAAAAATTATTATGCAAAATACTCTGAGCTTATTTATGATTTTAAATATGGAATTAATTCAATCATTTTTATGAAGTTGATTGTTATTTTTCTAAATTATAATTAAAAATTTCCTTTATGTTATTATTATGTGAACTGTTTTTCCCCTTTCTACCAACTTATTCTATGCTAGGTGGCAGCTTTTAAAACCTTTACTTAACCTCCTCTCTATTATTTATGATTAAGCAATTACTGCATTTTTATTAGTTTGATTGCTATTGCTTAATATTATTATTATTATTGGTCATATTTGAAATTGAATTTGAATGATCGCTGTTGTCTGAATTCTTTCTTTTGACAACTATTGTAGCACTTTTATTGTGTTTATGACATGGCATTAATTTTAACTAGGGATTCTTTTTTATAATTGAAGGGCTCTTTAAACTTGTTGGTGTATTTTCAGGGCTAAATGATGGAATTTTGGATTTATTCATCAATAAGTTTAAAGACTTTGAATGAGCTATTTTTTATCTACTATTTTAGCTTTACTCTTGTATACTTGTAGTGTCTTCTTAGTAATTTTCCTCACTCACAATTTAATCTGAACTATTCATTTACATATTTTTTTAAATGCTTGCTGATTTAGTTAATTTATTGAAGTCTTAGCTCTCTTGCTAAGATATTTGATGGTTATTATAATCTTCTTGACTTTGAAAATCTTGATCATTTCTTAGCACTTAATTATTTAATTAGATTTGCTAGTTTTAATATCTTTCATGTAAATTATTGGTATCATTCTAAAAGAAAAGCTACTCTGGATAAATATTAAGGATTTCTTTACTAAAGCCGTTCACCATCATCCTCTATTTAAAGTCAGGACTATAGTAATCTAATGATATCAAGTTTGTAAAATTATTAACGTTTATGAAATAAGTAAGTTACCTCTTGATGGGTTGGAAGTACTCTATAAAAATCTACTGTGGTTGTGCTCTAATGAGTCATTGTTTTTTGACGTACTTGCATTTAAATTCATAAATGACTCGAAAGGAAGAGAAGATGAATACTTGTGTTAGAATTAAAAGAGCTAAGCCTGCTTATTAGGAGATGAAAAGAGAGATTAGTGGTTTTATGATAAATTTGAAGTGTTCCCTCCTCCTATCTGTGAAATGATTCCTTATTGATTGCCACTATCGTTATTATTTTAATATTAAAAAACAAATAATTCTATAAAAAAATTACTATAATGGCGCATTATTGAGTTCTTAATTACTATTTTAGAATTAGCTGCTCATTAAACTTTCTACTTGATTTATTTTTAAGTTATTTGCATTTCTTGCACTTTGGAGATCTTAATTATTTTTTGGAGACAAAGAATTTTAAAAATTAGAAAATGAGTGTATAATTCCGAAATTATCTTGAATTTGGTTGTTTTAAAGAATTTAAGGAATTTGGTTAATACCTTGCTGGTATTATTGTTATTATAAAAATTATTTTTATATTTAGTTTTACTTTAATAAATTTATTTAACTTTCACTAATTGCATGGTTTAATCTCTGGTTTTTACGAGCATTTTCACTCATTTTCGTACTTGCACTACCTTTTGATTCAAATCCTTAATCTTCAGTGTTGATAAAATATGAAACATTATTTTGTTTTAATATTCCTTAGCTTCCTTCTCTGTTCAAACGTGATGAAGATTGCTAAGTCATGCTTATTTGCTATGGAAATTTTTTATTGGTTTTCATCTACTACTAATACCAGTCAATTGAACCCCTACTATTACCAGAATTTAGATGCAAATTTTAATTTTATGATGAAACTTAATTGTGAAATGAAATTTATTTGCTAGAGGCACTTTTAGTTGAAGAAGGATTACGGCCATTAGATCCAATTATTCCTTAATTTAAAATAGTCTAATGATCATTTAAATTTGATATGCAGTCAATATTAACTACTGGATAACTTTGTTAATTTGAATAATTTAAAGGAGGAGATAATAATTATTACATTCTTGAATCGTTATTTAAAGATTTTCTATATGAAATTTAATCAATATTATTTTATGAAATTTACTAAATAGTAGGATTCAAAGAATTAGATTTTGAAATTGAATGAGTAAACGGTTATATTGTATTATTAGAGTATGGCATCTATCCACCACTATTAGATTCGTTAGTTATTAGTCTATTTTAAGAATAGAGGGGATTATGTTCAGAACTTACAAAATTAGTTGCATTTTAATTATTTTTTTAGCTTAAATTAATCTCATGCTTTTTTAGAACATCAAATTATTATTTTTAAGGTGAGGCATTGATCTATTTTATTTAATTAGTTTAAATACTTTTCTTTAACAAATTGTTTTTTTCTGTTTACAAAATATAAGCTGTGTTTACATGAAGTGGCTCACTACGTAATAAATACTCTAAAAAAACATCAAGAATATCTCTTAATACTATATCATATCTTTCCATCACTAAATGATTGCTTAAAGTTGTTTGATCAGGAATTTTTTTATTCAAAATTTCTTTCAACAGTTAATTTTTTTTCCCTTCATGCTATAATTTATGGGCATTCAGTATTAAGTAGCCTTTTATGTTTTCAGTTATTCCAGAGTTTTTATTCTTTTTTTTACTTTTGTTTTTTGAATTATGTTTATTGCTAGAGTATTCAATCATTGAATCCTCATCCTCTGATAAGCTTTCTACCAAAGATTTTTCATCACCTTCACTGCTTGTTAAGCTAGAAACTGATGTGTCTTTTTCCTAATCGCTTTTCTTTTTAATTTTCTTTTCTTTCTGCTTAATTTTATTGTGCTCATCGCTATTTTTCTCATTTTATTTTGTTTTCTTTTGATTTTTTTCTTTCGATTTGCTATTCATTGACTCCACTTTATGCTTCAGTTAAGTTTTGATATAAAACAAATAATAAATAAAATGCTCTAAAAATATTTTTTTAAATATTATTTTACTCGTATATCAAAGAGCTGGGACTATATTTGGGCAATTGAATTTTTAATGACTTTTGAATCGCTATTTTTAGCTTACTCTATGGTCTTTATTTTTTATTGATATTATCTATTTTGTTATTCCAACAAACTCATCTTTATTTAAGATTACTACAAATCACTTTAATGCTAATTTATCTAGCTATTTTATTGCTATGGAAGCTGTTGCTTTACATAAAAAGATTATATAATTGACCGAATTTGATTTAAACTCTGCTACTGTGGTGTCATCTATTTATATTATGAGTTCAATTTAATTTTATTTGTAGAGTTCTGCAAAATTGTATATGCTAACAAAATGTTAGCATTGCAACAATAATTTAAAATTTACCTAGCTTAAAATATTGCTTCTAGATTACATTAGAGAGCTATTCAGACTCCCTTGTTGATTTTTCTAAACAAATTATAATAAACAATAAGCAACATATGATTATAAGTTATAAATAATTTTATTATTGGAAAGAAAAGAAATAACTCTAATTTTTGTAAAAATTACAGTATTATTTTCAGCTGATTACTTATTTGGCAGATTTAGGTTTGGAGATGAAATGTTGGAAACAATTTTTTATTTCTTACTTTTTTGTTGAGGAGAAGTGCTTCTATCTGACTCTGAAGATGATATTACGCTATCATTATCAGAGTCATATACTTTCTCTTTTTTAATTTCCTTTTTTTACATTATTTGGTTTGCTTAATATCCAATTAGTTAATTAAAATATTCGTTTATTTTTTTAATTTAATATAAAATGCATAAATGAATACATATTTAATACTACTAAAAATACGCTTTCTTAAAAGTTAAATAGAATTATTTGTAATTAGAAAATAGCTCAAAAAACACTACTTATTTTATTTATTTATTCATTTTTTTTTGTTCAATTGAATTTATTTTATTTCTAATCATCTACCAAATAAATTTACTATTATTTTTTTAATGAATAAATTGATCAGTAAATTTAAAATGATTAATTAAAATATTAAGCTTGTTGAAAAAAAAAAAAATTAATTTCATAATTTAACTTTTATGAAAAAATACTTTAAATTTTAATAAATAAAAAGCAATTCTCAAAATTATCAAAACTAAGATAGACTAAAATAATTATTATTGTTTTTTATTAGAATTATTTTCTGTATATGAACATATTAATTATCTATTACATTACCACATTTTTGATTAATGTAAACTGATTAATTTATCTATTTTAGATTTTTTTATAAACAATATTTCCAAATATAAAAAAAGTATAAAAAATAATTAAATATTAATTTAAGCATTAAATAGATATCTATACATAATATCATATAAAAGTAAGTTAATGGGAGCTGAAAAATCAAAGCCCGCTGCAAATAAAAATAGATTTAGTGAGGCAGAATAAAAGAGTCTGACTCAACTGTTTATTAGCTATTCTAAATAATAGGATATTTCAAAAGCACACATAGACAATGCAGAGAGTTTATAAAATTTTTTATCTTTTAAACCTGAATAAAGATAATAATTTTACAAATGGCTCCAAGCAATATCAAGCAAACTAAATTCTTCAAAAGGAGACAAGAAAGTTACATTTTAAACATTTGCATCAGTCAGTAAAATATTCCGAAGAATAATTCTACTTAATCATTTTTAAAACATTAGTAATTCATAATTAATATTTTTTATATTTTAATAGTTGAATACATGACCAAAAGTAAACAAAGCTATATGTTTGAAGAATTTAATAAGAAAAAGTATACATCCTTAGAAATCCTCTGTTTGATCATGTTCTTTGTAGATGAATGGGATACAATTTAATTTAACAAAGCAATATTCACTAGAGAAAAATGCTCTCAAGTTTTGAATTACATACTCTTTATTTTTGGAGTAGAATCTGATAAAGTAATTAATGCGTTCTTAGATCAAGTCTTTAGTAATATAATTAATTTATGCAAATTAAACAAAGAAAGAAAGAAGAGAGATTTATATTATTATATTTTATGTTAAAATCTTATTATTAAAAAAATTTATTTTTTTTGAAAATAGAATATGAAGAAAATCAAAACGAGATAACAGCTGATCATTTTTTTTATAAGACTTAATCTACTTTGCAATATATAAATAGAGTTTTGATTGATTACTGGAGTGGTTATGTTTACAATGGTAAGTATTAAATCAAAAAAATTTACAATTTTAAATAATATTTAACTTAATAGGAATTAAATAACTATCTTGTCCTGAATTTATTCAACCATCTGAGATCATTTCAAATGATTTTTTACCTATATTATACTCTCATAACTCTTCAATTTAGCATGCTAAAGGATTATATTTACTTTATTCTTCAAGCAAATCTGGTATTAGTTTCAATCGCTTAGCCTTTGCTATTCTTGGATATAATGCACCAACTCTTATATTAATTAAGCATAAAGAAGTAAATAAAGAAACAAATGAATCTTCAACTCATATTATAGGAGCTTATCATTAAGAGTAGTGGTATTCTCAATTAAGTAAATACAAATTGTAAATTTAAAAGCTTAAATTTTTTTTGTAAATATAGAATATTAAGGTGATTCATAGACATATCTCTTCTCACTCTATCCTACATATAGGACATTCAATTCTTATGAAGGTTAAGGATCTTCAAATTATGCCTATTTAAACAACAGGTAAATTGAAAGATCTAAATACAAAGTAGGTTTAGGTAAAATTTTACATAATATTTTGAAAAAAAAGAAAAGACTTATATATATTTTGTTACAAAAAATAAGGTTTTGGAGGAAATGAAGATTTTAACTAATTTAGATTTTGGATAGATGATGATATTTAAGCCAACTCTTATGTTAAATCAGAAGATAAAACTTTTGGAAATGGGTGTATCGTTAGTAACGGACGCCAATAAACAAAACTTGATGTTTAATGTTTAGAAATTTGGGGTATTGGTAGTGAAGAAAATTTGTAAGCATAATTTGAATACAGAGAAAATGAAAGAAGAGAGTAAATATTTTAAATTAAATATGAATTAATCAAATATATAACTATTATATTAATAAATCTAGAATAGAAAAAATGAGGAAGGTAGATAAAAAAGCTATGTGGGATAACGGATTTAATAAAGAAATGTTCTTTGGTAATGAAAAAAAATTATTTATTTATTTATTTTATTAATTATTTTTAAAATGTTATTTTATAGGTAAATTAAATGCACATCAAGGTTAGCTCAAAGAAGAAATTTAAAGGGAAGATGATAGCAATAAATAAAAGTGATAGTTTAAAAAGTATATTTTTAATAGTGAAAAAAAAAGATTAAAAATAAAATTGAGTATTAAATGAACTAAAATACATTAAAATTAATTTAAGTATGTATTTATAAAAAATATATGTTAAGATGTTACTTTTTGAGTGAATTATAAATAAAAACAAATATAAAAATATTAAAATTTTAAAATAATATTCATCAAAATTATTATAATAGTTTCAAACTCTTAATTAATACTCTAAAATAGAAAGATAAATTTTTACATAAAAAATTATTTTTTAAATATTTTATTTTAATTTTAGAAAATAAAAATTATTAAATTAAATTCTTAAAATCAAATTTCAATATTATGTAAGGCTTCATGTAATTATTTTAATGCATCTTAGAAATTAGATTTAGGATCAATCTGAATTTAGTTATCCTATTAATTTATTATTTTATTTTTCTCATAAAAAAATTTATATTTAACAATTTTACAATCATTTTTCTGTAAGTTTAATTTAATGGTTGATCTTGTTTGTTATGCTTACTATCTGAGAGGGATGAACGATATTATCTAGGGTGCAGCTATTGCTCAAAACTGTCAAATAAATGTTCTGGTATAAGTGGCTTTTTGTAAAGCATAATATTAAAAAAGATATTATTGATTGATTAATTTACTCTGTCTAAAGATTTAATATGATTTTCACATATTCCCAGAACAGGTTCATTGGGAACAGTAAAGGTATTGTTTTTCATTTCATGCTTTCTATGAGGATAATTCATAATAAAGTCTTTATATTCTTTCATTTTTCTAGCAATAACTTATCTCTTTAAAAATTATGGAATACCTTTCGAATTAAAATCAGAAAGAGGTTCCTCAAATTTATTTTTCCAATCTTAATCCTGTTTTTATGTTAATTTATTGTTTGATATCTTTTAAAATATAATTTTATAATAATATAAATGATCAAATAAAGGATTAATTAGACAGCATAAATTTACAATATTAGGGTGAAATGTGCATTCTTTGAGATCTTTATCAGTTAAATTCTCGTATTTTGTTTACATTTTATCTTCTACTTTTTATTTCCACTCTTGATTTTTATCAAATATTGTTTTTTTATCCTAATCAGCAGATTAAGTATTATATTTTTTTATTTTAGGCTTAAATGTACATTCAGGGTCTTTATAATTCTATTCTTCTTCTTACTTCTTTCTAATTTACTCCTCTCTCTTCTTTTAAATTTTTTAACCATCTTCATATAACTCTTAAAATCTAGAGCTGTTCAATGATTCATTTTTCCTTTTTTCTACTTAAGCTTTATATGTGTTAAATCTCTTCATCTATGTGAATTTAAAATGTATTATTTTGCAAAAAATTTGACCAAAGTACTATTTTACTGTATCAAATGTTTATATAGGGTATGAAAGTGATGATAGCTTTTTAGGAGAAATTGAATTAGTATTTTATGACATTTCTTAATGCATTTCACTAGCAGAGAAATCATCAACCTAATTATATTACCCTAAAATACTAATGAGTAAACTTTTTTGGCTTTAAAAATATATATTTATACTTAAAGGTGAGTGATATGACTCGCTAAGCTTTTAAAGATTTGAAAATTAAGACTGATTATCCATTAAATTATAATATATTTTCTTTTTTTGAATATTTTTATAAAAAAATTAAATATTTACTTTTATACTTATAAAAAATGTAATTTTAATAAAAATCATTGGTTATTTGATAAAGTTGTTCCGCAATTATTAACAGTTCGATTTCCTTATCAAATTTTTAATAACTTTATTAAATGTAGAATACAATCAAAATTTATTTTAGTTATAAAGCAGATTTGGTGAATAGCATTTAATCAAATTTATTTTTTAACAAGCCTAATCATAGAATATCTATTTTTTTACTAAAATTTATTCATTATCTTATAATTAATTATTTTTACTTTAGGTAGATTTAATAAATTCTAATCTAAATATTTTTTTTTTATGTCTTAAACAAAATTGAAATATATTTATATAAACATATAAAGAATATTTATTTGTAAACTAAAATTTATTCAATTTATTTAAATTTATAAATCTAATTATTTAATTTTATATGAATGAAACAAAAATCAAATGAGTATTAATCATTTAACATATAATTTATATTTGTTTAATAAAATATATAAAATAAATTTTCATAAATTTATTTTTTTAGATTTGAATTTATAAATACAAATTTAAGTATTTATTTTTTAATGTTTCAAACAAAATTGAAATATTGAATACTCATTTTTAAAGTTTTAAAAAATTTATTTTTATTTAGACATAAAAGGGTTTTTCTCAATAATTAATGAGAAAAATATAAGTTATAAAAATGCCAACTAGTTTAATATTTATCACTTATTAAAACAAATTTGAATAATTAACATTCTATTTTTTTTATATTAAATATAGCTAAAAACTCCCTCAATTATAGTTTAAATAAACATAAACTTTGTATTTTGACCTAAAATTACTCTTAATAAATCCTTTATATTCATTACTTTTTTTATTTAATTTTGATTTTAATCTTATTTAATTAAAAGTTTTGCATTAAAAAGTTGGGCAAACAAACAGAAATTTTGAATTTATTTTACTTGATTAAATTGGTAATTTGATAAATTTTTGATTTTTAGAAAGAAAACTATTTTTTTCAAATAAATCAACTTTTTTTTATTATTAAAACCCATACTTAACATATTAAAATGTATGAATAAGTTAAATGTATTTAATCAAATTTGAATGAAAAAGATTTCCATAGTTGACCTTAATATATTTGTAATTAAAGTATGCCTAAATAAAAAAGTATATTTATTTGTTTAATCAAGTTTATTCAATAGATTTTCATCTATCTTTTTCATCATGAAGATAAATTCTTATATAAATTTTTATTTTTTGTGTATCAAAATAAATAAAAAAATAGATAAAATAGAAAATAACTTTACAATTATCAAAATTTGTTCAATATATTTTCATTAATTTTGTTTACTTGTTGCTAATTACTAAGTTTTAATTTAAGTATTTATTTTTATCATGAATTAATAATACTTTTTTTTATTTATAATTAATAGATTATGTAGTTTTAAACTTATATTCTTCTAAAAATCAAATATTATATTTTCATTACTTGAAAAGAGTTATTTGATTCTTAATGAAATTTAAAACAAATAAATTATATTAGCATTAATAAAAAAAACAACAAATTGAATTCTAAAGTAACCTTAAAAATAAAAATTTACATTAAACATAAAATTAATAATTTCTTTTTAAAATGAAAATATTTTTAATTTCAAATTTAATATTTTGATTCTATTTTGAATATTCTGAAATTTATATTCTATCATTAAAATTTATTTAGAATAAATAATGCGAGGTTTTATATTTAAACATTTTATTGCTCTGATATTGAAATGAAAATAATTTTGATAATTTTTTCTTTTAAAATTATCTAATATAATTTAATAAACTTGTTAGAGTAAATCAATATATTTTGAAAATTTTGATATCATTTTCATAAAAACAATGAGAATAAATAAAAATACAAATTGATCGATATCGATATTTTTCAAATCTAATATTCAATTGTTATATACCGAAATCCTATATATTGTAACAATTCTAGTATCTATGATTTTTATAAAATAAATTTTGAAAAATGTAATATTATTTAATCTTCTATGGATTAGTGCTATTTAAACATATTTCCTTTTGAATAACAGCTATTTACTTGGTAATAAATTTACTTTAATTAAAATTAAATTAATAAGAGTCAAGCTGATTACTTATTATTTTTATCTTACTCAAAGTATGTATTGATACTTTACATTTTTTTAAAAGCTAGATTTAAACATTTTGATAATAAAAAATAATATTACACACTTTTTATTTATTATTATTAATAATAAGTTAGCAAATTTTAATATTAGAATTGTAAAAATAAAAAAATTGTAAAGTATTTTTTAAGTTAATTTGATGCTAAATATTAGAAATAATCCTAAATAATATCAAAATAAGTTTAATGTTTTTAAAATTTCATAAAGAAGTCTCTAATTTTTATATAAAAAAAATCATATATCGTATAGGGTAAGATCCAAACAAATAGGTCGAATGGAATAAATTTAATTAAAGAGTATTAAATAATTTTGAAATTAGCTGATAAAATGAAGTGTAAGATAAAAATCTTATTCAAGGAAAAATAAATTTTGTATTTTTTCTGCATTTTTGTCTAATTAAATTATGTAAAGATATATTTAATGAAGAAGATATTTATATATATTAAAATCAAATACATTGTGGGATTATTATAAAGGTTATTATAAAGCAGAATTTATAGATTATGCTTACATAAAATTTAATTGCTTTCAAAAGGAATTCTTAAAAAAGTTTATATTGATAAATACGTACAAACAAGAATTTAATTTAATTTGATATGATATATTATTTTTGTAAATTATTAAAAATAATATTCTAAGTACTAGATAGATACAGTCATTTTTTCTTTATAAAATATGTACTAAAAAACTTAGACGTAATTAATTAGATTAAGGGTACACAGACAGATAAATAGATAGAAGAAAAAAAAAGATAATCAGTCATTTAAAACTTAAAAATAGGTATTCTTGAATTAGATGAAATAAAAAACTCTTGAATTTTGTAAATTTCTTAATCCTTGATATAATAATATATACCGTTGCAATAGTTTTGTTAGTCTAAGTATTACTTCTAAACTAAATTTGACTTAAAATTTTTATTTTTAGAGAATGTGCTACTATAACCAATAGTTTGGATCATTAGGGAAATTACACTAATTTGATATGAAATATAACTAATCTAAAAGTAAATTTTTATAATCAAATAAGTAAAGAAATTTATTTTTTATTGATTAGCTTTTAGTTTTGGCTAAATATTACTAATATTTTTATATTAGCACGAAAATGAGTAGAAAAAAATTATTAAGTCTATTACTTCACTTATTAGTTGTATTGTTGAAAAGTAATAATAGTAGTATTTATCCAAATTGATATTTTTTGTTAGAGTGATTATATGGTTTTTCTATCGTAAAAGTAAATTCAAATTAATTTAAAGAAAGAACTTTAAATTTGAAAGTAAAAAAAATTGAATTTTTTAATATTTAACCTCATAAAAAAATGTAAATTTTGAATTATAATTTAACAAAGTTTTTTATATGATAAAACTAGAGAGCACACTTGTTCTTAAACATAGGAAATGTCAAATTAAATTAATTAACTAATCATAATCTATTAAAAATAGTTAGAAAAAAAATGGTAATTCGAAACCGTACTACAACCAATAAGAAAATTATAAATAGTTTAATTTATTTTACCTTTAGTTTTTTTTTTTATCTTATATCAGAATAAATAAGAATATCAATAAAAAAGGCAAGATTACAGAATAAAAGGAAATGCCGAATATATAATCTCAAATTAAGCACACTGTAAATAATCATAAAAAATTGTAAATAAACAATTGCAAAAAAAGAAAATAAGACATTGATATTGTAATCCATGCCTTAAAAAATTTATATTTATTCTTCATAATTATTTGACTAAGAAGGATAAATAAAAGATGTTTATTTATCTTAATTACTATCTATCAATCAATTACAAAGTATTCTTATTTTACTTACAGATTAATTTTTGAAAATTATATGAAAAAAAGCAAATTAAGATTTTTTCTTTTTAATTCCAAAATCATCTATCTTTCTTTTCTTATTAAGCGATAAAAAATTTGAAAATTTTAAATAATGGATCTTATGATTTCAATGGAGAACTATCTATCCTCCAGCAATTTCTTGAAGGAATAGATACTTTTTGAAGTGATTTTAAATTATTTAATTATTTTAGACTTTAAAACCACCTGATCCATTTTTTAGGGTGGTAAATTATTATTACTTTGAGATCATAGTTAGTTATTAATCTCAATATTTATCTAACTTTAAAGAAAGCAGTCATTGAAAAAATTCAAACAGTATGCTTTAAGCATGAAAAAGAGTAAGACTTTTAGAGTTGCAAAAAGAAATTTACCAGCTTTAGAAAATCTTACAAATATTTTGTTTAAAACTATTTGGATTATCAATAAGAGGTAAAATTTGTGCATTTTCTTTTGGATTTTAATTGATTTTTTTAAACAAAATTTGAAAAGAAAATCCGCAAATAAATGGAAGAAAAGTGCTTAAAGATTAAGTAAGATGATTAATTCGTAGAATGCATTAATAATGAAGGTAATAAGACTGTTCATATTATTAATGAGACATAGCTCTTTGTAAAGAATTTAAGGAGAGAAATGATGAAAGAAATTATATGATTAATTTTGTCTAGACTATTCTTAAGTTAATGTATATTTAGTAAGCAACTAAAATAATGCTTAAATCAATCAATGCTGCTAAATATTAATTTGTGCCCATTAAATGATCATTAATATTATTGAAACTTTTGGAATTTTTTGTAAAATTTGAAAGGTTTTTCGACATACTTTCAATATTTTTGAGTGATTTCTTTTCTTTTATTTGCAAAGTGTAGATTTTATATTATGGAGATACATATTTTGAAGTTATTTTTTATCAACGGAGTTTTTATTGTAGTTTATTTTTGTTAAAATTGTAAGCCAATTTCATTTTTGTCAAATTAGCTTGTGAAAATTTAAAAAAATCAAACCACTTAAAAGGCAATATATGTTATTAATTTGAATAATACATATTTAACCAGAAAGGTTTAGCAAAACAAAATGCTATAGATACATGTAAAAATCTTTGTTCTAAGTTTGGCTACGCTTACAAAGTCACTTAAAATTTCCCTTACTTTAATATTCTGTATGAAAAAAAATTATTTTAGATAGTTATTAATGGTTTGTAAAACTAATTTTTTGCTATTGATTTGCCATTCATTCTAATTAAGAAAAAGATAGAGGGTAGTTAATATAAAAATATTACATTTCTTTCTAAATTTTTACTTCCAAAATTTTGATTTAAGTAATTAAATAAAGTTAAATACATACATTGTATATTTACCCTGCCATTCTCAAGATATAATAAAATTATAAATTCAAAGTTAGAGAAAATAAGAGTGAATTTTTATCTTCCTTACTAATTAGATATTTATTATATTATTTTATCAATACTATAAAGTCAATATACTTTGTTGTTTTTAGCCTCCTAACAGTAAGTAAAAAATTCATCAAGATTAATAAAAATTTCAAAAAAAAAATATGAACTATTTGAGTTCTTATACACTTTTAAACCAATATTTTACAAAATTATTTTATTTTATTCAAAGAAAATGTTGTAGAATTATAAGCAGCCATATAATTATATACAAAAATATTAATAAAGGTATTAAGGGAGAATTAAAGTTCAATACAAATAAATTTTTTTAATAAAATTTGAAATTTTTTTAATTAGGTATAATATTTTTTTTTATATCTATCAATCTGTTCATCTGAGTTAGCATAGATTTCTTTATTTTCAATAAAGAAAAAAAACTATTTGGTTAATTTTATAAATTGGCAATAAATTATTTAATTTTATAGAAGCAATATTTTTGTCAAATTATTAGATTTGTTTTCAATCACAATGTAACTTAAATCATTCACTTTGAAAGATATTTTTAATTTAAAGTAAAGAAAATTTTCATAGAGAAAGAGGTAGGGAGGGATATTAAACTAAAATTTATCTTCAATCTATATTAGTTGCTGTTTTATTTATAACTGAATTGTTGTTATTATTATCGAAATTTTACTTTGACCCCATCTATTTACTTGAAATGTAGCCATTTTTAGCTGTGCTAAATCTTTTTTTCCCACAGCTCCCACAATATTTGTGATCCATGGCAAATTAGAATCCACAAAATCCACAAAAATTTGTTGGATTAGTGCTGTTAAGATTACTACTTATTTTATTTGCCATATTGCTATCACTTGTCCTTGGTTTCTAGTAATTTTAACCATCGTAAACAGCTCTGTTTGTATCAGAGTGCTTAGGAGAAGATTAATTATGACCGAGACTCTATCTCTGAGTATACATACCATTCTGTGCAGAAATTTTTTTAGGTAGACTTTATCTATTTTAGGAATTGAAATTGAGTTAAGACAGAAAATTATTATTACATTAGAAAAATTAGGAAGTAAAGATAAAATATAAGAATAATTCGACAATTTACCTTGTATTTCTAGTAATATCAGCCAAGGGGTTGGGTCTATTTAGAACATTTTTACAAATTGGAATGTGTCTCTCAGAAGCATGTTTGGCAAACACTCTTTCACAATGAGGACATTAAACTGAACCAATTTACTATGCTCTTGTGTATATATCTTCATAGAGTTTTTGTTTTTAAATTTCGCTATTACTGTTGTTGTTTGCATTTGAGCTCCTGTTATTATCTATTTGAAATAAAGTAATAATTATTTACTTATAACACATGAATTTTCTATATATTTAAATGCACGTTGCATATAAAAAGCAATTGTTTAATTTGAAAAATTTAAATGTGTTAAAGTGAATTAAATAGTAAAATTTTTAATTTATTTCTTTGTTTTTTTGATAGTTAAATAAATTAATTATCTTACAACTTCCAAATTTCCTTGATGTAAAGTATTTTTTATCACTCTACTTTATATTTAGATCAGGTAATAGTCCTGTTCGACTCTTTGCATTTTATTCTTAGTTTTATTTATCATACACGGCAGATGATATTTTATTCGTTGTTTTTTAAATATTTGAGCTATAGCTTGCCCCAGTTCCTCCAGTAGTATTTAGCGTTTTATTAGAAATTAAGCTAGTTTAGTCAGAATTGTCATTTGTTTACTGTTGCTAAATATCTCCATTTGAAGATATATTTGATTTAATTTAGGTCTCTGTGTCTTCACCTTTTTTATAATGTTTCACAAAATTAATATGATTAAATAGTAATTTGAATAGAATTTAGTTATTTAATACTTGAAAAATTATTTTTAGCGATTATCTTTTTTACTGCTTGCCTTTTATTTTCTTGTTAATTAATTGAGCCAGTTCCTTTATCTGAGTTCTACCTAGAAGGCTATCTGGGTGGCTTAGGTCTATTTATTATATTTTTGCATAAAGGAATATGTCTTTCAGCAGTTTCTAATTTTAGTAAGTAAAGGTTAATTTGCAAAAATTATTATTAAATCCCCACTAAAAAAAATCATTTAGTAGTATGAATAAATTTGGTATTAATTTATTTAAATATGTTATATTATAAAATTAAATGCATTTATAATCATAAATTAAGAAATAGCCTTATGGCTGGTTTATTTCAAAAAGAAAGTGTAGAGATTAATATATTTTCAGCCGCTGAACTATTTAAAAAAAAAACAAAAAATCTATCTACCTTTTGCAAATTTTCTTTGACAGTATTAACATTAAATATACCCCAAGGCTTCTAAATCATCTACTGGTCTTTCTATTTATGATTTATCTCCTCCTTCTTTTTCAATCTATTATTTTAGCGAAGAAAATGGTTTAGCATAACAGTTTCAATATAAATTATTATTACTTGTTTTATTTTCTTGTTGTAACGTATATTTTCTAAAAATTGCTAGTGCTCAATTTTCCATTTAGGTAATTTTTTTTATTTCTCATCATTATTATGATTTTTTTATTCAGTATGCAGTTGTTTTATCTGATTATTTGCCTTTTGAGATGGGGTTGTACTATTTTTTTATGCATTAACTGGTTTATTTATTCCAATTTTAGAATTTTCATTTGTTGTTGGTTCCTACTCTTTTAAATTTATTTATGGAGGTCCTTTAATTGGAATAACTGATGTTTCAGAAACCTTTTTAGCAGCCTTTGGTGGTAAAAGATTGGTTGTAGATATTAGTTTTTTACCATTTTCATCTTCAGGACACTTTAAGATTAAAATAATAAATAAAATAACGTCAATTATGCTTTATTTCGATGGATTAAATTATAATTAATAAATTATATAATTATTCACTCTAGCTGCACTAGAATTGTAAACTGGCCTTGCTTTCTATGATTTAGAGCAAGCAACTTAATGTTTTTCGATTCTGTCTTGCATGAATTTTCTTCCGCATATGTCGCATTAAACTCTATTATCTTCACTCTAAATAAAAGTAAATATGAATCTATTTAGAATCTGAACAAAAATTAAAATAAATAAAATTTATTAATTATAATAATGATGAAGTTCTGCAATTCTAAAACTATGAAACAAATGCTATATGCTACGATTTGAAATATTTTATTAATATTATCTGATACAAATCAAATAATTAAAAAATTTTAGTAAATCAATTTTATCTTTAAATATTTAATATTTGATAGTAAAAAAGTCCTTAATTGACGCTTTCTAATTATTTTATATTTATATAGCGTGTGTGCTTGCTTATAAAATTCAAACATAATATCTTATTGATCTACGAAAGAGACAGAATAAGAAAGAAAAGAATTTATTAATACTTGTTATTCATCATGCTAATTGTTGATCTTGTGCTCGAATATATCTAAATTATACTTTGACTATTAGAAATTCTCTTCTTTTTCAGTATTAGGATTTATTTAAGATTTATTTTTCTAACTTTTGTTCATTTATTCATCATTTTCTTTGTTTTACAATGCTATATTATTAGTGCTACTGGCTTCAGAATTCTTCTAGTTATTTAAATTAAAGCATTCAATATATAAAAATGAATAGATGTTAAAAAAAATGCTTTCTAATTTCTTTTATATAAAAGCCAATTTATAAATTGGTTTATAAAAAGTCTATCACAGTTACAAGCATAATATTTTAATGCTTATGGTTTTAAAATGCTTTTTACGCCAATCTGAAAGACTATTGATTTTGCATATCATTGAGTTAAAACAAATATTATTTACATTAAATTGAACAGTGCTTGAATTATTCCTTTAAGGTGATAACTACTATTGATCCTCTTCATTTGAAATATGTGATTATTTTTTTATTGGCTTTAGAGGCTTGTTAGGCTTGCAGCTTTTTAAATGAAGATTTAAACGACCAGAAAAAAATTTCCTATTGCAGTTTGGACAGAATTCATAATCATCATTTTGCAAGCTTTATGCATTTAAGGCTCCGCTGGCTTATATATATTAATTTTTTTATCTTTCTTCAGCTAGGACTGCTGTCAAAGGAATTGGCTTTTCTTAAAATTCCTCATATTATGAACGCTATTAAAATTGTTGATTTTATGTATTTTGAAATTAGTAATCACTCTATTTCATTGGGCTAGATTCATTTCTCACTGCTGAAGAATTTCCTTTTATTTAACTAGAGTTAGAATTTATTTTATTTTATTCTGTTTTCTATGGTTTATAAAATTCCATTTAGGAGTTGTATTTATCTATTAATTCATTGACATGTCTTTCTTATTCTTGTTACTAAACCAAGTCTGCTTCTTAGTTATCAAAAACGCTTAAGTCGTCACGAGCTCTACCTATATTACAATGGTTTTTTTTGTCATTTTCATCATAGCTTTCTGTTAAGAACTCGTTGAAATGCTTCTAGTTTTAATTTGTGTCTAATTTTTAGAAACAATAATTCATTTTGTTATAATTATCTAATATTTTGATAAAATTATGATCGATAATTCATCCTCCAAATATTCTTTGCTAAAAAGAATTAACACGCAGCTTGGCTGCTAAATACACTAAAAATATATTTTAAAATCTATAAATTGTATTACCTTGCTCCATTTATACTTATTATTAAAACTAACTTGTTTAAACGCTCATCTTTACTACTTACTTAAACTTTCCTATTATAACGTTTATTTTTTCTTTTCAAGTGTTTCCCTTTAATCACTATCTAAACTCAAACTAGATTTCTTAATAAAATTTACATTAGTATAATAAAAGAGTTAAAATCAACATATTGGTTAAACAACTATTATTATTGTTTTATAAACATATATCTGTGACAATTTATATTCATTTTGATGAATTGCTAGTTTATAATAAATGAATGAATGAATATTATAATATAGGTAATCTCAATATTTAAAATTTTGAGATTTTTAAAATCTATACCACCTTTTATTCCATTTTTTTCGCAATCAGTTAAAATTTTATTTTAAAAGAGAATAAAATTAATACAATTTACTTTATGAATTAAAAAATATAAAACAATTAAAAAAATTAAAATTATAATATAATTAAATTTTAGATTAATTAAAAAAATATACACTCAATAACTTATCAGAATAATCATTAATGAATTTAAAAAGAATTTGGATTAAAATATGAATGATTATTATCTAATAGAAAAATTTGAATTTTGCTTTTTAAAGATACAAAATTAAAAACAAGAAAGAAATTTTAGTTAGTAGAAAAAAAAATTGTATGGCAAAATTAGTTGTTAGAGATTAGGTATAGAAAAAAAACTTTCATTTTATAGATAGAAAATAGTTTCTAGCAAGTACATGTTTGAAGAAACAGAAAAAAAATTACTATTTTTCAGTAATAATTGATTTTCTATTTTTAAGTTTTAATATTTTACTACCAACTTGATAAGCTCAAATTAGTTTAAGTTGGTAATTACAAATATTAATTTTTTTAATAGAAACGAATGGTTAGTGATCAAATTTACTAGTAATTTAATTGAAAATAACTCAATGTTTTAGATGTAAAATTACACAATAAATAATTGTTTAAGTTTCTTATCTTTCTATCACAATTTGTAAGCATAATAATATGCTTCATACGATTTATTAATATTTGATTTATAAACTGTTAGAAATTTACTTAACTAGAAAGGTAAAATTAAGTTACTTTTTTAAATTTTTAATTCGTAAGAGTAAATTTATTAAGAAGGTTTCCTTACTTGATTTAAATACTTTTTTTAAAATGATATAGAGACTTTAAAAAGCAAAACTCTTTCTTAGAATAAAAAGTATTTTTACCTCATTTCATATAAATTACTTAAATTCAACATCAAAATAGAAGTTATTTTAAATTAATTTTGTTTCGCCAACAAGAAGAATGTAGAGTTATTTTGATTTGGTGCTTCAATTTGGTTAGTATAAATATCAGACTTGGAATTATAGAATATTCATTTTTTTAGAATAACAGCTTGCTTTAAATATCATAGATTTGTTTAAATTTTTTTATATCTTAAAAAGGTTTACTTTTAATTTTAAATAGAACATTAAATACATAATTTTGCTTAAAGATTTTTTGCAATAAATTACTTTAAAGCTTTTTTATATAATCAAGTAGATAAATAAATAGTCTTTTAACCTTTTCTCACCTTAAAATACTATAAAACAAATTTAATATAAATATTTTTTATTTCAATTACCATTCAATTTATTTTTTTGTATTTTAGCCATTATCATTATCATTATTCATTCTTATTTCAATCAAATGCATTTGTTTAATATAAATCATTTGCATTCATTATTTTGGGGCCAAATAAATCAAAGTTGGTAGAAAAATTATAAAACTATACCCAGCTTATACAGAAAATAGACTATATTTTTATCCAAAACATAGCAAAATAATTTGAGCCCGCTATTTTAAGATCAAATATGAGCTTTTTTTAGTTTATAGAACTGATTCTTTGAGATATACAAATATATTAAGATATCAGCCATTTTTGTAAATATTCTCTATTGATTATCAAAATTAATAATTTTTTAAAAAAAAGCGGATAAATTTTTTCAATTAGAAAAATTCAAGGTAAAATTGGCAAAATGACTCGATTTTATGTAAGACGTAACCTAAAAATTTTTTAAAAGATTACAAAAGATCACATTTTTGAAAAAAAAAGTTCAGGTGGGGAGATTAATATACAAAGTAATTAAAAAAGGAAATTGCACATAAATATTGCCATATAATTTCTAAGCTTTTTCTCCTTTTAAAAAAAATAAAAAACAAAAATTTTCCTTTGATATTTAATAAGGAATTTTTAATATCGGTAAATTGAAATTAAATAAATTAGATACACTCTATTGAAATTGATTGATTTAGGATTATTTGTCTATTTATTTTAATTACAAAAAAAAATAGAAAGTACAAACATAGATCTCAATCCATCACAAACATATCTTTTTAGATACTACCAATTTTAATAAAGTAGGTTATCTTCATATTTTGAGATTAATAATTTTCTTAATGGGTATCAATTGAAGTATATGGCAGTGATTTAAATATATAATTTGTTAAAAATATATTAATTAATTTGAATATTTTGATAATTACTAACTTACAAATTAATTTATAATGTGCTTTCAAAAGGAATAATTACGGGAAACTACATTCCGATAAATTCTCTAAGGCAAAACCTCATTTAGCAAAACTTAGTTTGATAATAAAATGAAATTTACCCTCCTACATGTTAAAACAGAATTTTTATCTGCAGAAGCCAGCCTTGATTTCAAAAATCTTACATAAATAAACCAATTTTCACTTTGTTGTGTTTGGTTCTTAAATTTTTTTAAAATATGAATCGATGTGAAAATGGCTGCATATTTCTAAAATATACAAAAAACAAAAGGAAATCTATATCTGAAGATACCTAAAAAAAGGGATTAAGGACATTAAGATTTTATAAGTTTTGAATTTTGCTTTATAAAAATGGAAATATTGGTTTTTGCTTGTAGAAAGAAATAGAGCATGCAATTAAATCTTTATGTTGGTGTGATAATTAAATAGATTGATTTAAATTGTGTATTATTTTTTTCTAATTAGTTTTGTGCCTTTCAATTTTTTGTTATCTAAGCCCCTAGGGTTAATTTTTTTTTTTTTTTTCGTTTAAATTCAGCAGAATTTGTGTATGATATTACCTTGGAATCTCTTTATTTCAAATTATTAGAGTTTCTAATTTGTTTATAATACAAAATAAAGTTGGTTTTTATTTATTATTTTAATTTGCTTTTAAGATGAATGAATTTTTTAGTTTATTATTTTATTCTCCTTACTTAAATTAATTGTATTAACATTTTTTTAAAATAGGGAAATCACCACTGCCATTTCATCATATCTTCAAGATAAGATTTTATTTGTTTTTAAAATTATAATCTAAGAGAGTAGATTCAAATTTAAGCTTACTTGGCTTTGTATGTTTGAAAAATAAATTACAATAAAGCCTAAAAAAGATGAAATAAAATGTTGATGTGGGTCTTTCTATTAATTCAAAAATTATATTAAATTAAGGGTAAGGGAAATTTACATGCTAAAAAAGCAGAAAAAGAGGGGTGAGGAAAAACAAATTCATATTTAATATTTTGAATTAAATTGATTGCTTAATTTCTACATTAAATTTAAGCTTCTCATGTTTTTAAGGTTACTTTATTCCTGAATGTTTACTGAATTTTCGGGTTGAAATCCTAGTTAAGAGTACCAAACAGTTTAAGAAATTTTAATGATTTGACAGTAAATAACGCATTTAAGATACTATAACTATTGTTTTAACGTATTACATTTTAAAAAATTGGTAAGAATCATCATGCAATATTGCTAAGAATCTCCTTATTATTTGCTTTGCTGAATTCAATCAAAATAAATGTGAGGCATTATAAATTAAATTAAAAATTTTATGTTCACGTACAAATGAGTTAATTTCATTATAAACTTCAAGCTATATTAATTTCATTGATAAAATAAGAAGAGGGAATACACAGAAAGAAATAAATTAAGGTGTTTAATCAATCATTTATAAATTTACAAAGGACTTGATAATTAGGAGTATATCAGATGGGATAGTTGATAATTAATAAATTAATTAATATAATAGGATCAGTGATTGTAATAATACAAATCTTAAACAAAGGGATTGTAATCAGATATAAAAGCTGTATTCTTTTTGATAAACAAACAAGAAAATAAATACATCAAAAGGAAAAATTTCTTAAAATGCAGAAGCGCAATACATTTGATATAATTAAATAATTAATAATTAATTTGAGAAAAACAAAATTTTTGTGGAAACTATCAAAAAACAAAAATTAATATTTGTTAAGAAACTATTGCTAATAAAACAATTGAAATCTTACTATTGAAACAAACATGTAAAACATTACTCATAAACTCATTCATTTACAGTTCTAAAATGATTTTATTGACTCAATAATAATTTTTTTTTTATTTCAAATAGATTGAAATGTGCTATATTACCAATACTCAAAACACAGAGGAATAAAACTAATAAAGAAACTTCGCTAGGTTCTTTGCTCCTAACTAAAATTATTAATATCCCTTTGCCTTCTAATTGAATGGAAAACCCATCAACGAATACTAGGTATTTAATTTTATTTACTTTCTCACTTGTAATCTAAAATGCTCAACCTTTTATAAATCTACAACATAAAACTCAACATTTTTAAAAGCTAATAAAATATTTTCTAAAATATCTAACTTGAAATTTTTTATTTAACACCAAAACCTAATTAACATGCGCTTTAAAAAATGACTCACTCAATAAAATTTATGAATAAAAAGAATGACTATAATATAATTAAATATCAATGACAATTTACTGATATCAAAATGACAAAGCAATAACATATACAAATTTTGAATAAAGAAATGAAAATCTTAAGTGAATTTATTGTTAATAGTGAAAAATAACTATTAAACAAACAAACAATCTTAATTTTTCTCATTATTTTGCTAAATTTACGAATTATGACTTGTCAAAGCTTCCTACTTATTTTTTTATTCTAAAAAAAAAAATTTTGAAAAACTAAATAAACTTCTTTATTTTTAGCTATAATAAATTTCCTTCACACATAAATGCAACTTTAAATGGAAAATTTAAGTTAATAAAATTACTGGATTAAAAAGCTTGGCTTTACATAAAAAGCAAGCCATATATGCATTTATTAGCACCAACTTTCGATATCTTGAAAGAACGAATTCTTAATGTACTTTTTATATTAACCAATATTAATTTATTTTTTTCTGCGCTGTTAAACAAATTGAAAGTTTCTTTTATCAACCAAATAATTTAATTAAAGGATATTACTATTTTTTTCTTTTTCTTTTACTTATTTGCAATATTTGATTTTGCTTGTTTATTTCTCCCCACTAATCTTTATTTTTGGAGAAATCATATCTTTTAATGCATTACTCAAAGTTAATCAAAAAATAATAAATCTATTATGTTTACTTTGATTTTTTAATGAGATTTCTACTTTTCAAGTGGTACGCAGCAAATTTTTGTCCCCTACCCCAATCTATCTTTTAAAAAGATAGAAAAGTAAAAAAAATAGATTTTTAAAAGAGTAGATTTTACTAGATTTAAAAAAGAAGGTTGAAATAATATAAAATATACTAAATCTATTCTTAATTAATTAGGATGAATCAAGTGAAGGTTATGACAGCTAAGAGCAATACCAATACGGATATCCTATGTAGTAATAACAAAACTACGTCTACTTAGACAATAAGCCTTTTAATCAATATGGATTCAATAACTAAAATGCCTATAACAATGAAAACGAAATTTTCAATATCTTGGGTCCTATCGAAAACAACGAAGTCCAAAATGTTTAAGAAAGTGGTGAGTTCTACTCCGATGCTATCTATAACTAAGTTTATAATGATAACGAAGCCCCTTTCATCTTTGCCAAGAATGAAGAAGAAGTTTTCTACTAACCTCAATACTAAGAAAATAACACTTATAATCATTTTGAAGCTCCTATCTATAATAATATTCCTGCTCCTTAAAACTAAGAATAATTGCAAGCTAACTATGCTAGTTAATCTGAATTCAATTAATAGATTTAATATTATCCTTAATAATAACAACCTTAATTTGTTCCCTAAGGTTATGAAGTCAATGGATATTAAGAGTAGGTTCCTTAATAATATTAATTACCTCAATATCCCTAAATGAGTGAAGCTCCTATTATTCCTCAAAGTAATCTCCAAAACTAGTAATCAGCTTAGATTTAATAAAAGCAAGAATATTGCAATGATGTTTAGAGCTCATCTAATCTTGGTGAAGAAGAAAATAACAAGTATGACGATCAAGAAGATGACGATTTTGAAAAGGAAGGTTCTGAAGAGTAAAACGAAATAATAGATAAGATCAAGAAATCCAACAAGAAGAATGTTGTAAAAAACATTATGAGCGCTTTCAAGCGTTTCATCCAAGATATCTAATCTGAAACTTCTTAATCTTCTTCTCCTTCTAACTTAGACTCTTCTTCCAATTTAAGCTGCAGCACTGCTTCTCTTTAAGCTGCTAAGCCTTCCAAAATCTCTAATCTCAAATAGAATATTTCAAACAGTGATAGTTACCAAATCAACGTTGCCGTTGAAAGAGAAAATGTCCTATCTATTTACAATAACTCCAAAGTTAAACCCGATTCCATTGAAGAAATGGGAAAGAAATTCAAGAGATACATTAGCTCTAAACAATTCAATCACTACACCATTCGTCTTCTTGTCTAGCATCAAAATTACGGTTAAATTTTCAAATACTTCTTAGAAAACCACGCTAACAACTGGTTGAATAACAGTAAAGTTGATGATCCTTATGGTCACAAAATTATGATTGAATTCCTTATGGCTTCTTATGAAGATATTAACATCATCGAAAAGCTTAAAAAGCACGAAAAGAGAAAAGCCATTTACTAATGAGCGAATTGATAAGCATTAAAGATAGAATGAATTCAATCAATGGATTAATTGATTGAAATTTAATTTTGGAGATTTTTAAAATTTGTCTACATTTTCTATTAATTATACTCTTAGGTTGATTCATATATACATTCTATAAGCTAGATAAAATTTCTCTAGTGGAAAATACTTACTTGTTCGCTAATATGATTATTAACTATTCATTAAGACTCAAACTACACATAAATAAATAAACAAATTAACAAAAATTCTAACATAAAATATATAAAATATAAATATATATATACACATAAAAATTATAATGTCTATTTAATAGCATATTTGTGAATTCATGTATTATTTCCTATTAATTTATTTATACTAATTCCTTTTTATTACTCATTTTTCATTCAAAGTATGAAAGAACGAATAAATAAACAAACAAACAATCAAACAAACAAATAAAATTGAAAATATAATTTTTTATATTAATATTTTACCAAAAATTTGATTTATCACAGAAAGGAATAAATCAACCGTTATAGAGTTTTATATAATTTCGAGCTTTAGTATTTATCTATTTGTTGGTTCTATTCTAAGTTTTTTATTAAATAAATGCACTATTAAATTTAAAAAATGTATTTAAAATACTTTGATTTCTTTTCAATAATTCAAATTCAATATGTTAATTTCTCAAAAATTTAATATTTTCCCATCACTATTAATTAAAAATTTCAATTCTCTTTAATCCTTTCTATATATTTATCTTCCCACCCACTTGATCTATATTATATATATATAAATATAATCTATATGCAGATAGTTGTATAATAAGTGAAATTTAATCTAAATGAATATAATTATTATAACATCTAAAGTGTAAATCTATCTCATTTTCACTATTTTTAAATTTTAAATTTAAGTGAAATTTAACTAAAAAATTTAAATGGATTATTTATTTATTCTATATATCAAACTCATTATTTTACTTTAAATTAATTCAGGTAAAAAACTTAATTTATAGACTGTTTTTACATCTAATTTAAATTTCTAAGTTAGTGTACTCTTTTTATATTTTTTACTGGTTTGAAATAATTAATGTTTTTCTAAAAAAGTAAGAAGTAAAACTGAAGTATTTGCAAAAAATGATTGGTAGGTAAACTCTTTTATAAAATTCAATAGGTTTTTTTGAAGTAAATTATTATGTTTACTTTTCTAAAATAATTAAACTTCATACAAAGATGTACATATAATAACATTTTTATGTTAATAATTAGAAACTTTGTGTATGTTACAAATAATTATTTAAAAATTTATATTTTATAAATAAATTTTAACAATATAAATAAATCTATAACTAACTTAAAAATGCTTATAAGTAATTAAATTCAATAAACTAGATATTTTATTGTTAAAGAGGCATTAATTTTATGAAAAATATCATCAAAATAAGTTTAAAGTTGCCGAAGTAGTAACACAAGCTATGTAAGCAGATTAAAATTTAAGTATTTATGATTTTCTAAAAAAAGCTATATAAAATTAAAAATAATATATTTAAAAAATATCTAACTTCATCAATAATATAAAGTTATATACTATGCCTTAAATAATGCGGATACCTTTTCTTAAATAATTTTACTTAAGAATTGACATAACTGAACGAAAAGATTCGTTTTTTTAAGAAGAAATTTGATGAGATTTAAATAATTAAAAAATGAGAGTAAAAAGAAATAATTTTATTCAGTTATATCTAATTAAAACATTGCTCCATGCAAAAATAAAAAAATTTCATGCGGAAATAAGTAATATTTTTTAGGTAGTGGACATTTAAAAACGTATAGTAAATACCTACTATCGAATAGCATTTTTTGTTTTCTTTTGTAAAATATCTATTTGAAATGAGTATTGAGAGAAAAAACATTAAATTAAATTAGATAATATTAATATAAATGAATCTATATTAAATTCAATATAATTTAGATATTTAATTTATCTATTTGACTTTATTAAAAAAACTAGACAAACAAGTTTTAAGAGTATTCATTCTATAATCTATAAAGTCAACACATATTTTACTTGTTAAAAAACCAAGTATCTATCATATTCTATGATATAAGTTTGTTTGTTGTGCTTAAATTTTACAACTTAAAAGTACAAGTACTATGAGAAAGCTATTTTTCTTGTTTTTTCTATACAAATGTAATAAATTTAATTATTTTAACAGAATTTCTATACAGCTTGAAGGGTAGGGAAATAAATTTTAATATCACAAAGGTTTCTGTTATAATCTATAAATCCGCTTTACAATTTAATTTTTTTATTGATTTAAATTCTTTGTACTTTATGATAAATATTTTGCTTGAATAATCAAAATTTTATTATCTTTTCTACTTACCACAATTAAAAATTTCAATAAAAAAACTTCTATTTAATTCCGATCAAATGTATTATCTAACCTCTCTTCAGTAAATCTGATCATAGTTATTCTATTTAATTAACTCATGACTATCACTTTTATAAACAATAAAATTATTTTTAAACAAGAAAAGCTGACTATCTAACTTCAAAAAAAATAATAAAAACTTGAATAACATTTTTTAAATAATATTGAGTAAAAAATTTAATTGAATAAAAGTAAAAGAATTCGTAATATTTTTGATAATAAAATTGAAATCTTTATTTCTCCCAATAACTATTTAAAATATTCTGAGGACCTCATGAATCTAATTTGTAGATTAGATTGTTAAATAAGTTGATTTCAAGAAATTCTATTTTGCATTTATATGGTGACATGTTTAGTTTTTACTTCTTAGATATTAACCAATAGGTTATTTTTTTCTTTATTAAATATTAATAATAAATTAAAATCTAATTAAATTAGCTATCATAGATAGTCCCAGTTTTATTTTATAGTTTTTAGGTACTCATTTATTGCTAATAAATATAAATTCATTACTGTTTTCATTCTGTTAAATTTACTTTATTTATATTATACTTCTTCCATTTAAGAATAAAACAATTTAATAGAAGAGTTTAAATACTTTCAATTCATAATTTATGTAAAAAAGCATCTTTAAATATGAATTTAATTTATTATAAAATTTAGAAACTTAAATATTAAATTTTGAACATGAAAAAAACACATTTTTTTTTAATTTAAGTAAAAACAAAATTATAACTTAATAAAAATAAAATAATTAAAATACTGGGTATAAAAATAGAATAAATTTAGGTAATCTATCTATTCCCAATATTAATAATAGATAATTTAGAAAAAAAGATCTATAATATTGTAATCTGAATGTATACACAAACAACAATTATAGTTAAAAAATTAAGGATTACCTAGAAATGCAACTAATATATCTATCTAAATTAGTAACACTCCATATGGTTTCTGTTAAATTACTTAAAATACCTGATAAAATTTAAAAATCCACATGTTCACATTTTAGCTCCTCTTATTTTATGCATCAATCATATTCCACTCAAGTATTGTTTAACTTTTTTCAAAAAATATATTTTATATAAGAAAAAATAAGTTGAAATGTTTAATCTACTCAAAAAAAAAAAAATGAATTTTTCTAATCTGAAATCAAATCTATTAGCAATCAAAATTAAAACTTTGTAAAGCTTAGAAGAAAAAAATTAGTTTTCAGACTGACATATTTTTCTATTACATGTATGCATCACAACAAACAGCACACATGTTTATTTGCTAGAATAAATTTTAATCAACTTTATCACTTCGCTTATAAATTTATTAATTAAAATGCATATCCACTTAATTAATTTTTGTTTGTTTTATTGTTTGAAAGTAATAATTTATTACTTTTTATATTAATAATGTTTTTTAAATTAAGATTTTTTGTTTACAATTTCATTCTTTCATTTTTTTGAGTTTGAAATAATGATATTTGAGCAGATATTTAAGTAAATATCAAAAATCATTCATATCTTATCATAATATTTCAAAACTGTATTGTCCGATAAGTTTAGAAAAAATATTTAGCTGTAAATCCTTATTAAATATATAAAACTTAGTTATCCAAGAGTATTGTAAATAATCTTAAAATGAGAGGAAAAGGATCAAAAATAATGTTTAAGTAGAAAAAAGATAAAATTAGGAGGTATTACATTTCAATTCTTTCTAAAAAATTATAAACAGGAGTCATACACACTTATGGAAGAAGGATAGAAGAGTTAACGAATCACATCAAAAAATTTAATTAACAAATTCTTCACTCACATTTAATGTGCTATTTTATATTGAAATCTTGAATATTTCGAATTATTATGATACTGAAAACTATAATTCAACTTAATTAAATCAATTATCTTTATTGTAAATTTAAAATTACTAGACTTGAGTTATGGGTTTAAAACATAGTCATTTTTTAAAAGCTACCTAACAAAAAACGTTAGTTTGACATTCACTAGGTATGGAAAATATTGTTTATTCAACTAAGTTTGTATTAGATTATCTTTACGAAGTATTTACTAATTTTATCTATTTACTTTTGATCAGAAAGCATTTATAAAAGCCATTGAAATAGACCGCTTATATATTTTACTTAATAAAAGAAACGCTATTAATCATAATTAAAAAAATTATAAAAAATTTGTTAAATTCAAAACAATAGATCAATATCATATATCTAAACTATTTAGCTAGACAAAAGCAAACAAGATACCATTTATAATACTTTGTTAACAAGCGCGTATAAGCTACAAAACATTTCAAGGTTTGTGTTTTAGACTCTAAATCATATACTTTTTGCAGCAGCCATCAATATTATTTCCTGTATTATTAAGATTCACATACCAATATTATAAGATTATAAGAATATCCAACACAGATTATACAAAAATGATGTAAGAAAATATGTTCATAGATGAAAATGATGTCTAGGCTCTCAAGTCAGGATATGAAATCGACATGATGATCTAATACTCCATAGAAAATCCTTAAATGTCATTTTAAGAAGTATATAAATACTATTTTAAAAAAATAATCTCTTTTAAATATTTACTAGTTAGTTTCAACTTTATTTATTTAAAAATTATTCTTGTTTACAAATTATTAAAAATAAAATATCAAATTTATTTAAATATTTTTAGATATAATCGATTTTTGAAGAAACGAGCAAAAAAAATACATATTCACTAGATGATTCGTTTTTCAAGACAAAAAATGGGTCTTAAGTAGACCAAGACTAATCCTAGAAAGAAATTTTAATTCAAAATGATGAAATTAAACAAATTATTGAAGTTCAAAAGATGAAACAAAAAAAAATAAATGTACTAAAGAACATAATCAATGCTTTTTCTTCATTTCTACTTAGATTTGAAAAGAAAAAAATGAAAGTTGGCAGATAAAACAAAAAACTAATGAATCTAAAGTAAAATTAGAATGAAATCAAATACTTCTTGGAAGATAGTGAAGCTATAGGTGAGCAGTAGCAATAAACATTCTAAGATAAATAAGAACCGGTAACTTAAGAAGTAATTATTTATTATATAAACAATTACCAGCCTTGTATATTTATTTATTTCACTGTATAATAAAAATAAAGTAGAAAAATCGTTAAGTCAAATAGGAGTTGCTTATAAAAAAAGAAACTAGCCCTTTACATGAAAAAGATGATGTAAGAAAAGAGGATAATTAATAATCCATAATCTTAGATGCTTGTAAGTCATTCATTTATTTTAGCCTCTAGCGTTTTTTATACCAATCATATTAATAAAAAATATGATAATGCTCCACTCACTACAAATTATTTTTGTCTTTCGTAATTTTACAGCCAAACGTAAATACATACGCAAATATCGTCTAAGATATTTCTAATGAGCATAGAAATTATAATTTTGTAGCTAATAATTAGACCATCAATTTGCTTACACAATTAAAATTTAATAAATAAAAATAGATTTTAGTTTACCTTAAACTCCATGAAAATAAGATAAATTTTAAACGACAAAAATAGGTCACAATTTTTTAATTACAGACTAAGTGATTAATAGTTATTATTAATTAGCCTATATTTTAATTGATTTTTATTAATATTTAAAATTTTTTAAAGTCTTAATTTTTTAAAATATAAGTGAGTAAGTAAGAGAACTAATTAGATATAATGCATCTTTTTGCATTTTTAGTTTATGTTAAAATAATTTTTTACCACTTTATTTTATGAACAGGTGAAGAAGAAAATTTGCAATAATAACAAAGTTAGTAAAAGAAAATAATATCTAATTAACTTAATTCTGATAATTAAAAAATTTGCTTTCTGAATTAGAGCTAGTTTGATAGCCCTAATTATAAAACTAAATTGGATGATGCAAAAGCAACGGAAATTTACTTCAAGCAATCTACTTTTTAAAATTTAAACAGTAATGAAAAGATAATAGATAAAAATTCTAAAGATAAGAAATAGGAACTTTTCTATAATAGCTAAGATAACTTTAAACCTCAAATAAAATTATTGCCAAGTCAAAAAATAATGTAAAATTAAACAGATTTGGCAATTGAAAACTAAGGTAATTATAATTTAAATTATATCTAAAATTAGGGCAAAAATTGTTTGTCAGCCAAAGAAGAAAGCAACTTTTTATTATATAATTATCAAGAATCTAATATCAATCAAAATGAGAACGAAAGTGCAAATTGGCCTGGAGCATTAATAAATAACTTTCATCAAGAAACTTAATAAAATAAATAATATTAGGATTTCAGAATTGCAAAGGAATGCGTAGATTTTTAATAAAATAATTTAATAAATTCTGAATCTTTTTTATCATCTGAAAAGACATTGAGATAGATTGAGACTTCTTCCAGGCAACTTCCTACTCGTTCAAGCATTGAGGAAACTATTGCAGATATTTATAATAAATTTACTAATTTCTAAAAAAAATAAAACCTCAATACTAAATCTTGCATGCAAAACGTTCTCAGTAGCTTTAAAAGATTTATGAAGGATAAAATAATTAATAAATCTAACTTAACTAAGCTACTCAACTAAAAAGTATACAACAAGCTCTTAGAGTATTATCTCATATACTTCTCTGGCATATGGCTTGAGTCTTGCTTAGTATAAGATAAAATAATTCATCAAATCGTAATAAAGTTTTTACTTAAATGCTGCTACAGCCCAAGTTTGATTAATATGTTTTATGCTAGTAAAGAAGATTGAATTAAAAGTGCGCATCTATCTAACTATTTATTTTAAGTAGTTCTAACTTATTTATTAAATATACAATATTTCAACTTTAATTAGAACTTATGATGCAATAAAACAGAATAAATTTCTTAAAATTAACTTTATATTAAAATCAGTAAATTAACTTCAAAATAAAAATCATATAAAATAGGATTGAAAATGACTTTTTTGCTAAAAATAGAACTAAATACACAAAATTCTCAAGCAAAACTCTAGGCTGATAACAATAAAATAAAATTATATTAATAAAAGTCATTTCCATCAATAAATAAACTTTATTTACTTTCAAAAAACTAAAAAATAACACTTTTCATAGATAGTTAAAACTAACAAACAAATAAAAACTTGAATATAAATTATAGATTAATAGATATCCCATATTCTTTTTTAGTTAAAATTCTTAACAAATTATAAAATATTATTTAAATTAAATTCATAAAATATTGTAAAATTTATGTCATCTTTGTAATATGTTAAAACTTTTTCTCAAGAATATTTTATTAATACAAATTATAGAAGAAAAAATCAAAAACTTAGTTAGTTGTGTTTTATTTTTAAAAATAGATAATCAATTCTTATTATTTCTACAATTAAATTGCATGTTACTTCCTTAGTTTTTAAATATTTTATTCATAAATGTTATTAAAGTATTAAAGAAAAATGAAAATTTTAACTTAAAACCTAATCTAAATATAAAATATCATCATAAAATACACTTATTTCTATTATTTATGAAATGCTTTTTAGTTGATTAGCTCTGTTTTTTTAAAATTTAAAAGGATAAATGAATGTTTTTAAATATTGCGTAAGTTTTCGTAAAATAAATGAAAATATTATGAAGTATCAGTAAATAATAATAATACCTCATTTTAACTTTGAAAATACAAATTAATCTGCATTCCCTGATTAAAATAGTTTTAAAAATTATATTTAAGGTATATTTTGTAAATATTTAAGCATTCTCAAGCTATTTAGCGCGAATTTAGAATATAGAGATTCTGATCTATTTAAAATTTTTTATTTTTTAAAAATAATTGCTTATATTTATGTTTAGAATGTCAATCATTTGATATTTATTTTAAGACTGTATTTGTAGGTCTTGTAATTTAAATTAAAATTATCGTAAACTGCTTGATTGCTTAAGAAATATAAATAATTAAAAAATATTTATTTTGTTGCAAAAGCTTTAACATTAAAAATAAAAGAAATAATAAAATAACTATTTAATACTCAAAATGCTAAATGTAATTTATGCGTATCAAAACAACTAAACTAGTTCTCAAAATGCGCAAGAAGGATCTTAAGATGCAGGGCTATTTTTCATTCATTAAGAGCCAGAGCAATAATCATCTGAAAATTATTATGAGTTGAACATAAATGTAGAATTTTAACTTTCAAGAATTTGAATTTAATTTCATTTTTTTCAATTTTAAATAGAATTAATCTCCGTATGTAGTAAATAATAATAGTTACTAATATATAAAACTATAACAATATTCAACGACCTATAATGACCACACAGTAGATGATAAAATTTAATGTTTTACCTCTACCAATAATTTAGGCTATATATAGAACGAATAACTAATTTAAAATTAGGTAAATACTTAGTTGGATGGGTAGCATATTAATTGGAGCTTCAACAATCTTGCTAATGAGTTTCCTTTAGAAGATAACTATTTTGATTAATTTTTGAATAATCAAGAAATTGGATAGTAATAATTAATTCCCAATTTGCTCTAATAAGGCTATTAATAAGAAGACTAATACTAATATAAGTCGTTTGATCATAAAAATGTTTAATAGTGCTAATTAGATTATCAATAAATTAATTAGTACTACTTTGATTAAGGTAATCAATTAACTTCCAAAGAAGGTAGCTATTTACCTAGCTAATAATATGCTTAATAAGCTCTGTTTTCAAATAGAATATTATCATCAAATAAATTAGATGATACTGTGAAAGACAATATAGGATATAATTAATAAAATGTAGACATCATTAATCACAATTTTTAAGTTAGAGGGAGCGAATAAAATATTGTGAGCTAAGAGGTTAAAATTTTAAATTTAGTGAATTACTGCCAAAATAATACGAAATCTTAAATTGAAATAATTAACAATTAATAAATTAACGAGTGTCATCATAATTTAGAAACTTCACCCCAAAATAATAATTCAATTGTTTCTGAGAGTTATCAATAATAATATAACTATATCAACAATAGCATTGATAAAAAGAATGTGGTAAAAAACATCATGAATTAATTTAAAAGTTTTGTTTTAATAAACAAAGAGTGTTATTCAGAAATTGATTAAACTAAGAAAGGTTTCTAAAAGAATTTAAAATCGCTGTTTTCCTTAGAAGAAATAACGTCTAAAAATGAGTAGATAGTCTCAATCTATAACTAATTTAAATAAAAACAAGAAACCCTCTAACAAATCTAAAAGAAATTTGAAAGATATATCAAATCAAAATCATTTAACAATTACAGTCTTATCTTACTTATTCAGCATCACTTATACAAATTCATTTTCAAATACTTTTTAAACAACTATGCTAAACTATGGCTTGAAAGAAGTAAGATCAATAATATTGACAGCCATATTTAAATCATAGACTTTCTACTTGATAGCTTTTCAAACCCAGAAATTTTATCTATTTTAAAAAAGCACGATAAAAAAAAGTCAGTGTACAGCTGAAAGATAACTAAATAAACTAATAACTAATTAATTAATTAAGTTTCGCTATTTAATCAAGAAAATAATAATTTATTCATATTAATACATACAATTTACTTGTTTAAACACACAATAATAATAATATCAATGACAATCAATAATTTTAAATATAATTTTTTATATTCTATTTTAGTTCGGCTGCTTAGATAATACCATATTAAAACTTTATTTTTTTTAAATTTTTACTTCTTAAAATTTAATTCTATTATGATTAAAATTTTCTATTTTTTATTTTTTTAAATTAACTTATGTTTTTCTTACACAAATCTCTATTAAAATTTAAATTCTAAGTAGTTAAATTTATTTATATAATTATAAAGTAATCATTAAAAAATTTTTAGAAGAACATGTATTTTTAAAAGATAAAATTTAATAAAATAAATATTTGTAAGCAAATATTATTTTTGATGTGACTGTTTCCTAATTCACTTGATAAATAAATAGGCAAACAAACTTATTACTTTTAGAAACAATAAACATAACTTTTTGATTATTAAAATAAATTCTTACTATTTATTATTGTTGTTTATTTGTTTTCTTTTGACTTTAGATTTCAAAAGAAATTTGATTTTTAAATAGCGTATTTATTTAGGTATTATCATTATCAAATGGAAAGCAAATCGTAATTAGTTACAATAGAAGAAGTACATGAAGATACAAAACATAAAGAAGACTTTGACTTAACTAACTAAGATTCCCATCATTATGACTAAAATTTGAGTTAGGCATAAATAGCACATAAAAACACAAGATAATAAATATTAGAAAATTACTTTTAATAAAATGAAGAAAATGATTTTTAAAATGAATAATTAAGCGATATATATTAAGAGTAAGTAAATTAATATGATATTTAAAATGATTCTTCAATTATAGCTAACAATTAAATCAAATTTCTAAAGCTAGATTAGCAAATTATAGCAAATTCTATTGATGATTTAAACATAATGAAACGAGGGTTTTAAAAGATCTTCAAAAATTTAGTTGGACTAGAGTAGTCGATATCTTTTCTTCCAGATAAAATAGGATAAACCTTTGATCATATGAAGGCAGTGCTTGATAAGAGATATCAAGCTATGCTAAAAGCTTTTTTGAATGCCTAGTAAAAAATAAAAGACTATAATATAAAATTGCGCAATTTGGAAAATAAGATAGGTATGAACTAATTTCTTCGTAACTTATAAAAAGAGTGTGAAATTTATCAAGAGTTTTCAACTGTCTTAATATAAGACATGGAAAGATTGGCAGTAGAAATTAAGAAAGAAGAGAAAAGGCTGAGTTAGATTCATTAACTGTATGAGATTCGCAAATAAAGGCTTACAGTTTTGAATGAGTAAAATCTTTTTCTATCAGGTTTAATAACCAAGACATAAAAGCAAATAAGAAAACACTACAAAAAAAAAGCTCAGGAGAACTAACCGCCAAAATATACAAGCTATTATGCTAAAAATGATAATGATATCCAAAGAATTGAAACTATTTGTGGTGCATCTAAGGTGAAAATGTTCAGAAGTACTAATTCTAACTTCAGAAGCAATTAGAACTCATAAAATTCTAAATATGTTTCAGGAGCAAGTAAAACTTTAAAACACAACGATAGAGGATTATAAATAGAAGTTTCAGAGGAATAGTAATTTTAGGCAAATGATTTTTAGTCTAACAAGTTTTCTTTGAACTAAAAAGGGTAGTTCTCAACAATGTCTTAAGTTAAATTTTAAATGGATTATGATAGCAAGTAGCTTGATATGCAAACTTAAATGAAGTAAACTATTCGCTCTAAGCTTTCTTCTTAGGATAATGATGTGATGCAAAGTACATAAATGACATTTAAAAGATAAATCACCCCTTAGGTGAGAATCATAAATTAGGCTCAAACAACTGAAAAATTTTTTGGGCACTAAAATTAACCTTCACTTAAATAAACTTTTATGAGTAAAACAGATTAGCTATTTATGAAAAAGCCTTAAAATGGTTTTAATAATAATTTAATGTATTCACAATCACAAATCTAATTATCTAATTAGGAGTTAAATTAAAATTATAATCTACCTATGACAAATAAGCAATATGAGAATAAAAATTTATAAATTGAACTAAACATTCCTTAAAATATAGACATTTTTAATTAGTTTAAAGCAATTGAAATAAGTAATTATAAAGAAAATTTACCTAAAGATGCTACTTAAGAGAGTAAAGAAAATGATTAAAACACCAAAACTTTAAAATCTAATAGTTAACAGCGTGACAAATAGTCGATTGAATTTGAAAACTTTGATTAAATAAAAAATTCTGTTTAATAAGAAGATGAAGCAGAATAAGAGTTTGATTCATAATAACATTAGTATTATAGTGAAGAAGATTATAAAAGAATGATACTAGAAGTTGACCAAAATACACATGTAATTTTATAATAAAACGAAAAGCTAAAGATTCATATGATACATAGATGTAACTAGTTTTATAATAGGTTTGGCTTACTCAAATAATGCTTGCTCTCATATAAAAATTACTTAGAATAAAATTAAAAAATGGCAAATTCAAAAGATGGACTTCATGGCTCATTAATCTTTGAAATGTCAAAAGTAAAGCAATTTTAAAGTTAACCAGTACTTCATGCATTTAATAAGCAATCCTATAAACCTTCTTACATAATGGATAGAGAATCTAGAATGATAGTATATGATACTCTTAAATGCATGCTAGACAAACAAATATAAGAAAAATAGAAAAAGATAACATAAAAATAAATAGATAAAAAGCTATTTCTTAATTTTACACCAATTTAACTTATTGGGATGATGTGCCTCAAACCAGAATCTTTTGAAGAAATTTAATTTATAATGGAAAGAAAAGCAAGAATGATATAAGAAAAAATAAACTCAAACAAAATTCTCGCATCTTCTTTGTACTAAATTAAAAACTAATGAATTTCTTAAAATAGACCCAAAAAAATAAATAAATAAATAAAAATAAACATACTTTTTATACTGCTAAAATTTTAATTATTGGCTTTCAATTTTCAATAACTTGTAATACGAAATGAGTACTTTTAATTTAAAATATCCAAAATTAATATAAATTTAATTTATATAAATGAGTGTAGTGAGTACTTAATATCTTAAATTTCTAAAAATCAAAAATTCATAATATGACGAATTTTACTAAAAAAGAAAATATGTTCATTGCATATTTAAAGTCTCAAACTTTAATTATTTAATTTAATATTTAAAAAAATAGTTTTATTTAAATTATATATTTTTCATTTTTTATCTAAAGTCTTCTTTATAAATTAAAAAAATTAACTTAATTAATAATTATCCATTATTTTTAATCTGAATGAAATTAATTTCAATAGTTTTAGGGCTAATATTAAATTGAGAAATTAATTTTATTAATTATAAAATTATAATTGGTATAAATTATTTTATTGAAATTTATTTTTATAATTTTTAAAAATATCATTAAAATAATACTTGATTTTGATTTATCAGATAAATATTATTCAAGGAATATTTGAAAATTGCTAGAAATAATACAGTGAAACTTAACTTCAAATGGTATGTAATTATTCTATTCTTAGATATAAATGATAATGATAGGTGATTTAATATGATTACGTTTACATCTATTAATACGAAATATTAATCGATATTTGTGTAAATTAAGGTCATTTAAACATATTTATAAGATATATTTACTTTATTAAAAATTTATATTAAGATTATTTGTTAATATTGGTTATTAAAATTCATAATAAAATTCTTTTTAATATCAAAGCATTATTACTATTTTATAAAATGGAAACAGTAAAAGGAAGTTCAATTTAAGAATCTGCTATAAGAATGGCTTTAGCAGGAGTAGCTTCAATGATATCAGGTTTTGTTACTCATCCTATTGATACAGTTAAAATTAGATTGTAAAAAGAAGGAGAAGTTGTAGCAGGAGTTCCAAAATAAAAAAAATACTATAATATAGTTACAGGCATGAAAGTAATTGTTTAAGAAGAGGGCTTTTTCTCTCTTTACAAGGGTCTCTAAGCTAGTTTACTGAGAGAAGCAACTTATTCTACTTTGAGACTTGGTCTCTATGAACCCTTTAAAGAAATGCTTGGTGCCACAGATCCCAAAAACACTCCAGTTTGGAAAAAATTTATGGCTGGATTATTAAGTGGATCAGCAGGAGCATTAGTCTCTAATCCCTTAGATTTGTAATATTAATTCCCGTTTAAAATTTAAAATAAACAATATCAATTATAAAAGAATTAAAGTTAGATTATAAAATGTTGAAGGACGCGCTAAAAAAGGATTTATTTAAGAAATTTCAAAAATTATTGAAGCTTAAGGAGTTTAGGGATTGTGGAGAGGATTAATGCCTAATCTAACAAGAGGAGCAATTCTTACTGGTACCAAAATGACCACATATGACCATACTAAGCATATGATATAAAAATATTTGAATATAAAAGAAGGATTCTCTGTTTATTTGATATGTTCTTTTGTTACAGGTTTTGTCCTTTCAGTTACTACTTCTCCAATGGATGTGATTAAAACAAGAATTATGAGTTAAAAAATGGGAGCAAAGACATATAATGGACTTATTGATTGTGCTGTAAAGACATATTAATTTGAAGGTGTAAAAGGATTTTATAAAGGTTTTATTCCTTAGTGGTGCCGCTTCGGACCTATGAACGTAATTTAACTTATATCATGGGAGTATCTTCGTAAATTATTTGGCATTAAGACCCTTTGATACAAAAAAAGGAAAGAATTGAATATTTGTTGGTAAAAAGATAATTTCAATCAATTTAAAATGTTATACTATCAAAATATTGAAAGATAATCTACAATAGTTAATATAAAAATCAGAAAAAACTATTTTTATTAGCTACTATTTAAATGTACTTTGTATTTTATATAATAGTTTGAACAATGTGAATTCATAATAAAGAATAAATATATCCAAATTATATACTTATCATAGAAGAAATTTTAAAAGTTATATCAGAACTGATCAATAAATGAATGAACAAGAAAGCAAAAAATCTACAGATATATCAATATAAGCTCAAAATTGAATGAAAATATAATTTTAAGGTGATACAATAAATATAATTAATTAAACTTTTTATAAACATAATATAATTCAAAATATTTTATTTTATTATTTGTATCAATCAAACTTTATCAGATTCTGTACTTTAATTGTAATACCTATTGAGCAAAGATGATCTTGCTTTCACCTTACCTGCATCTTAATCAAAAACTTCTTTCATAAACAGTGGAATTCTTTCTCCATTTTAAACTAGTTATCTAAATTTTATTTAAATGAGATTTTTATTTTACATCAAATATGGTCAATAATAAGTTAAAGAGTAACATATTGGTTTTGATAAAACAAAAGCCAAACATAAAAACTATATTAAAATAATCAATAAGTTTTATTTTATTTTTAAACTTTATATTGTCTCTAGATATTTGAAATAATAATATGTTTAAATTTTAATTTAGATTTTTTAGAAATTAATTTTAATTTTATTTTTTAATAAATTTTTTTTAGTTTAAAAATGAAATAATTAAAAGATAAATTACTTTGTATAGCTTTTAATGACATCAGAATTAACTAACATACTTCTTAAATTTTCAATTTTTAGTTTTTGTGAATCTTTAATTTGTTATCTTTATTATGCTAGCTTTTTATCAAATGGATTGTCTCTATAAAGTTCTTCGTAATTTTCAATATTATTATACAAATAATTTTAATCAAAGGCATAAGGATAAAGTTTTTCCTATCTATCAACTCTTTAAACGTTTCTGTACTCTGGATTAATATACCATTTATTATAATTATTCTAACCATTATTCTTTGTTTACTTTTTTTACATTAAAAATTTAGCTACTTTTGCTAATATTTCCTCTCTTTCTTATTTCTTTTTAGTGCCAAGAATATCATCTAAATCATTTTTACTTTTTATCTAAGTTTTATGCTATTTTCTTAATTTACCTTCATACAGTTCTTCAGCTTATGTATCTGATTAAGTTTCTTATTTTTTAAATGATAAAAATTATTTTAAAAGAAGATCATATTATTATTCCTATTCTCAATATAAATTTTCAAATTACCTTCTTGCTTTTTTTTACGCTTTTTAATGAAGGAAACTTAAGAAGTGTTTGCTATAATTCCTTCTTCCATTAATTTCTAGTTGAGGGAAAATACATTGTCTTGATTTTGCAAATAATTTGAGTAATTAATGCTTCCTGCCAAGAAGCAATCGACCTATCCGTAGAGGTTAGCAGCATCTTTTACAATAGATTAATTGTTTAATCTATTAATTGAATTTTTGAGATCAAAATGCATTTATTTTTATTTCTCTTCCTGCTGTTTCAAAAAAATATTTTATCTCTCAGTCTTTGCAGACATTATTTCTTTGTATTCAGTTTTTAAATCATTTAAGCTTTATCCCACATTTTAAATTAAGGAAGTCCTTCTAGTAGTTAATTATGGTAAGATTTTGATTATAGATGGTGACTTAAGCTAATTTAAATTAACAATTTTATAAATAACTAATAAGTGAAATTATATATTTGTAGATATTTTACTGAATTATTTGATGTAGGCTTTGAAGGACTTGATTCTATAGATTTAAGACCTTTTAGTTTTACTTTTTCTAATGGACTGATATTTCTTTTAGATAAAAATTAGCTTGAGGCAGAACGCTCATTTATATTGTTTTATGTTGAGTATTCTTTTATCAACGTAGAGTTAGAGTTAGGGATGTTAGTTTTAGGGCTATTGATTAAATATTTTTGATTTGAGTTATTTTGGTTCGTTATTTCTTGATTTCTTTCAGCACTCTATAAAAGATTTTATTAAGAATTTAAGCTATTAATATTTTCTTATATGGCTGTATTCTCAGATAATTACACAATCTATATAAAATGGTTGTTTTCTTTTTATTTTATGTTATCCATTTATTCACTTCTTCTTTTTTCAGTTCTAACCTTTTAATTATTTAAGCAATTATTATTTCTAACATGTTATCTATCTATTTACTTTTAAATGGTAAGCTAGTATGGGATCTAATTAACCTTCGCTAATATATTTATTGTTTCTTTAGCTCGCCAAAATTTAATTCAAAGACACAGCATTTCTATTCTTCATTAAATAATTTATTCTAGGCTCTTGAGTTTTCTTTAATTATTTTGAAAGTATCTAAAATTTTGATTCTTTTAATTGCACTCCTTTATCACTTTGTTTTTTTTAATTAAACTTTTAATATTAAGTGTTACTTATCGAATGCTAATTGAATGCTAACAATTAGGAATTTATATTCATCAAAATTTACACTGGAAATAATTACTCTATCATTTAATTTTTGATTGACTTAAATTATTTATTTTTTAAAAAGTTAATCAATTTACATTTAAGCCATTTATTTATCCTAAATTTTCATAAAAACAAGATTTAATATTGAAAAAAAAATATTTTCAATTTTCAACAGTTTATCTAAAAATAAAAAAAACACAAAAGTATGCATTTTGCAAACAAAAAAATGATTAAATAATTACTAAGCATATGTACGTTCAATTTTTATAAGATTTTCATACAATAATAAAAAGAATTATTAAAAAATAAATAAATAAACAACTATGATGCTTTCTTTCAATATAAAATGAATGACAAATAATCAAGCAAAGATTTGAGAGAAAGATGCAAGCAATATCAAAGCACAAATAATTTGATTGACAGATAAATAGATTGATAGAAAGAAAGAAATAAATAAATAATTAAGATTGTTTGATTAATTATCTAAACTAAAAGAAGTGAGAAAATATCAATAAAATACTAAAGAGAAATCTTTGCATAGAAATAAAAGAAAAGATTAAGAAATTAAAAATAAAAAGGAAATAAATAATAGATAAGGGAAATGAATAGATTCTTCAAAGTTTCATCAAAATATCAATACTACAAGTACTTGGAATAGTATGATGCTGCCTTCTTGAGAAAATATCAATCTGAAACCCACTGGTATTTGGGTAGAAGGTGAATCAATTTACATAAATTTAAATAAAAAAGCAATGAGTGCAGTTTTAATAGCAAATAATATCATTAATTCATTTATGTTAGACTAATTGAAATTAACATATTTTGGACAAATAGTTAAATTTTGATGAGTATTTTATTCTCAAATCTATTATAATTTAGAGGAATTGCACTTTATTACAGAGAAATTACTTCAATAATAGATATTTTTGTAGAATTCTTAAACTTACTTTTATTTATAAAATTATGTAGAGGTGCCTGGAAGAATTTAGTTATTAAGTATGCTGGTGATCATATCTCTTTGGAAGAAGAACACAACGTTAAATATAAGACTCACTTATCTTTCGTTTACTTGAGTTACAGATTGGCTTGGGTTCTCTTTGCTTACGTTCTTATTTACAATCACTTCCTTTTGGGTGATATCGGTAAAACTTTTAATGTTGGTGAATGGGATCACAGACTTAAGCCATCTGCTGAAAGAGATTATCCTACTCGTTATGAATCTCTTTACATTCTTGACAGAACCCAAAAGTGGTGATATATCTTAAATTTATTATCAGAAAATATTAAGATAAAAAATAATTTAGGGTTTATCAAAATATTTTAATAATAAATAAAACTGTTCTTAGCGTTTGTTTGCATATCAATTAAGCAATCTCTATGTAGCAATCACTTTAAAGATATCAATCATAATTTAATCTTAGCAGCAAATTTTATGTTTAAATATATTTTCATTAAATTTTGATATTTCTAAAGAAAATTTGAAAGAAATCTCATTGGAGCAAAATGTTTTAAATTGAATTTTTTTGATTTGCTTAATAAATTACTCTCAAAAATATCAAATTGTTTTAGAAATATCAATTAAATTTTATATAAATGTTATTTAATTTAATAATAAAAATAACTCAATTATTTTCATTTCAAAAAGAGTAAAAACAATTAAAAAAAAATAAACCTTTTAAAATTTGAATGAAATAAATAACTATGTTATTTCATACAAGCTAGATACTATTTTTAAAATAAATTTACTTCAAATTTTTAATATTTTTGAATTAAAAATTTGATTAAGTAAAAAGTTTTCATAAAATTAGGAAGACAAAAGGCTCTAAATATCTGCAATAATTGTTTTTAAAATTAATCATAGAGTTATAAATATTAATAGTAATATTATGATTTAAATTTACATTTTTTATATGCTTTCCAGATTTTAAATCTTTAAACCATTTAAATAAAATTTAATTTCAAAAAAATTCTAATAAGTTTTTTTATAAATGAGTTGGTTGAATAAAAACTTTTAAATTTAAAATTATATTTCTAACAAAATAAAATCATATTAATAATCACTTAAATAATTTTTTAAATCTTTTTAAATTTTTGATTTTAAGTTATGATTAAAAAATTCAAATTTATCTAGTGATTTATTCTAAAAATGTAATTTTGATTTTAATTTAATAGTCTTTTAATCATAGATTATTTAAGAGTTATCAAAAATCCTTATTATTTTATTATTAAACATATATATAGTGTTAAATATAAAAACTAATAAAAATGAAAGGGTAGCTAATTTAAAAATATCATTGAATAAAATTAAAAAATAATATTCAAATAATAATTATTCACTTTATTTAATAAAGCTAATATAGATTAAAAAGGAATTTTTATTAGCAGAAATCTTAAAAAAAACATAAAGATTTAATTATTTCATTTATAAGTTAACATTCGTTTTTTCAATAGTTTTGGAATGTAAATTAAATATAGTATTTTTTGAAATAAATAATTATCATAAAATAAGATAACTAATCTGAAATTATTTCCAATAATTGACATTAATTAAAATAATTTTATAATTTATTATTTATCTAATTATAATAATTTCCTTTAATTTTAATAAATGCATATATACTGTTAATTATTTGCATAAATACTAAAACAATATTATATCCTGATTCAACTTCTTTATGATAATTTTCTATTTTAGAATTAATAGATTATAGTTTATTTATTATTTTGTTTCAATTTATCTTAGTGAGTAAAAATAGAAGATAAAATAATGTAATATTAAGATTTTTTTAAATAAATTTACAATAAAGATATTGAAAATTATATGATTAAAATATTAGATTTATTTTTGAAGTTGACAAGAATTGAAGTAAAATTAATTAATTAAATGTAAAGTTAACAATAAATGTAATAATATAAATATACACAAAAAAATATATAATTAATCATGCTTTGTATTATCCTTCACCTGTTCTTTGATAAAAATTTTCTCCCTTAGGCTTTTTACAGCATAAGCATATGACTAATATAAAGCTGACAAGGAAAAAGAAGGTGATAATAGCTGAAGCTATAATGATTCTTGTGTTATTAGTATCTATGAAATCAATAACTTCTTTTTTACAGTCTTTGTTAGGGAAACCATTATTTACATCACTAAAAACATAGTAATTATTTGTATTGCAAAAACCACTGCAGTTAAAGGTATCTTCTACTGATCTCAAAAGGTCGCTATAAGATTTTAAGTTACTTACTCCAATACTGCTAAATCCTTGGCAATCTTATGCTCTTAAAACTCCCTAACTACTGCTATAGTTAACTATACCATGTGATAGAGCATCTAAATTTGATCCTTTATAATTGCATTTACAGTTTACATTGCAAAGCATTTAGTATGATTAATCATTTAATTTTTTTAGATCTTTTAATAGGCTCTCTTTAGTACAATCAGTATCATTTTTATAGTCTTTGATGTAAGCAGTCACAACTATACTAATGATTAAAATAGCTAGAGAAACAAGAAGAAGTATAAAAACTCCCACATTATAGGTACCTAAGAGACAATTGTACTTTTTGCAGGCAGCTAGTAAACCTAATAAGGCCCATAATATGAGTATAATACCAAAAGCAATACCAAGAGCAAGGGCTCCTCTATAAGAATCATACTCAGAAACATTGCTTATGTCTTTATTTTTTGAATAGATGATTGCTGCAAATATGACCCAGAAGATACCAAGTAGTAAGAGCAAAACAGTAGAAAATTCAACTAACCTTTAAAGTGTTTTGTAGTTCATTTACCTTTATTTTTCTTTTATGATATTTTTTGTGTTTTCTTTTTTATTTATTTTTATAATTTGTAAATTATTATTTTTTTTGTTTACATCTGTTAATAGCTTTTATATGTAAATATTAATTTGTAAAATTTACTTCAAAGTTATTAATATCCTATCTTTATTAAAAAGTCGTCAAAATCTGATATATTTTTGAATTTAATTAAAAAATGAATTAGATAATTTCAAAATTAAATTTTTGTTAAAGAATAGACAAAATAGTCCAGTTATCTAAAACTTTGATTTTCAAAAAATTTGTTCAATCTGATTTTGGTTTGAGTAATTAGTTTTTTAGTGAGTAATATATACCTACAGAAAATTTTTAAATAAATTTTTGTTTATAATTCTTTAATTTATTTTGCATAGAAATCTCTATAATGTTTTATTGAAAACTGATTAATTCTAAAATTAAAAATACGCTTTTAGTCTATAAAAATAATACCAAATATCTCATAATTATTTTTTAATTTTATTTACAGTAAAGTGAATGAAAAGCAAAACAAGCAATATTAATAAATTATAATAATATTCTATAGTTAACTTTTTTTTAATATTTTATGATTTCAAGGATAATTAATAATTACACAACATTAGGATAAAGGTTTTATTTACTAAAATCAGATAGCATATTTATATAGAATAATATTAAAATAATCTTCATCTTAAGTTAGTTAGAGAAATTAGCAAATTTTGTGGTGATAATTTTGAAGGTACTGATTGTTTATCAAAAAAATATCTTTTCAAAGTTAAACATAAAAAACTCAAACAGATTTCATAAATAATTATAGAAGGTATAACTTTAGATGAATTGTTAATTTAATCTACTATTTCTATCTCAAAACTAATAGTTACTACAAATACAAATTCATATATACATGCATGCATTCTTATATATGTTTAATAATTTTAAATTTTATAATATTTCATTTGTTATTATACTAGCCAACTTGATTTCTTTCATAGAAATTTTCGCCCTTAGGTTTTTTAACACATAAGCAAATTGAAAGTATAAAAGTGAGAAATAGGAAGAATGTTATTACTGCTGCTGCAATAATAACTCTTTTGTTGTTGTCATCAATGAAGTTAAGCAACTCTACTTTACAATCTTTGTTAGGGAATCCATTATTTACATTACTAAAAACGTAGTATGTGTTTATAGAACAAAATCCACTGCAGTCAAAAGTATCTTCAATAGCCTTCAGTAAATCACTATTAGAATTCTAATTACTTAATCCGAAGCTACTAAAAACTTGGCAATCTTATACTTTCTAAGCTCCTTAAGTACCACTGTAATTAATGATACCTTACTATAAAGCCTAGATTGAAGATCCCTTAAAATTGCATTGACAACTATTCTAGCAAAGTGCTTAGTAAGATTGATTATTGAGATTTTTTAGGTCAATTAAAAGGCTCTTTTATGTGCAATTTTTATCGTCTTTATAATCAGGTAAATTTGCAGCAACAATAATGCTTAAAACTAATATAGCGATTGATACTAAAAGGAATATAAAAATACCAAAATTAAAAGTTCCTAACAAGCAATTATTTTTCTTGCAAGCACCTATTAATCCAATGATAGCCCATATCACAAGCAAAATACCAAATGCAATACCAAGGGCTAAAGCACCTCTGTATATGTCATACTTTGAGGTATCTGTAACATCTTTATCTTTCGAAAAAAGGATAGCTGAAAATACAATCCAGAAAATACCTAGTAGCAATATTATAAAAGTAGTGATTTCCACTAATCTTTATAAAAATTTAAAGCTCATTTTTATATTTGTTTATAAATAATTTTTAATGTTTTATTGTTATTATTTTAAGTATTTATTAATTATATTTTTAATCAAATTCAGAATGTATTTATACATTTTTAACTTACATAGATATATTAAACACAAATGCTATTTTAAGTGTTTTTTAAAATTGAATTTATTATATTAGACAATTCAAATAATGTAAATTTTTTAATTAAAATAGAAAAAAAAAAATTAAATTTTGTAATCTTAAAAAATTCTAAGCACTTTTTTGTGATTTTTATACATAAATCATATTTTTTAAATGAAAATAACTGTATATTCTTTCCATAATATTATTAAATAATTCGAAATTCATTATTTTTTAAAGCATTAAATTATCTTTAAAGCTTTATCAAATCTGATAAACTCTAAAAAAATATAAAATATCAGTAATTCAAAGAGGTTAGAAAGTTTTCTAATAAATAATTACAAAATATCTAATTGATATTTGTAGCAATTAATAAACAAAATATTACCTAATTTAAAATTCAAAGCTTACATAAAATACTAATGATAATTAAATAGTTGATAGTATTAAAAATAGTGTTTTTTTTCAAAATATTAAAAATAAAAAATACAATGCTCAAAGTATTATTTATTCTTAAATACCTCAATATTTATACTAAACTAAAATTAAATTATTTTATTATTATGATTTTTTTTAAATTTTATATTTATATTTGACAGATTGTTGTAAATCTTCCAGGTTTCAATTTATACAGCTAAATATATATTAATTCTAATTAAAAAATAAAAACAGCTAAAGAAGATTTCAAAACATTAGTAATTTTTAATAAAATAATTTATATAGTAAGTAATTTCATTTTTATTTTTTTTACTTAAAATTACATTTTTATTTCTAAAGTATTTGTAGGTAAATAATTTTTAATTCATAATAATACAAAATTAATAGAATAGAATCTGTCTAACTAGGAACACTTAAAAACTGAGTATTCATTAAAAATGGAATATATTTTTTATCATAAATTTAACTTTTTTATTATAAAATCCCTCTATAAAATGGGCACCTGTAAACTTGGGTAAAATTTTTCTTACTATTCATGCTCATTTTAGAAAGGTTTTTATTGTATAGGTAGAATAATTTATATATATTTCATAATTATAAGAAAGCATTTTTTATAAATTTAACTTTATATTTTTAGATAAACAAGTAAGTTTCAATCAATTATTACAGACAGAAAAGTAATATATTTAAAAGAAATACAAATAAAATAGTTTTAAAATATTCTTAAATATTAAATTATAAACTTTAATTTTATTTGTTTTATTATAAATTCTAGTTATTATTTTTATGAGATTTCTCAGAATTTTTTTAAATATTATTATAGACTGTAAATATCTGAATAAGCAATTTATCTCTTCTATTAGAAGATAAATAAATTTAGGTCTACCTTTTAACCTTTTTATTAGAATTTATAATTAATTTAAATAAAAAAATAGCTTTTTTTTATTTAAAAAAATGTGAATAGGATGGACAGATTTTAAAATAATGAAGTATTTTAAAGGAGAGTTTCTATTCATATTTTTTATTGGCAATTTCCGTAATCTTACAAATCACAATATCAGTGCAAGTACACAAAACTGCCTTTTTTTGTTGTTGCAATAATCAAAATAATCTTACTTACAAATTTATTTTCATTTCTAGCCTATTTAGAAAGCAATAACTACATGTGGAAGTAAAGTCTTCATTGTAAAATTATGTTGCTTTAATTTAAGAAAATAATATGAGATTTTATAATTAAACATATTTAGAGTCTAAAAATATGAGTATACAAAGAGTCCAAAACAGATTAACTAGAATAAGACATTTCTTTATATAATCTAATTTGTTTTTGGCAGTTTCCGTAATCTTACAAATCACAATATCAGTGCAAGTACACATAACTGCCTTTTTAGATAATTGAAAATTTAGTTACCTTTTCTTTTTATGGTTCATCAAGCTTAGTTTAAGTGAATCGAGTTTAACTTGTCTTCATTACTGAAAAAAGTTACAAGGATAATAGTATACTCACATCTTTTTGAATAATAAAAATTTAATTATTATAAGATTCTAACTAAATGTTGGATATGGTGTTCCTTACGTTTTATTTTCAAGCAACTATGAAAAGTTACTCAATAATAACGTTAGGAATAGTCTTCTTTCGCACTCTAACCAACCGTAAATCCTATCGTAAAGGAAGCCAGTTCGCAAAGTGCTTGATAAGTATAATCTAAATATATTTGAGTCTTTACCTTAGATGCTGATAAAGTTCTTGCTTCTTTGATTTTTATTTTAATTTTATTAAAGGATATTTATAACAATTTGAATAAATGCTTCAGTATTTAAAGTAAGGAAAATAAAAATTTAGTATTATTTGCCATTAGTTAAAATTAATTTTGAAAATGCTACTAAGCGCAACATTTTCTTTATTATGAATTTTTTTAATTCTTAAAAAAAAAAAAATTAAAATTAATTTAATATTTTTATAAAAAATAAAAAATCGTTTGTTTTTCAAATTTTAAAAAAATATTCCATAGTAATTTAGTTTATTTAATGTAATATTATTTTCATAATTATTCTATTTATTTTTAATAAAAGTATGCACTAAATATGAATCCATAAAATATAAATTTAATTTGTTTATTTTCTTAAAAAATAAAATGAAAATATTATTGAAATTATAATAGCTGCAAAATTATTAAAAATTTAATTTAAAATTCTATATTGACAACACAAAATATATGTCACAAATAGACTACATAAAAATAATTACATATTCTATATACTTGTAAGCAGTAAATCAACTTAGAATATGATTGTAATAATTACAAATTTTTAAGAAGTAAGTAATAAATAAAATTAACAAATAAACAATATTATATTTATATAAAACTTCTATTAATATTTATATATTTTATTTTTTGAGCTTATTAAGCTCAGTTTATTATATTCAATATCTTTTATTAAAGACAGATTATTGTTACCTTTATTAGTTTTTATTTACAGGTGTGAAGAACTTTGCTTCTCTTGAGTCTTTTAAAGCAATTTTATCTATTTGGAATGGCCTTGCAATATTTTTCTTGGTAGCATATTCTGATGGATTAACTTACTATAAATTGCCTTTTTTCTCATGCAAAACTTATTTAGATTAGCAATTATAAGGTTCACTAATATAAGATTGCAAGCTGTCTATAAAAGCCTTCTATGCGAAATCAAAGTATCCTATTTATTTTTTCTAAACAAAAATATTCTGATTGATATATGATATATCCAACAAAGTGTTATTATAGATAACATAGACTCTTGCACTTTTTTCTGGAGTATACTTGTTTAATTTAAATAAAATGCTTTATTATTTTAAGGTTAAAATAAAATTACCTTCAATAACTATTCATTCACATAGACATAATCTTTGATATTCTTTTAATATTGCAAAGGTGTAGTAGCTAATCTTTATGAATAAAAGTAACCGTTTACACTTTGTACGGCTTTACAGAAATTTCTTCCTAACTTTTGATGTTCTTCATATTTTTATTACTTTGTGGAATCTGGATAGCACACAGTGCGAGAGTAAAGATCTAAGAAAGTGAAATCATTTTCATTATTCTATGAGTCAGAAGGAGTCTAATTTTTACTAAAATAAAATATTTATTTTATTCATTCAAACTTAAAATTATTATTTTACTTTTTTTGTTAAATTGGAGTCTAATTTGAAAGTTATTCTTTTACATTAGGTTTTTATAGAATAGAAAAAGCTTCAATTTCAAAATTCTTTCCATTTAGTTGCTAAACTGAAATACCAATAAGTCTACCTCCGTTCTTGAATTTGATAAAGTCATAGCTAGCTCCGTAGACCACGTTTGAAGTGTTATGTTAATTAACAGGATTGAACCCAGGACATAGTAACTAGTAATTTAAGTTAAATTCATTATGAGGCTCATGAATGAGAATGTCTAATCTGTTTTTCACATTTTCATTTTAAGGAATAACAAAAATATCGTGATCAAGCATTTCAGCTGATAAGTATATATCTTAGAAAACGCTGACAAAGTTTTCTCTTTAGACATAAACTCTCACCTTTTTCATAAGAGAAATTTGTATAATTGAAATACCTGTCTCATCAGTCATTTAATTCCATAAGATATTATTTTATTCATCTACAACTTTCAGCATAAAATTTCCAACAAGTTCTTGTGTGATTAAGCTCTTTGTTTTGAGAATAAGTTTTACAAGAGTAGACTATACAAGATTCACTGTTAACTCAAATGTTCCTCTTTTAAAATGAACCTACTTTCTTTCTGTGTAGCAACCTTCCTTGCTTATTTCAATAAAGTAAGAACCAGGAAGACTAAAAAATGAATAGAAATTTTAATTATTTTCGCTCTCAATCTATTAGTACCACAGATTTTTATTTTCTAAATTAATTTTTTTTAGTTAAAAATATTTTTATAAAAATTATTTACATTCTTATGAGGACGATTGATTCCAAAATTCATGGTTTCCAATTTTAATAATTGCGTCTTTTATTAATGTCTTGTTTTAGTTTACCTTAATATTTCCTTAGCAAAGGTCTTCCCTTTCCAAATCATAGTAAACTGTTAAGATTCCATCATTTTATTACTCATAGAGAGATTTTAAGTTAATTAGCTGATATCATTTTAAAAGAAGAAATTAAAAGATTTATTATAAAAATATATTATATTTTGTTTTACCTGCTTGAAATACTTCAGCTCTCTTGATCCTGATATTTCTAGTTAGTAATCTTCTACATCAAGTGGGATATTTTTTAAATAGGCAGTACCACTTTTGTTTGTTTGTGCTTTGAGAGAAAAAACTTTTATTGGTTGATTCTTTTTGAGGGGAGATGTAAATTTTTCAATGGGGCTCAACATTTTTTAGCTTATCATAGATTCATTTTAATTGCTTCTAACACTTTTAGAGTCATATTTAGAACTTGATTTTGTTCCTAAGAAGATTGATGTCTAAGAAATTAGCTTTGAGCTTCTTTAGCTGAATGTAATTGATTTAGTACTTCTTGACTAAGACAAATTCAAATGCTTTTGGCTTATTGCTGAAAATAATAAAAATGAATATATAAAAATTTAAACTTTCTAATTTTAATTACATCTTGAGGAGCGGCACAAAGAATTGTTTAATGACAAATTCTCGCCTGAAGGTATATTTATTTTTGATAGGAACTAGGAGCTTCCACATTCATCTAAAATCTTGCTAGTATTAAGTTTTCCATCTTTATAGATACTTACAGGGAGTAGCTCATCTGTTTTTTATTTTAATGATACTTGCAATCCCTCTAGAAGAGATTAATTTTGTCTATTAGGTCCTATTAATTGGACATTCTTTAAGAAACAATCCAATTATACAACTAAATCGACATTTCTTAAAGTTCTCTCTATATTTATTATAAAAAATTAATTACTATTTATAAATAAAAATCAGAATTAATTTACATAAATTATTTATGATTGAAGAAACCTTAGGAAGTTGACCATTAAGTGCCATAGAAGATAAAATACTTTTCTAAATTCCTTAGTTAGTAATATAAGAACAAGTTTGTACTTCGAAGAAAGGTTTGTTAGGCTTTTCTCTTCCATAAGAAGTCTCTGCAGAGTTTTCCATAGGCTTAAGTAGAAGTTGAACAAAAGGAAATCTTCTCTTAATAGTTAATTTAGTTTCTTCTAGTCTTTGATCAAATTTCTCTTTCATCTATTCAGGATAGTCCTCAGGGTAGAAGTAGGAAATAGCTATTATTTACTGACCAACGCATATAATGTTGTAATCACTATACTCAATAAATTTAGCATTTTTTTGCAAATAATCGAAACTCTCCATCTCTTGCTTTGAAATGTAGTTCTTGCTAATGTTATTTGTGTGATCATTTTAGCTCTAATAATAGCTATTTAATATAAAGATTCATAAAAATTCTATTATTTACATATTATTTAAAGTCTATTTTAAAAATCTTATTGATATGATATTTTTTGTATTGTTTGTAACAATTTCATAAAAGAAATGCGATGAAATAATTAATACCTTATATTTTAATTGAACCTTAGTTTTTTTTGTTCAACTGATGAAGATCGTGAAGGGTTCACTCTTTTTTCTTTAGATGAAATAAGAGTGATGGATTAGATCTTAGGCATGAACCTGTTTCTGAGAGATTTGTCCATAGCGTGACCAGTGCTAATGTAGTTTTGTGAAGGTAGAATTTATGTTGATATTTTTTATTAATTTAGTTATTTCTACTAATATTTGATGAGTTAATTAAATTATTTATTTATTTTTTAATTATATTCCTGTTAATTTTTAATTTTAAGAATATTTAATGCTATTATTATAATAATCTATATCAGATAAATATTGTTGAATAAATTAATATCTGCATTTTACAATGAAATAAATCTTAAAAATAAATAATTACTTTAATAACAAATATATTTCAAGAAGGTTGGATATAGAGTTAAATAAATTTTAATTAATAAATTTTTATGGATAGATCATTTACTGTTAAAAGTGTAGGTTAGGTAGGAGTTGTTTGTTTTATGATCAAAAGATATAAAATTAATACCCATACTTAATTTAGTTTTTTTACTGATAATTCCAACTTAACTTGACACTTCCTTAATTTATTTAGTTTCTAACAAACAACTTAAATTTTATTGATATAATTTATTATATAATTTTGTATTTTAATTAAAAGATAAATGTATTAAAAATTGTAAAATATGTTAATTCACCATTTATTTTTTCATACAAACAAATTTAGAATAACTACTTTAAGAATCTTTTAAGTATTTTAAATTAATAACATGACTTTGATTCTATTTAATTTTATTTTTAATTAATTTTATTAAAAATATTTATGAACTGAAGCATGAAAAATGAACAATGTTATTATGCTTATTTTAGAGCCTATTAACGATAACTTAATTATAAACAATAATTCTCTTTTAAAAATGTTTAAATATTTGTTTTAGTTGAATTAGTTTAAAACAATTTTTACCAACTTTTCATATTGGAATATCAATTTTAATACATATTTTATTCTAAACAATCGGCTAAATAGCTATTTGTAAAGTTCTCATCAATAAGATGTTGTTTGTAGTCATCATTCATTTTCGAATTCTATCCGAAAAAAATAATAATAATAATTATTAAATAAACTTTTATTTATTATTTGGATACTTTTACAGGTTTAAATGGAAGAAAAATAAAAATTATTGAGGCATATTTGGTAAGATTTATGTCCTAAAGCTTGCTAAAAAAAATAAATAAAATTGAAGAATAAGAGTAATTAATTAATTTATTAAAATAAAAATGTTTTATAAAAAATATATGAAGAAGTTCTTTCAAGATATTAATAGATAGGCACATCTCCCTCTCAAATCTATTTTGTACTACTAAAATAATAATAGCAAGTTAATTAATTAATAATACACTTTTTTTAAAAATATTAAACAATATTTAAATAATATTAAGCTAATTGTTTTCAATAGAATGTTCTATCTGCAAAATATTAAGGACTGTAAAACTCTGCTTTAACATCTTTACCATCGTACTTGATTTTCTATATTTAATAACAATTAGCCAGTTAAATATAAAATAAAACTAAATTAAAAATGTTAAACCTAAAGTAAAAAGCTTGCAATTTAGCTTGTTCTTTCATTATCAAATTCTACAAAAACAAATCCGATTCCTTCTAAGAACTTGTCTTTCTTTCTAGGAATTATAATTTATTTTGTTCTTCCTATTCTATCGAGCTATGTCTTCAAATCATTAAAAATAAAATGATACTCCGCATCTTCCTCTATTAATTGCTTATTGACAATATTATGCAACTTTAACACATTTGTTGCATCTTCTGTAATCAACCCGTCATATTTAGGAGCATTTATTGATAGCATTTTCTTTAAATAATCTTCTTAGATATCCTTTTAGCCAGATTCAATGATTGTCTTATTAACGTTTTCAACTAAATTTTTGTATAACTAGTCAAGTGAAAGAATCGGTTCTTCATGTTGTGGTGCAAGTTAAGGATTACATCTTTTGACATTTATGACTTTATTCACTAATTTCAAAAATTTAATTCACTTATTTACAAAGAAAATTTTTAATAAAAAAGAATTACATATCTATTAACCACTTAATTTATTCAAGCATTCTACAGTTGATCTGTCAGTGATAAATTCACAAAATGCAAAACCCTTCGATTCACTAGTAATCTTATCAACTGCCAAATGGAATGATTTTAGATCTCTATTTTATATAATTCATTAATAAATAATAAATAATTGATCTAATCATACCCATAAGTTAATAATAGTTGCATAACATGCTCTTCGCTGAAATTTTCAGGCAAATTCATAATTTAAAGCTATTTAAAATTAAAAAAATAATTAGTTTTTTAGCAAGCAATTAATTTTTACCTTATTGTAAGTATTTTCTACTTATGTTTAAACAATCTTAAGTTTAGTCTTATCTAAAGTAGGTACAGGACGAGTACCTTCTACTTTTTACAAAACACCAAAGTCTTTTGGTCTTCTGAATCTCAAACTTTTTCCTTTCTTTATAGTTGTTATAATAAAGATATTTAAATTTAAAGATCATTTATGTGCAAACAAACCTATTTACATAAATAATACCATCTAGCTCCATACAAGCAGATGTTTCTTCAATAGATCTTAACTACAAGAAAATAAATTTTTTTATAGGATCATGCTTTTTGCTTTAAATCTTTTTTAATTCATAATAAATTTATTAATTAAATATTCAATTGTTAAAAATATAATTATTTACTGGATTTCCTGGCTCTAATAATCCTCCAGCATTAGCCATCTGCTCAAAAACAAATTTACAAACATCTTCTACATCTACGGGGTCAGGGATATTTCCAATATAAACACGCCTGATAATTTTATAAAAAATTTTAATATTTTAATATTTTACTTGATCTATCTAAATTGTTTTAAGAAAAAAAGTAAAAATGCTCTAAAAATTTTATTAGATTTGGTTAAATTGAGTGCCTCTTTTTAATCAAAATGTTTTGATGTTTTATAAAAACTATTTTAACTATTTTTGATAGAAATTTATAAATAATAATGTTTCTATTAAATTACAGTGCATGTATGTATTGCTTTTAAAGAGCAGGAGGGATTTTATTTCCAATAATTTAAGTATCTTAAGGTAAGCCAAAACCTCCTAATCCACCTAAACCTGGGATGCCAATATCAAATCCACTAGTTCCAGCTGATCCTATATTAATTCCTCCTAGACCTGGTATCTCTAATCCACCAGCAGAGACAGGAGCTCCAAATCCGTTTGAACCTGTATTTTTTGGTGGTGAACTAAACGCATTTCTCTTTTCTCTCAAGGGATTTGTATTTGATGCAACTGCTGCTTATACATTTTGTTGCGCTTTATTTACAATTTGAAGTATAGTAGATGGAATTGCACTTGATGTGCTAGCGCCTTGTGCAGATGTAGGAGTTGTAATTTCTTACTATGGCTTTCCACTACTAGGAAATGATAAAGGAATGATTTTTATTTTGTTATCATCATTACCTCCTTATTAATTAGGAGAATTGCTTCTACTTGATCTGCTACTTTCACTACTGCTTCTAGATTCTGAGTATCTTCTATCTGACTTCTTACTATGCTTATCTTTTTTTTTCTTATCTTTATTCTTTCTCTTCTTTTCTTTCTTTCTCTTCTTTTCACTTCTAGATCTTGATCTCTATTATAAAAACATTTTTCAAAAATGACTTATCAACCATTAGTAAGTCTAAATCATAAATTTAAATTTATAATCATGTCTTTAACATATAGAGTAGATTATTTAGTATAGAATCCTTTTTAAATAAAAATAGTTTAATTACTTTGTATTCCTTTTTATTCTATTTTCTATCCATATCTATATATCTTAAAATAAAGCTTTTAGTATTGTTTGATAAGTGAATATGTTTATAATAATTAAATTTAATAAAAAAGTGGGAATTCTAAAAAATTTAATTTTGTTAATAAAGAGTCAAATAAGAATTGTTAATGTTAAAATATAAATTACTTAGCTTGATAAATATCCATAGATATCTTTCTTAGATAAAGCCATATTAATTAACTATTATAATTCTTTTTGTCTAATTGCTTAATTATAAATAATCTTAGTAATTTTAGTTAATTAATAAATACAACAAAATAATTTAATTTTCACTTAATATTCTAGTTTTATTTTTAAATTTTCTCAAAATAAGAAATTATTTCATTCTTTGTGATTGATTAATTAGCAATTAATTATATTTAATTATTATAATAAAAAAAATAAAGAATTAAAAATCAATATAAATATATTATCTAATTGATTCTTTATTTTATTTATTCAAATTCATCAAATTTTAGAAGTGCTTTAAAAAATTTAGTTAAAAATTTGAGATGCAAATTATTCATTTACATAATTGAAAAAATATTACTAAAAACAAATTTTACTGTTAATTAATAATTAATTAACTAATTCCGATAGAATTTGCTATTTGAATTCAAATATTAAAAGATCTGCAAAAAATTTTGATTTTAATTCAAAAAAAAATTTATTTTGCATAAATTATTAATAAATATTAAGCTCATTGCATAAAAATAATTAATAAAATAATAGGTTCTCCTTTTAATAAATTGAAATTATTCTAAAAATATGAAGTAGCAACAATAATCTTAGTATTTTATTTCATCTGCTTATTTACCTACCTCTGCAGATATTGTTTCAACTGAGGCTACCAATCATTAAAATTAAAATAGTAATAAAAGCTTAAATAAATTTAGTCATTTAAATTCACTGATTGAAGAATTTAATAAGGAATTTACCTAAAACCATACTATCAAAAATTTAAATTTAAATGATTCAAGCAGGTACTCTTTTATGGATACATTGGGTGGAAATAACTTACCCACTGAGCCTAAGGAAGCTGAACCTAAATTTTACAAAACTACTACTCCTACTAACAGCAGCTAACAGCGTATAAATATTAATAATACTTAGTGCAATCAGTAATAAATAAATAGCAGCTCTAATGAAACAACTCTCGTAAAGCAACTTTAAAAAAATGAAACACTACTCAATAAAGCTTATGATATCATAAATCACTTTAGAACTGATTTATAAATGGAGTAATTAACTTAATAAATTAATAATAAAATTTAATTGTTTAATTCAAATGCAATTAATGGTGTTATTAATTCATCGTCTACTCCTTAAAACTAATAAAATTTTTCTTAATCATTTATTAACTTCCCATAGCAAAACTAAAGTACTATCCATTAATCAAATTTATGTAGTATTGGTCCATCTAGCAACAATTTAATTAAAAAGCGTAATAAAAGTTTATGTGCAGACTGCACCATCAATACTACTTTACCAACTAGAGATATTGCTTATTAATCACTAAACAATACCACTATAGATCTCGATTTGTAAGATAAACTATACTAAAGCAATAAGAATTTATAAGATAACATAATTAAATTGAATGAAGCAAATAAAATCATAAAATAATTATAAGATTAGGATATAAGAAATAAAGAATAAATTGAAAACTATTAGAAATAGCATGAAAATATGAAGCAGAAATTGAAGATGTCTTTGAAAAAATTAAAAGTAAGAATTATTAAAATTTTATTGTTATTTAGTGATAGCAAATTTATTAAAAATCTAGGAATTAAAGGATAGAGAGACACAGAGAGAATCAGAGATATGCAGCATTATGCATAACTTCGATAACACTGTAAGAATATAAAATTATAATGAAAATCTTGTTAAATTCAGAATTTTTTTTATTTAAAGCAACTTATTGAAGAAAAAAGAGAGTTAGAAAGAAGACTGACAGCAACTATAAAATATAATGAAGATCTTTTCTAAAATTATTCTAACATTGTAAATAATTAATTAGAATAAATTAATAAATGTTAGGTTTTATTTTAAATTATTTTATTTGCTATTAAAAAGCTCAAAATAAATTCAGAACTGTAAAATAAGATATTAGAATATGAATAAGAAAATCTTTTAATTACTGAACAACTTAAGGAGTTTAGAGGCTAAATGAATATTTTGAAATAAACAGAATACAAAGTTGAACATTTAGAGCATAATATCAGTAGAATAGAAGAAACAAGTACTATGACAGTCCCTGAATTACAAAAAAAAGTTAAGCAAGTTTAGGATGAGAGCAATTAAAAAATAGAAATTGTTGGGTATTGTATAGAATTCATCGAAGCCTAGCTTAATAGAGCAGTTGGAGGACTTTAAAGAATACTGTAAGATTCTAGCATTCCATTATTAGGAATGAAAAATTACTTGATTTTTAATGAATTAAGTGAAACTGCTAACTTAACAAAAGGTTAAGATATGAAAAAAATAATTTCAAAGCTAGATATAAGCTAATAGTTACAATAAATAATCCAATATATATGCACAATTTCTTATGCTGTAGTTTAAGAATAAATAAGCAACGCAATAAATCCTCTTGTTTAATCGATAGATAGAAAAATTCTCTTAGTTGAGACTGTTTTACCAAAGCTTAAAAATATAATATTGAAATAAAAAGCTGAAATTAAGGCTTTAAAATAAAATGCTTCTATGTAAGAAAATGATGATCTTTCTAGTTTATTTTACAAAAACAAAAATCAAGTATGACTTTTTTTCAATTTAAATTAAAACATTATTTAAACATTTTTTCATTAGAAAAATTAATAGAACTAAAAAAATGAGTTTAGTAAGTTACAGGCTAATAGTCGTTAATCTTTAAGCTTTAAGAAAGAATAGTTTGATGAATTTAACTATTTAAATTAAGAAAATATGGGAGGTATTTCAATTTTTAAATTATTTAATTATATTGATTTTTATTTATAAATGTAAGATTTTGCTAACATCAACAAATACCAAAAAGATTAGTATTAGTTAGATCTTATTAATAATAGCATGAGCAGCAATCACTTATTTAAAATTCATGATTCTCCTGACAAAAAGTGCCATGATGAAGATTTAAATTTAAAATTATTATAAATAATTAACAATGGAATAAAGTAAATTAGAGAATAAAATATGAAATCAAAATTTTTTTTTCAAATAAATCAATTAGGAAATATGAAGATCTCTCAAACTAAATGAATCAACTTCATCAAAAACTAGAAATTACTTATAAAAATTTATTGCAAAGTAATATTTCAGAATATCATATAAAAGGAGAGTTGTAAAAGCTTACAGATACAAGCATTAATTTATCTAAAAATATAGAGCTATCAGAATTATATATTGTAATTTAGTTATTAATTATTAAAAATTAAATAAATTAAATCTTATTTAATATAAATTAAGAAAAAAGAACTTGGGATTATAAAAGCAGAAATAGATTATAATCTAAAGCTACAGAGATAAATGGAATTGCCAAAAATGATGTGAAATATTTAAATACTAAATTATAACTAAAACATATATTATAGAGTAATTATTTGTTAATAATAAAAGTTTATCTTATCAAATTATTATTTCAAGTTATAGCAAAAGATTATTTTTTACTTTTAACTCAAAATAAGAGTTTATCATACAATTTTAAACCAAATTTAATGTTATCAATAAAAAGAAGTGAAATTTAAATTTTGTATATGATAAAATTGAATATCTTTGATATGGATTTATCACAATTTTTCTTTACTTTTTAAAAATTGAAATTTTAATTCTCTTCTTAATTTTTATAAAGTATTCAATCACTTAATTTAAAAAATGACTTTAATTGTGTAGGTTTTTACATGATTAATTCAATAAACTAGCTTTTAATAATAATATTTATGTTTAAATTTAATATGCAATTTGCAAAATTTGATTAATTTAATTTAAATATTAACTTTAGATATTTTGATTAAACTTATCAACATCTAAATAAGAATATTACATACATTAATATATTTATAATTTTAAATTTTAAATTTAATAATGAAATATTAAAAACTCTCACATTTTTATTTAAAAAAATGAAATAAGGAATTACTTTAAAATTTTTTACAAAAAAAAGCATTTTATTTTAGTTTTTAAATTTACATAAAACATTTAAATTTTTTTTTGGTAGCTTATTAATTAATTTTCAAAATTCTTTTTGATTGTCTTTTGCATTTCTACATAACGAGCAACCAAGAGCAGATTCTTCTCCATTTGGTTTATGACTTCCACCAACAGGACATTTTGAACCTCCTGCGCATTTAGGAAGTTTTTCTTTTGGATACTTAGATACATAATCACCATTACATTACCTTTTATGGCAAGGCTCGCAGAAATGTGTAGTTCCCCTTTTTTTTATTTATCAATTATTTAATTAATTTATTTATTTCTAAAAATAGGAATTTCAATAAAAAATTAAATTATTACCAACAGAACCACTAAGCAACTGAACAGCAAAATTTACACTTAAATTCGATATAATCTTTACCATGTTTGGGGCAATTTTCAACAGGAATTTCACAACAGTTTGCACATATCAATTCCTTTGGATCGAATTCTCTTTTATCTTCGTCCATACCTCTTTAGCAATCTTTTAGACCACCAAAATAAGGTTTTTTACATTTAAAGCACATAAAATATGCATAAATTGCCATCGCATATTCCTGAGGTTATTGGTAATAAGGAGAATTAGGGTCATTTAATTTTTCATCCTTTAATCTCTCTTCAAATTTTAATCTGTCTAAAGATTTTTTCTTGATATTTTCATAGAGAGCAAGCATTTTTTGCATTTCGTTATTCAAGTCACAATCAAGAGAGAATTCCATCCATTGTTTACATAGAGGACAAAAACAAAAGTTAAATACAATACGAGCAGATATCCACCTTTAATATTATGAAATAAAATTTAAAAAAACTATGATTATTGTCTTCTATTTTAATTATCGAAATGATAAAAATGCCTCTATTTCTTGCCAAATGAGATAGAAAAAAAATTTCTTACTTAACATCAAGTCTCTTTTTTAGACATTCATAATGGAATATATGCTTACATCCAAGCTAAACACAAGGACCAGCTCCTAATCCTTCTGACCAACAAATATTACAATACTAATCACTGTCATTATCTCTTAAGTCAGAATTATTTTTAGCACAATCAGGATGAAGACATGGTAAACAATTCAATTCATCCTTTATACCGTAGCAAGGATGATTACAATTATTTATTTTTTAGCAAGTGTACTTTTTCTTTGATTAGCATTCTTCCTTAGAACAAATGTCCTACAATGCTAAAGGCTAGTTTGTATTAATATGAGTGATTGTTTCATCGCAATACCTACAACGCCTATATTATTAATTAAAATAGATATTAAGAAATTTTCAATTATTCAAATCTAAATACTTTGATTATTTGAATTATCTAAAGTTTTCACAATTATAACCTAAGTGATAAGGGAATGCTTGGCAATTTCTACATTATTCTTGCTTACATTCTGAATTCTAGCATACAAATCTATTTTCAGCATAGTGTTACTGTAGTTACCTATTATATAATTTTTAAAAAATTTAATTTGATTCTAATTCTTAAGAACTTCAATAAATAATTTTATTATGTATATATATATATTACGGTGACAATAGTTGACCATTATTATCTCTAACATTTTATCCAGCTGAACCTGAAACAAATTCAAATTAAGCTTTGCATTTAATACAAGAAACTAAATTATACATCTTCTATATCATTTTCTGTTCGAGCTATTCATACTTTTCTTTTCCTATAACATTCTAAATATATTTAATAATACAATTAATTTTAATGTTTAAGGTATGAACTAAAAATTTTTTTCTTACATTGTAATCGTATTCTACTATATCTCTGTTGCATGTTAGACATTAAACTCCACCCTTATTTATAAAATCAGTATTTATCTGTTTGATCAAACAGCCTTTGCAAAAGGGATGTAAGCAAATATTTAAGTAGTAGATTTTATCACTATCAAAATTAGAGTCAAAATACTTTTTACATCCTTAACATTAAACTTAATCACTTGTAATAAACTATTTCATTTATTTAAATTTATTTAGAGTTTTTATCATTAATATATTTTAAAATTGTTAATCAATCAATTATTTATTCTCTATTTTAATGGTATCCTAAATAGTTAAGAATTAGAAATTTACATGCTTCTATGGAATTACTACTCTTGAGCTAAACATACTAGACTGCATCCTAGGATCGAATTAACTATTATTAATAAATTAATTCACCAAAACTGGAGCCGAAGGTTATTAATTAGAAATATATCCTTCTAAATTTATTAAAAAATATTATTTAAAAATTATTTTATAATAAAAGATTAAAATGAATTCAAAAAGAGAAAAGAAAAGAAATGTATCAAACTATTGAGAATTTATTTTATTACTATTATTCAACTCTTAAACTACTGCATCAACGTAAGTTAAGAATTCACTCTTAATAGCAACTAAATGCACTTCTGGTAGCTATTTCAAATCTAGAGATGAGAAAAACCTAAAAAAAGGTGACTCTTTTTGATACCTTTCACATCTTTATATATGATTTTTAAGGTTTGCTTCTTCTTCGTAAGAAACCCCATTCCCACAAAAACAGCTAAAAACTTTTTGAGGCTTTCTACTATTCATCATTTTTTTGGTAAACTATCAAGCTTATTTTCTTTAATTTTAAATAGTTTTGAAGTTAGAATAAAATTTACTATTTATTACAATATGAGAAAGCTTTTCTTTCTAATAAAGTTAATATTCTTAATTAATCACTAATATTAATTACTTATTTAGTAAATAAAATTGACAAGCAGGATATTTTCAATAAATATCAGAACAGATTATCATAACATTAATATTGTCTTTGAGATTATGCATATTTTAACAATTTTTTTTTTGATAAGAAACAAATAGAACCCAAATCTCTTCCTCTCTTTGATGACTGCCTAAGTTACTATTTAAAAAAATCAATTAGATATTTTTTGTCTTTAATAAAATTTCTAAAATTGCAAATTTTGTTGAATAGGAAAAAAAAAAATTTTATTTTCAAAATTTTATTACAAGCCTTAATGTTTAGAAACAATAAAATAAAATAAAAACATTTGCTTTAAAAAACATTAGATGCTAAAATGCTAATCACAATACTACTATTAAATAATTAATTATTAATATGAAATTTTTTTTTTTTTTTTTTTTTAATAGTAACAGTAAGGTTATATTGGTATTTTTTATGAATTAATATTATAATAAGTAATATACATTATAATTAATTTACATTTAATATATATAATTAATTTAGCTAGTTAGTTAGTTTATTTGGATCTGATTGATGTTTTTAATATCAAATTTTACAGGAATTGTTTATGTTTTTTTCGCATTTTTATATTATTTAATCAAATTTTGCTTTATGAAATGGATATGATGAAATAAAATGCTGTTATTTAATTAATATTTTTACTATATTTATTAAAGCTTGTGTATTTGATATTAGCTATTCATTGCTATTTATTAATTACAGCTAGTTTTATAATTAATTCTTTTAAGCAAACATATTATATAGGTAACTTTCTAAAACAGGATCTGTTTCATCTGCAGATATTATTTCAAATTCGCAAATAACCTTAATAAGTTCTTATATTAATTACTTAAATTCAATACTGCTTTTCTAAGATTATTGTATTTCTTCAGGAGTGAAATTTTTTTATTATCTTGAAGCGTTATTTATGCTAATGCTATTATTAATATCCATTTTTGTATAAGTAGAAGATACTCTCCCATCTGTATAATTTTATCGAGAGCTTTGACTGAACTCTTCTAAAATTTCAGGCATATATTTATTTTACTATAGTGTTGGATTTGTTTGCATATTTTGTATTTAAGGTAGATTCACATACTGTTATTATGAAATCACCTACTAGTTTAATTAAATGTTTGTGTGGGAAATTAAAGAATTATCAAAATTTTAATTTGACTATCCAGAGTTTGTATATGATTATCTACTTATCTACTTTTTAAGTGAGTTACGTCCTTAACTTTATCTTTTAGATGACTTTTATTGAGATTAATCATAACCTTCCTATTCTTCTTATTGAGTGATTGTTTTTCTTTTAGGCTTGGCCTTATATAGCTTTTTGATAATTTCTTATTAAGTGCATACAAGTATTGGAGGTAATGATGGAGAATTTAAAGAATTTTCAGATTCATTTTCATAATCAGAACTTATAATAGATTTACAATTTTTGTCAATCTTCGAAGGTGTGTTGAAATTAAAAGAATTTTTTTTCTTATTCGAATAAATAATTTTTTAGTTTTTACATTCGTCTATAGAAAAATACCCATTTTAAATATTAGAAGGAGATTTTTATTGTGTATGATTTCCTTGATTTTAAAGTATTTTTATTTTATTTGTCTTTTCACTAATATTTGTATTATTTTGTGTAGCATTTTATACTTCAATTTTTTCTTAAGCATTACTTTGATTAAGATTGCTTTCTTATGAATCATCTTTTACTAATATTTTTTTTATAGGGCTTTCTTACTTGAGTGATTCTTTGCTTCTTTAAGTTAAAAATTTTTAATTATTTTCATCTTCTTAATTTTCATCTGAATCTTTATCAATAATATTTTTTTTCTGAGAACACTAACACTCTGCATTTTAAATTTGATGGATAGTAGTTTGGGTGATGTTTAACTTCCTCACTACTGTAATTTTTTATGCCTGCTACTTGTTTGGTTAATATGTAGGATTAGAAATTGGTATGACTTCTTCTACGTTATAGCTTTGTATTTTAGAGTCAAGGCTAAAATCCTTTTTAGCCTTACTTCTATTTAGTATTTAGTTTTAATTTATTTAATTAAGCAATAATTGTTTGCTTACTTAACTAAACAAAGGATTTTATTCATTTTTTATGAATGAAGATGAGTTTTAATTATAACTACCTTGATTTAAGCTTTGATTTCTTTTCTTGTATACCTTTTAAGTATTTAGATAGCTAACAGGTGAATTAGATGATTCTCTTTTAGCCTTATGCAAATCTAAAATATTGCTCACTTATTGGTTATTAGATTTTAGCTAGTTCTACATTTAAGATAATTTTGTGTGGTTGTATTTCACAGGATTATAGCTATTGATGCTATTCAATTGGCTTTGTAGATTCAATTAAGGCAATTAATTTTATAAATGGTAAGGGATTTTGTCTTCTTTCATTCTAATTTGCAAAGCTTAAATATTGAGTGCTGACAGATCTTATTGGCACAGATCCTATTTGACAAATATATTAGATTAGCTACTGTAAATATCAGTATTACTAGCAAAATATAAATTAGAACTTTAATCATCTATTTAGCAAGAACTATTTTAATTTATAGAGTTGAATGAAAGATCTTTATTTAAACTTCTTCTTGATTATCTTATGGCTTGTAGCTATTTGTTGACAATTTCATGTAATGTAGCTCCGCTGCCTTTTTGGGTACTACGATTCTTTTGATAATTTGCTATTTATGACTTTTACTAAATTTATGAAGATTCTTTTAAATTGATTCCAGGATCATAATATGATTCATTTTCTTAAGTTTTTTGAATACTATCTTAATTAGGTTCTGTTATCATTGGTAAAGAAGATATAGATTAGTTTGTAATTAGCTATTTACTTGAGCAAACTATTGTATTTTAAATATCTTGCTAATCTTCCTTTTACCTCTTTTATTCGCTATTGATTTGAATACCTTTCTATTGCTAAAGAGCCTTCATAAGATCTTCATTCCTTTAATTAGAGGTATCTAATATTATATTTCTATGAAAAACCTAATTATGAGTTGTATCTTTAGGAATAGGAATAGCCATATAAAATTTATTGCAATCTTCCTTTGTTTATTCAATTTAATGTCTAATTAACTCCTCATGAATATTTAATCCTTGAGTTAAGTAAAAAAATCATACTTTATATGTTTAAATCAATAAAAAATTGAGTAGTTTATTTAAATTATTACTTTATTTACTGCTATGGCTTTAGTGGAGGCTATTAGAACTGTTACTCTATGTGAGAGTCTAAAGAATTTTTTAAAATCTCCTTTAAGGTCCAGCCTATTTGTAGTGTATGAATTATGGAACTTCCATTTACTATATTGTATTGATTGATATTTATTACAGATAAATACTTTTTATTTATCTGTATTTTATATTGATTCAATTACTGTAGAATATAAGATATTTTAGAAATAATAAAAAATTTGGAATGTTAAGAATGAATATAAGCCATTAATTCAAGTGGAAATTATCTAATTCAGAATTACAAATTATTTGGAATAATCAAAAGAATCTCATAAAAATCATAAGAATAGTTATTAATTTATGAATAATTTAATTTTATCTTCTAAATGAGATGTAATCTAAATAGTAAAATTAATCTATCTTGTTAACTAAGATTTTAATGATTTTGCAATAATATTTTTAATAAAAAAAATATGACAAATAAATAATATTAATATATATGCATTTATAACATAAAATTTAAATAAAAAAAATATACAAAAATATTTAATCAATAAATTAAATTAAAAGTATTTTCTATTTTAAATTAATAACTTTACAAATAATCAATAAAAATAAAACAAAAATAACTTAAAGATAAATAAATTGCTTACTTATTTACTGACTAAAAATATTATTTATAATTGACATTTTATTTATTTATCTATGTATTAATGTATTTATTAGATATTCAATATTGAATAAACAGTATTAATTTTAAATATAAATCTTTTATTATTTTATCATAGATCATTGTAATCTTAATCTATTTAGTTTTTATTGCTGCCTCTTGGTTTTTGCAAACTTTTATGGCGAGGTTAATTTGTAGTATGATTATTAATTTTACTTTTAGGTAGACTCTCCAATCTTTATAAATATATCTTTTCAAGATCAGCCATTCTAGGATTAGTTTTAGGTAATGAGGGAAGCCTAAAATTATCTGAATCATACTATGAATTCTATCCTTATATATCATTGTAATCTATGGAATTAAAATCAGAAAATTCTTAGATATTATTTTCAACTGCAGGAAAATGAATGTCATAAAGATTGTTATGATTGTTATCTCCATAATCAATAGTATTATCTTCTAGTTATTTTGTGCTTCTTTTTAAACTCTTTGAGACATTTTTTCTAAGAGATGGCTTTTTCTTAAGATCACTCGCTCCTCCTATTGTATTTGATGGAGATTGCTATCCATTTTTCATAAATACATTGATAGTTTAGCTTTCAAACTTATTCTATTTTTATCTATATGATATTTCTTCTGGCTCTTCATCATTATAGTTAATATGAATTTATTGATCTGGAGAAGTTAAATTGCTGTTTTCTGCCATGAAATTATTATTACTATTTTATTTATTAAAGTTATTTTTTAAAGCGTTCCTGACTACTTTGGGAGATAAAGTTCTTGGGTCTAATGAGTTCAGCTAAAATTTACCATTATTGTTTATAGAATTACTGCTAGATTAAGTATTTTTATATTTCTATAAATCTTTATTCAGCTAACCTTAATCTATTGTTTTATAGATATTATTTTCATTTTCTTACATATTTATAACATTATTTTCACTGTATTCTATTGTACTTGGGCCTTTTTTTATTTATTTAACTGCTTTCTAAGAATTTTTTTTAGTTTTATTTAATCCATTCTTTTTGGAAGGATTTTTCTTTTTATATTTTTCTAAATTATTATTGCTCTCTTAAGATTCTTATGTATTATTATTAAGTTAAGATTGAATTGGAATAACTATTTCTTCATTTCTTTTCTTTAATTTCATATGAGCATCTATAATTCCTTAATTAGTTATAGCAAACCTCATATTCTACTCATTATAATTAGATGGTGTATCTTGCACCATAGATCCTTATGATTCATTAAAGTATTCACCAACATCTTCAGGATCTATTTTCCTCTTTTTCTTTTAATCTTAATTAAATAATCCACCATCAGCACTACTGTCATCCTCCTCTTCTAAATCAACTGGAATTTCTTATCCTGGTGTGAAAGGTTTCTGATTATTAATTTGGTTTTAAAAGCTCAGAATGCCTTCTTTTTAACTTTGAGGGTCTTTAAATTGTTATTATTGCTAAATTGATTATTCTTACTAATTTGTGGTTTATGTAATTTATTTAGTGTTTTCTAAGGGATTTTACAAATTTTTACCTTAAATTTGGTTTGCTTCTTCATCTTAGTCTATAATTTAACTCGTTACAATGTTGCTAGAGTTTTCAAATAAATTATTATTATTTTTGGTATTATCATTTTAGTTCTTATCAGGAGCATCAAATAGATTCTAACTTTTTGAATTTTATTATTGATTTTCTATTAAATTTGAGCTACTCTAATTGATTTATCTTTTTAATTTATTTAGAGATGTGTTGTTGTTTAAATTTTTATTATCTAATTAATTTTCTATTTGAGCGTTATGTGACTTTCTCTAATCATCTTAGTTTTATAAATTACTGTCATTCGAAGGACTTAATATCATGTTAGATGCATTAGAGCTATCTAGCTAGCTTCTTTATTTTTAATAAGTAAAAATCATTGGATTATAGTTTCCATCCTAGTTGGTGTTATTTGAATCATTCTATTCGTAATCATTTTCTCCCTCCTTTAAACTCTTCTGATTTTTCATTTTTTTATTTTTTGAACCTGCAATAGTATCTCTAGGATTCCTTGAAGATGCCTAAAATTGGCTATTATTTAGGCTTTATTTTCTTGAGGGGCTTTGCTACCCATTTTTAGATTTTGAAGCTTAAGACGTGCTTCTTTCGTAAACTCTTAAAAGATGATGACATTCCTTACCGCTCATAAAGCCTTCATCATTTTTATCTAGTGGTTTTTTTGCTGAGCTTGATCTCCTTTTTAATTAAAAAAATACTTTAATTCAAATTAAAAAAAAATAATATTTATTTACTGAATAGATTTAGAGGAAGCATTTGCGTTTTCCAAATTGCTCTTTTCAGGATCTTAGTCAGGTTGACTTTAAAGACTTTTGTTCCTTTTAGCAGGAGAATTATTTTTGATTGAGCTACTTGATTTTTATGACTTCAGTGTTTTTGAAATATCTTAATCTCCTTTAATATTGCTGCTTTTTCTTTAAGAAGCATTGCTGTTTGTTTATCTTCCTCTTTTAATTTAATTTTAAGCATCTTATTATTTCAAACTATTTTTATCAATATCTTTATTATTATTAGCTTAATCTAATTTATTCTCTTCATCTCCATTTGATTTATTATTCTAGATTTAACCATTTTAATCATTTTAAGAAAGTTAATTCTTGTTTTGTTTGTTTTCATTCTCGTTTTATAGTTTTTATTATTCATTTAATTAGTCTCCTTCATTCAAATTTTAACTTTTTTTATCCTCATTATCAACAGCAGCTATTCCAATTTTGTTAGCAATTAAATTTTATCCATTAAAAGTATCTGTAGAAGATAGCAACTTATTATTTTTCTGTGCTTCAATATCTTGACCATCTTGAGATGAAGCTTAACCTCCTAATTCACTATTTTTAGTTCCGATATTTTAATTAGAAATATCTTCTTACTCAAGAATCTTTTTCTTAGTATTTTCTAAATCTTTAGAAACGTTTTCGATATCTATTGACTATTAGTCAGAATCAATTCCATGATTTTATTTTTTATTTTTATTTTTTGCTTCTGAGTCAAGATTTTCATCATCATCATTATCTTCTTCATGTATTACATTCCCATTTTCATCAAATATTTTAGATCTATTCTTATTTTAATTAAAAGGATTTGCAGCTCCTTACGGTGTTTATAAGCCAGAATTAATCTTTGCTGAATTTAATGCACTCTAGTCCATACTTGTTGGACTTTTAATTCTTGAAAACTAATGGTAATTATCCATCATATGTTTATAATCTACACTTTAATTTTCATTTAATCCCATCATTCCATATCCACTATCATCAACATAAACTCGACTCTAAGATTTCTGTACTTTATGCCTATTAAAATAGTTTTATGGCTTGTGGAAATCTAATAAAACTAATATAAACATAAAAATATTCATAAGAATAACTTCTATCCCATTTATATAAAGCTAAGAGTCTTTTTAAGTAGCCTAAATTGTGTCAAGTGTCATACATGCACTAATAAATATAGGAAGATTGTTTAATATCAAAGATGCTACTGAAAATATATTAGTTGGTTTGAAAATGGTCTAATTGTCATTAAATTCTGCTGAAAAATAAGATAAACTGCATAATCTTCCATATAAAAGTCTATTCATTTTGAATGAAAGAACCAATCCAAAGTATGATAAACCCTTATAAACACTATTGTTAGATTTCTATGTTAGCCAAGTCCTAAAGCGAGTATCTTAAAAAACAATTTTTCTAAAGTAGATAAAAAATGCTATATTCATTAAAATATAAGCCAAAATACCAAACAAGAAAGCATATAAAGATTTTGAAAGAGAGTACTAGGTTTCTGTGTGATTTCCTTTAAATTAAGCAAACACACCTATATAAAAGAGCCACGCTCCTAATTCTAAAAGAGAAAATACAGCTATAAAATTAGAAGAGTAAAGCATATCTCTATTCCAATAGAAATAAAAAGCAAGCACCATTGCTATTGCAACTGATCCAATAAAAAAAGGTAAAATTATCAAGCTACTGGCAGGTGTACCTTCTTCTTAGCAAACTCCTAATACAGATATATATCCTAATTTTAAACATAGTATGCAATTATTCCTGAAATAAATTAAAATTATATTGAGAATAATTATTTAATAAACTAACCTTAAGGGCATGTAGAGAGACAATCTCCGTTCAAAGATGACATACCTGAAGAACACTTTAAGCAGTAGTCCACACTATTTTAGCAAGTTAGGCATTTAGATGAGCATGGTTAGCATCCATAGCTAGTATAAATAGGAATGTTACTCGGGCAATTCTGTAAACATTAGCCATTAATAAGAATTGGATACTATGAGTTGAGATCACACCTTTATAATAAATAAATAAATTGTTATTAATTTTTGTTAAGCTTAAGTATTGTTTATTATTACTAGGAACAAGAAGTCAATGAGCATTACAAACAGCCTGGAGCACATGGTTTGCAAATGTTTGTAGGATTATCTAAATAAGTAGATGAAGGACATGCTTGCAAGCATTATCCATTATAAAATTTATTAAATGATGAATTTTAGTTGCAGGATTTACAAGTTATTTCATCAGAGCAAGTAAGACAATTATTTTTACAACTCACACACGACCTCAAAGAGTTATCGCCATAAGTTCCGGATGGACATTAAGCTTATTAAACACAGGAATCTCCAGTTAAATATGTATCTAAAAGCAAATGGAAAAAAAATATGAAGTGAGTTTTTGTTTTAGGGCAATAAAAATAAATTTACTTTAGTCACATTTAGTGCATGAAGTTTGAATATTTTTACAAGCTGTACAGGGAGGGGTGCAAGATACGCAAATTCCTGATATGCCTACTTAACCAAGAGGACATGTAGCACTACAAACCGAACCTACTAAATAATATCCACTATTACACGAAGTACAATTATCAGTTGTTAGTTAGCATGTTAAGCAATTATTAGTGCATGGCACACACTGATCTTAGCTATTCTTTACAGTTGTGTTAGGGCAAGTACTATAACAAAAATTATTAACTAAATATTTAAAGTCTAATTAACATGCTTAGCATACAGTATAATCAGTACACTAAGTACAATTAGAATGACACTGAGAGCAGGTTCCTAGGAGGTTATTAGGATAGGTTCTTTTATTTATTATTCACAAAAAAATAAATCTAAAATTATTAGATAAAAAATTTACCCTATGGGACAACTACTTAAGCATTAATTCTTAAACAAATATTTTTTTGTAATTTATGTGTTACAGCTTGTACAATTATTGTTTGCATTCACACATTCGTAGCAACTCGTACTACACTTATCGCAAGAAGGAGGATTTTATTAATTTTTAAAAGTTCCAGGTAGACAGTTACTGGAACATGTATCATAGGCAGTCTATACATAATTTGCAATACAAGTTAAACATTAATAATTATTTGTTGCGTCTAATTGGCATGTTTAGCAATTATTTATACATGCTTCACACTTCCAAATATTTCCTGATTAAATCTAGTAAATTGTAATACTATTATTAAAAAGATTTAAAAATAAAATTTACTGGATATTTATTTGGAGGACATTATGTCACACAAGTCTATCCATCAAGGTAAAAACCACTATAACAGCTAAGACACTGAGAGGATTAAGCAGAGATACATGTTTAGCACAATCCTTGACAACTTAAAGGTACAACAGCTACTTAATAATCCATCGGATATATATTATTGTTTAAATCAGTTGAGTAAGTGGTAACTGTAATAAATGCTTATGTATTTGTATTAAAAGGATAGTTAACCTATTTGAGTACAAATTTCATATTGCCAGTTCCTAAAATCTTTAGTTTGGAAATAAATTTTAATTAATGAAAGCAAATTTAAAAATATAATACTGAGAAAGCAATTGAGAATGTATTGCTAGAAAAAGAGCAGGAACTTGCTACAGTGTTAGAAGGAGGAATAAAATAATTAGCACATTAATTTGAGTTCACATTTAACAAAGGAGAAAGTTAAAATTTGATGTAAAATGTCAAACTATTTGATTATGGAACTGTGTTTGGGGTTATGTTAACAGTAATATCATTATTTTAATTCATAATGCCAGGTGATGTACTTACAAGTAAGGATTAAAATACATTTGTAGTCATAGTTACTTATAAGGTTGGATCATTGAATAGGCTTTCGACATAAAATATATTAAATTAATTGTTTCCTGCACTTTCTTTTATAACTGTTTCCAACCCAAATTAAAAATTTTAGTTTGCTAGGAAATAGTTAGTGAATGAACTTACTCTAATTTTAATACTTCTTGAGGGGTTATTTGCATCTAAAAACTATAAAATTATCTAGATTTTATTGACTCCATTAACATTTGTAACCACACAGCTTTGGTCAGGAACACCCAAATCCTAAATTAATCCCTCTAAACCTGTACATGTTAAACCATTTACATTCTGAATATTAGGCTAAATTTATTAAGGATATGTTATAAATAGTATATATCCATTATAATGAGTTGTATTGAACTGTATATTGAAGTCATAGTAAGATGACTAGCCCACAATACTTGTTTATTATTTAATTTATACAAAATTAAATTTATTTGGTGTTTGCATTTAAAATTAAGTTTATCTAGAATCTATTTGCAAATTATTTTGGTCAAATGTTGCTACATTTATGAATGCAGGTTTTGTTGAAAATAAGTTTCTAATAAAATTTAATGTAAATTCTACAACAGAACCACCTGTAATAGTAGTCAAAATCGCATTATTAATAGAAGCAATACATCCATTAGTTGGATTGCAAGGAAAAGAATCTAGACTGATAGTTGCTTGAGGAGAAATATTACCAGTAACAGGCTGGACAGTATTTAGAGATCCTGCTTATGTACCTCCAGCTTTGTAAAATGGAAAACTAGTGTCAGGAGGAAAATAAATTTTAATCATACCTCCTTAAGGAATTTAAGTTTTAACAGTAAATTTAATATCATAAACTGAGAGTTATCCTACTATTAGATTTTATGGTGTGATTGTTAAGGAACTTAATACATTTGGCTAAAGAACGATGTTAAGAGAGGCATCTAATCTTTCTAAAACTTATTAAGTATTAGATGTAAATGCTGTAGAAATGCTGAAGTGAAGCTAACTTTATGTTGATAATGGATTTTTCACACTAATCTGTATTCTAAGTTATTTTTTTGGATAGCTTGCAGTTTAATCATAATTGCTTTAAGTAAGTTTAATAATAGAATTAGAATTATCTAAAACTGGAGTTGTAGCTATTAAAACATTTGAAACTCCACCTATGTCATAAACATTAGTTGCTGTTAAATCGTTTATGGAAATTAAACTTGAGTCAAAACCAACAATAAGGGTATAATCCTTCTAAAATCCCAAAGAGAGAGTAAAATCTATTAAATAAATGCTGTTCTCACCTATAATTAATTTTTTATATTTAATTGAATGTTGAATAACTTTATATTTACCTACAAGTTTGGAGCTGGTATTTGGTATAGATATAGAAGCACTAGATTGAATTTGCAGAGGTTGTACAACTAAAGTAAAAGGAATAGTCTCCATTTTTGGATAATTTAAAGCATTTTCTACAATAGTAGCAGTAAATTAAACTGTCTAAGCATATGTGAATCCTGACATTACTAAATTAAAACTAAGCTGCTTAGATGATTAGTAATCTGTTGGAAAATTTTTAAATATATTAGGTAAAAGGTAAACACCATCACTTAATTAGACTAAAGCACCATCTTAGTTGTTAATTTAAGTTAATTAATAGCTTTTTCCTTACCCAATATTCACAATAATTGCACAAATTTATTTATCGATTGAAACTGTTGTTGTAAATTAAAGAAGTAAATTACAATTGCTATTAATTTAACAATTTCCAACTACTTAGACTGCTGTGCTCCTTGTTATCTAAATAGTTATTTATTTTTTATTAATTTAACTTTGATATATCTCAATATTAAACAAATATTTAATTTACTTCTTATGTTAACGCCGATAGGCTTATATTTGTATTTTATAATTGTTAACCATTTGCACTTATCAGGTAGAGCTAAAAGCCACCCTTTAATTTAAAAAAATGATTGAATTTGCTTAATCTTTAAATTTAAATAATAATCAATATAAATCTAAATATTTTTATCAAAATAAAGTAGTATGCATACGAATACTCTAGTTGAAAACGGGTTCTTAAAGTTAGTGAACCTAAATGTAACAGAATAAACACCACTGGTGAGGTCAATATCTTAGCTTGAAAAACTTATTTCAATTCTTCCTAAGAAGTAAGAGGCACTCAAAGGAGATTAAGTTTTTTATGAAATAACCACAAGATTGTTTGAAAAATAAATTTATTCAGCTATAGTGAATGCATACTATGAATATACCCAATAGAATATAGCTTTAAATGGAGACTAACTGTTGGCAAATTAAGATGTTAGAGTACATTATAAAGTAGCAGGACCTGTATTTAAAACAACTGGAGATTAACTAGTGAATGTAACAGCTTATCCTACAAAAAATAATTAAAAAAATTAATCAATTTTCGCAAAACTTAAAATAAAATATATTTATTCATCTATCTCTAACACTTTTATATGTATATAATGCTATGCATGTATTATTCATAAGTAATCATCGTATATGCAATATTACCTTTTAAGAAGTTAATATGGCTGAAAAGAAAAACCAGATATATTAAAATGCTTTTATGGATTGCTAATATCATCCTTAATGACTAATTGGTATCGCTGATTGATTATGCTAATAAATAAATAGAAATTTAAATTATGGTGTTGTTTTTCTGTTCAATAAATATCAAACTTTGGCTATAACTAATTTTCAATAACAAATTTATTTAGTTTTTTAATAAATATACTTTTTTCTACTTTTATATTAATTTTACAAGCATCAATCAATTAATTAACTAATTAATTTATTTAATAAATCTAGGGTTCATAAATCACCAATATTTTTCTATTAAAACAAATCTCTTTTACTCAAACCATTCAATTTGATTTTTTGAATAGCCACAAAATTATTTAATTATTTAATTTAATTAAATATCCAAGTAAGAAAGGATTTCTTTGAAAAAAGTTAACGTTTTAATTGATTGTATAAGTATAATCTCTATTTATCATTTATCATAATTTTTTTTTTTTTTTAATAATTAAAAAAATGTTAATTTAAATTTAGAAAGATAAAGTTAGTTAGACATACATACAACTTTTTATTTAAAGTTTTAAATTCAAATAAAAATAATATTTATTTATTTGTTAGCAATATTTAAAAATAGATTTTATTTATTCCATCATCACTTGAATAACAATTTTTGTAAAAAAGTAAACTGCATATATAAATTTTTAAAAAACTATTTAATAATTAATTTGCTATAATAATTTTAATAAGTTTAACTCTCAAATTATTTAACAAAAATTTATTCAATCTTAATTTTAGTTTAATCCAATTATAAATTATTTTAAATGATATTTTTTAATCTAATTTAATTTTTAGAAAAAAAGATATTAAAAGTAAATAATTTTATTTAAATCTTCTAAAATTATCTATCTATATTTGTTTAAGATTTAAAATTTTTACTTTATAAAATAATTGTGGAAGATGGTTATAAATAAGATAAGTTGGTAGCTAGGTAATAAAACAAAAAATATTTAGCATTTTATTTTACTAATTTTTAATTTAGTGTAAATTATAATTAATTAATTAAGGTAGAGACTTTGTGAAATGACCTTATTTTTATTTCAAAAGATCAAAAATCTTATTTTATTAAGATTATAGGGTTGTTTGTTGTATTACTGATACCTATTTATATAATCATGACTTAAATAATTCTTATTATCTATTTTATGATTATTATAATAAATATCTCATCATCAAACACTTTTTTTAGAATAATTATTATTATTATTTTAATTAGTTTTATAGAAAACAAATAATAAACTTAGCATAAAAGTGATCATTTTTAGTTTTAAAAAAAACTTTAAACCCATTTCATTGAATGCTGAATGCTTTTAAGAACTTGCTTAGCTTTGGAGTAATTAGCTATTTTTAAAATATTTTTCTACAATATTATTCATTACTGTGATAGCAATTATTTATCTTTAGCTTCAAAATTTATCAATCTAGTCATGAATAATTATTTTTAAGATAAGAAATAGCTTAAACTTAAAATAAATCTATAATAATTCAAGTTATGAATAAACAATTAATTATTTTACTTTTTAATTTTAGGGTAGCAATAGCAACGGAAATTCCAGTAATAAAGGATCAAGAAAATAGAGCAATAATTCATAAGGGAATCCTTCAGATGATAATATAAGATATGAAGTCATTAATTTCGAAATTTAAGAAAATGAAAATATGCCTAGGGTAAAACAGTTTATAGGTAAAGTCGAAGAAGAAGAGATAGAAAATCAATCTCCTTAATTATTAAAGAAGAGAAGTTAGAGTATGAATGTTAATAGCTCAAGTATAACGAGAAATAGTGAGCAATTTAAAAGTATAGGGGCAAATCCAAGCGATCAAAAATAAGAAGATGATGAATCGAAATATATTTTTTACACAACTACAAATTAAGATACACTTATAGGGCTATCTATAAAATTTAATATATCGTAAATTAATATATTTTAATTTGTTTAGCATATGTCAACTTTTTTTCAAAATTACTATTTTAGTGAATAAAAAATCAAGCTTATAAATGATGTTTCTGATACTGTATTTCCAGGAATGGTAATTTCTTTATATTAGATGATTAAATTCAATTTTTTTAACATAACCTAGAAACTTAAATTTCCTAAAGAACTCTGCTAAAGCTAATCTACAGAAGATAGTACTATTGATGATACATACTAAATGAATAGAAGAAAAGCTTTGTCATTAAAAAAAGAACCTCAAGCTTCGTTATAAAGCAGAATGGATTCAAACTAAGAAATTCATAGATGTAAAAAAACCATAGTCTATTATTAACTTTAAATTTCACTTTTTATAATAAAGTCCATTTCTACTACTGTACTCCCTATGGAAATATTATGGGTTGCTTATCAATTAATGATAGTGTTATTATGTTTGATCCGTCCCTTTCAAATGCTACTAATATGCAGAAATTACAAAGTTAGTTTATTAATGATAATTTTTTAAGCAAAAGCTCACAAATTTTTATTTCTATTGAATAAATTTAGAGAAAAGAGTGATTAAATTTTAAGCATGTATAGATATTAAAGATATAAATGAGTCTACTGCTCTAGTGTTACCTCCAAGAGCATCTGAAATAACTAATGAAAATGCTAAAGAATATGTCCTACAAATATCTCTTAGTCATATAGGAAACAAAGATATCTATAAAAAATATAAAGATCGTCTTAAATAGCTCAAAAAAGAGAAAAAATCAATTTCAACAGTGTATTTCAGAGTATTTGAAAAGGATCATTTAGGAAATGATTTAAGTAATTAAGATAAGTAGTAAATAGTTCAATAAGTTGTAGAAATCATTAACAAAAATATTGAAAACTACTAAGTAATCTACTTTTAGTAAAAACAGTATTTTTATATTATTTTTTATTGAATTACACAGAAGAAAAAACAGGAATAAAAGCTTGAAGCTGATTTGCAAAAATCGAATAATAACTCTGACCAAACAAGCAGCAGCGAAGAAAAACATTTTAATAGAAGTTAAAGCAACCCAATTATTTCAAAAGCAAATAGTGACTTTGAAAGCATGTTATTAAACGATACAAAAACTCAAGACACTAACATGACTTAATCACTTACACATGAGAAAAGCAAAGAAAAAGAAGATAAAAGCCAAGAAAAGGAAGAATAGAAAGAGGGAAGTGATGAAGAATTTGAACAAGAAAGCTTAACTATTTTACCATTTTTTGATATTTTATATGAAAATATTGTTCAAAAGAAAAAACTTACTACCTAAGAAGCAGAATAAAATTAAATGAGTAAAATTTACTTTAATTTATTTACTTAAATATTTAAAAGAAAAATAATAAATAGATGTTGAAAGCTATTTCTTATTTTGTTAACTTAGCTTGGATAAATTTTTTATCATTAAATAAATAATTATTTTTTTATAGATTAATGGTTGACTCTTGAATTTGGTGCTAAGATGCTCGAGCACTCCAATGTACTGACCCAGGAATTGTTTTTACAGGTATAATAATTTTTTGTAAGAGTTAAATTGAAAATTAAAAAAATTTTTAAGATTATATATTATGTACCTTCTATGTTTAGATACACAAATTGGAGACTACTATACTCTAACATGAAGCATGGCATGAGTTTTTAGACGTAAAATTAACAAATAAAAATAATATATTGAACTTATTTTCTATTAATAGCCTGTATAGACATTGTGAAGAGGAGTCTCCAATATTTTTAGTTGTTTAAACCTTTTAAGGAGAGAAATTTGGAGCTTACCTTTCTGACCCTCTTCATATTACTCATGCTTTTTATGGTAATGGAGAATGCTTTTTATTTAAATTTTAAGGAGAAGAATAAAAAATAAAAGCCTTTTAACCTACTGGTAAAAACTAGCATTTTATCTTCTCAAATTCAGATGGATTAGGAGTTGGCTGTGGTGAAAAATATGGATTATTTATAAATTGTGACCTATATAGAGGGTAGACTAACAAATGTGATACATTTGATAATGAAATTCTAAGCTCTGATGGAAAAGAATAGTTTAAAATAAAAAACATAGAAGTAAAGTTTAAAATAATATTAGCTAATTTGAAAATAATATTATTAATATAATTAATAGATATGGGGTATAGACATGTGAAAAATCTATTTTAGTTTTAAATTTAATTTTAAAATGGAAGATTAGATGCAGAAAATTAAAACTTTCTAGAATAGTTAAATTTTAGTATTTCTTAAATCTGTTCAGCCAGCATCAATCAATCAATCTTTCGTTCAATCCTTCAATTTTTATCGAATTTTCTAATAAATTATAAAATACATTACAAAAATTTTACTTATTAACACAAATTTGAATTATATATCCTTATCTATCTATCAATCAATCTATTTATGTATTTCTCTATTCTATATTTATTTATACAATTTAATTTTTTTAGTTTTCTTAAAACATTTTAATGAAAAAAATTAGACAAATATATATTGTCTATTTTAAATTTTATGTATGCACTATTATATTTCAAGGTTACTTGATAATCTTGCTTGAGTTTTTCCAGAAAATAATGGTAATTTCTTAGATTTTATGCTTTCATAAATTCAATCAATTAACAAATATTTTGTTTGAAAATAAATTAAATAAATAAATAAACACAATATATCTTTTCTTAAAATTCTATTTGATTAACAAAAAGACTTTATCATATAATAATATATAGAAAGACATAGTTTTTAACATCTTTGAAGTATGAACTAAAATTTAAAGCATCTTCGCTTGTTTCATAATAGCTTGAATCATAAGAGAAAATAACATATTTTCAAAATATTTAAGAAGGAAGAGTATAATAGTCCCTTCGAGTTTAAGGATGAAAAAAAAGATAATGAAGTTGAATAAAAAATTAAGGAAGCCAAGGATTAATTATAAAGTTATGGAATCCATAATATATAATCAGCCAAGCAAATGGAAAGTGAGAAAAAAAATATACAAATGTAAACAATATCAGAAGTGCAATCTCAATAGGAGGATTCTATCAAAGAGTAAAAGGAGGAAATTTAAATTGAATAGGATTAAGTATTCTAAGATGAACAGTAGAATGATAAGTAAGCAAAAAGTTAAAATAATATTTCTCCAGATGTATATTCAAGTCAAAATAGCTCTCTTTAAATTGAAGATAAAGTTAAATCAACAACCTTAGGTGACTTAAATAAAAATCGCTTTTAATATCAGTAATAATCAATTAAAAAAAGTATACTTCCTCCATTTTAGCAGCTGGATGATGGATTTATTCATTCTTATACACTTTATTCAAAGAATTTATAATTGCACTCTCCTTTTAGATGGACTCCTTATATTTAGCATTAAGACGTTTCTGAAAGAGAATTTTAGCTTAAAATGAAATAGTTTAAAAAGAAAAAAATATTTGATGTTAAAGACGAAGCTGAATTAATTGATACGTTCTTATTTTAAGCCTTAAAAAACACCGGATTTGACTATTATTATGATTATATATGCTAGCCCTCAAACTCTTGCCCGTTTCATGGCAGAATTGATTTCTTAATTTATCATAGAGATGCAGAAACCAAAGTTCCATTAGTTCCAATATTACGTGCTCGTAAAGAAAAAAACTCTCTCGGCGAATGGGAAGATAAATTCAATTAAGCTGAGCTACTAGGAGCTGCAATATGGGCTTTAACGAATATGAAAGCTAGAGACCCTTAAATTTCTGTATGTAGAGCTATTTAAACCAATGGAAATCAATGGAGAATGATATAAATTAATGACAAAGGAGAATTCGAAAAAACTCATATTTACACTCCTGAAAAAGATGAATATTAAAAAATATATAGAGACGAAGAAGCTCAGAGCGTTGCTTTAGGTCTCATAAAATTTGCTTTAAACTAACCAGATGAAAAAGAAATAGCTCTTAAAAAGGTTTATGATTTTGTAGATGAAAGGAAATACCTTACTGAGCTTGATCCTGAGACAAAAAGCAAATTAGACAGAATCCACAAAAATTATTTCTTCCTTCCTAAATTTGTTAGAGACTTTTTCTTTGGTTACAAATGAAATATCAAATTTGCAAAAAAAATAAACTTTTATTTTACAAAACGAAAATGTATTAACTTATTTATTTATTTAATTATTTCTTAAAAAATCAAATGTATTTTAAAAAAATACTATATTTTAATGTTTCTTAATTTATTTAATATTCTATTTTTGTCATGTAAATATCTAACTAAGTATTCATTCTCAAATATATTAATGTATTTTATTTTTATATGGATTATTTCTTCAAAAATAAATAAGTTGAATATGAAAAAATAAATTTAAAAAAACAAACTGATAAAAGTAAAATTAATATATTTGACAAATTGGCTTTTTTAATAAACAAAAATATTATTATTTTTCAAACTCAGCACTTTATATGATGACGAAGGGAAAAAAAACCTTATGGTTAAGGTTCAAGTTTCTGCATAATTTGGGAGAATTTATTAATATGAGTTACTGCAAAATTAGTTAAAGTAAAAGTAAAGCTAACAAATCGAAGTAAATACTAAATCAATAACTTAAAAATTAGGTTCAGAAATTTATTTAAAAACAAAGCAGTAAAAATTTACCTATATAATTAATTAATTTAATACTAAATTTCTACTAAAAAAAAAAGAAAGAATAAAACTCAAATAAAGAAATGAAAATTTTCAATTTGATTTTAGTTCATTTAATTATTTTAAATTTATGCTATTCATATACTTATGACTAGCATGGTTCAGATTGGCCTGCTACTTGTACAACTGGGCAAAGATAATCTCCTATAAATATAGAAACTTATCTTATAAATGATACACCTGAATGCTATAATGTTGATTTCTAGTATATGGGGAAATTTAACGCATAAACCCTATAAAACGGACATACTCTCTAAACTTCGGTAGGAAACTCACTTCCTTTCTTTGAAATCGATTTCGCAGATGCTTATGGAGTAAAAGCTACCTATAGAGCTATATAGTTTCACTTTCATTCTTTATCAGAGCATACTATTGATGGCGAACACTTTGATTTAGAGTTACATATTGTAACCTAAAACGTAGTAAAAACGCCCAAAAAATTGGCAGTTTTTGGTATTTTCATGTAAGAAACAGAAAATGAAGCTGAAGAAACTTAACTTTTTAAAAAATATGAATTTGCAGGTGAAAATGTTAACGACTTATCACCAAAGTTTGAACTTGATTTTACCTCTATGTTGAACCTAGTTTTTAGCCAATAAAATAAGGCATATATATACTAGGGTTCTCTCACTACACCAACTTGTGATGAGATTGTAAATTGGCATGTATTTAAAAATCCTGTGAAAATATCAAAGAAAACCTTAGATAAGTTTAAAGAGCTTTGGTTTAATTAAAGTGGAGAGATCAAAAGCGGAAACTATAGGACAACTGTTCCTTTAAATGGTAGAACAGTTAAGTATATAAAATTTTGCAGCTCTTCAATCATATCCTTCTCATATATTGCCATATTCTTATTACTAAAAATATTTTTCTGATAAATTAAATATTTTTATCTTAATGCATTATTTTATTTTATAAAGTAGTATATTTAGTTGGTAAAAATATAAAATTTTATTTTATGTAAAACCATTCAAATTATTAATTGATTTTTTTATTTGATTATTTTCTTTTTGTTTAAACGTAATAAAAATTATTGATAAAATGTTATGAATATATTTTTGATTATTAATCTTAACGAAATTTACGATTTTCCTTTGATTTTATTTGTATATAATTTTACTAAATAACATATAAATATCTTGAAATGTAATTAAATTTCTTTAATTAAATTTACATTTTATTTTATTGGCATTAAACATGCACGTTCTTTTACTAAAAGACTTTGTTAAAAAATTAAAATTTTTAATTAAACTTATCAATAAATTATCAAAGATATTAACGCCAATTAACAATAAATATATTTTATTTATATAAAAGCTACAAAATTTAATAAAAGAAAACAATAAATATAAAAAAAAGTAATTCATTTTCATTTTTGAGTTTCTGGATTAATTTACTTAGCACTATTAAAAGCTTATCTAACCAGATTATTTTTATCAAATATAAATTTAGATGAAACAGGAACTGAGTACATTTCTATTTCTAAATTAGCTTTTTCAGCATCTAAGTTTTAGGATAAAAATCCTGAACTATAAATATCTAAATCTTATTCTTGATTTCCTTTAATTAAATTGTTATTATTCTCTAAAATTCTTCTTTCAGATTATTAAGGAAAAGATTAAATAAGAGGTGTTGATTGTTGATTTGGACTATTAACAAAATTTGAAGGTTTTTAATCTTTGATTACTATAGAGACAGGTGCTTAAATTGTACTTTGATGTTCAATTTCTCTTTTAGTATTAATTAATTTTGCTAATTTAAAAAAAATTCTTTAATTTAAAGTTAAAAATAGACTTTCATACCTGTTGCAAAATGATTGTTGAGCTGCTCCTAGAAATACTTTTATACTAAATATTATCTATTATTTCTTAGTAATTTCCATCTTTTAAGAACCCTAAAATAATTACTTGAAAGCAAGTTTGATTTTTTTAAACATGGAATGAACTTTGCAAAGTTCTTTTTCATAAATATTAATAGTTTAAGAAAAGCAGAATTGAAGTTATTAATTTTCAAAAATGCTATTATGCATATCATTACTAAAAAATAACCAACATTTGTAATTACAGTTAACATTTGAATGATATCATTAAAACCTTTTTTCAAAAAAAAATCATAAGAAAGATAAATTTATAGTGAAATAAATTAAATTACTTGAGGAAGTACCTAAAGTAGCCGAAATCATATTAAATAAAACAATTATAATCAGCACTACATGAGACATAACATCTACTCTAAATACTTAGATATTCTAGTAAGGAAGAATCTTAACTGAAACTATTAAGTAGAAAAATAACAAAAGAGTAACACAATTTAATTTAAACTACTAATCAGAATTCACTAGTGTTTAAAAAACTACAATAATAATCCTAATAGCACAGCGGAAAAATTCAAAGTAGTAGTATTTTTCTTTGTATTCTAAGTAAAGATATCCATACATTTACTTTGTTACTATTAGATGCAATTTATTTCTTCTTCTGCTTAACAAAATTAAGAAAATTACAGGAAATAAGCACCATATTAAAAAAGCAGGGATAGTATAAAAGTATAAGAACTCATGGTATGAAGAATCTTTATAGCATTCAAAGTTTGCATCTGCAATGAGAGATTTTATTTTTCCTAAATTTTAGCACCCTATTGAACTTAGGAGGAACATTATGCTATCTGGCTAAAAGAACATGACAAGAAATACAAATGTGGTATAGAAAAATTATTTTTATATTTTTTGACATTTTATTAATTTATAAATTATATACAGAATCATTACTACAAAACAGTAAATCAATGGAAGTAATGAGGATTGTAGAACTCTAAGTTGCATAATATTTTTATAATTTAACTATTAAAGAAAACAATTCGAAGAAAGGATAAATGATGTGTTAGGATTACCAGTAAATTTAGGGACAACTGTAACAAAATCTGGTAGTTGTAAACTAATAGAATTCAGTACAGCTAAAAGTTAAAGATAGTGTATGAGAAGTTTTATATATTAGCTGCTTTCATCCCTTAAAGAGCTCTTTGAAATACTAGCAAGCTTAAGAATTCTAATATAGTAGGCAAGGGAGTGTATATTATTATTATCAATTACATTATTAACTCCAAACACTAAATAAAAAGTTGTAAAGATAAAGATTAGGCAGTTATAAAGCACTTATTTTTACTAGTTGTCACATTAATAGCAAGCACCATTTATACCTTTTTAAGTAAATGAAAATCCCCATTATTCTCCCCAGAGGTCACATCCTTAGCAAAGTGGTCCAACATATCCTAATTAATATAAAAAACTGAATTAACAAAATATATTAACATATTTTTAAATTTATATTTTTGTGTTAAAATTCCAATTTAAAATCAAGAAAAATCTTTTAATTAAATTTTTAATTATTTTATCATAAAATGTGTGAATAAATTTATAAATCAAATCTCGATTATAAAAATATTTTTTATCATTTAGCTATAAATTTTAAATTTACCTTTCTTGCAAGTTTATTAGGTGCTCTCAAATAAGCAGCTTCCTAAATCTTCTCTGCATTAATAAATTTCGTCGGTATCATTTTTTTATCTCCAGTATCCATCTTTCAAAAGTATTGTGTAATTTTAGCAAAGATATGCAGAATCTGGGCATTTTAAGCATTGTGTATCATTATTTGTTAATGTGTATGAATTTAGAGGGCAAGGAAGGCATTCAGTTATATTGTTTTATGAATTGATTTCTTTTAATATTTCACCTTTAATGCAGTCTCTAAATTATAATTATATTGCTATTATACTTGTATAACTTGAGGTTAGTAATCCGAGTAGGGATGTAAAATTAATTAAATTTCGTTTTTTTAAGATTTTTTGTGGTGATTAAATTATTTTGATTTATTCTTATAATCCTTCAAAATACTCCAGGATTCTAGAAGACTGCCTTAATGGTTTTTCTATAAAATTCTCTAGCAAAACTAAAGGTAAAACTTTACCTGGGATACCTTATACTGTCAGATCGCTAGTTAAGCAAAAACCTTATCTATCTTGGCAATAATCTGTAATGAAGTTTTCACCTATGAAAGTTATTATATAAGATTTTAAAACTCCTCCTAGTTAATTTATTTCAAGAGCTATAGTTGGGGGATAACTTATTTTTGGGTCTATTATCAAAATTTTTCCTGATTAATCAAAAACTTGTACTAAAATATCTAGTTTTTACCCACTTCTTATGTTGCTAGCATAGTATGCATTTTAAATGTTAACTTAAGCCTACTAGAAGAAATAACTTTGAAGCTTCAAGAATTCGCTTTAGTTAATTTCATTAACTTAGTTCCCATTTATAAATATTTTAAATGTTTGTAATCTAGAAGCAACGTCATCACCAAATAAAAGAGCTATGTTATTTGACATGATTGTTTATTAATCATATTAAAGATATGACAAAAAACCGCTTTCTATTCTTACTCCTCCCCCAATATACGCTTTATTAGATTAAATTATTGTTTTATTTAAAAGTATTGGTCCTTTAGAAATTAGAATTGCTCCTCCAGCAGCATTAGCGGAATTATTAATTAATTAGCAATTTATTAGCTATGCAAACTGGGTTTAATTGAAATATATGCCTCCGCCCCCATACGCAGTATTGTTTGTGAAATTAGAATCTTATATTTATACAAAATTTTAAGTAAAATAGATTGTCCCATTAGCCGCTTGTTAAGAATTGTTGAATGCAGAAACTTTAGAGAAGAATGCAGAATTTGAGCTGACATAGATTTATTAACCGAAAATTCCAAGATTATCTCTTATTATTACATTAGCTGCTACAACTTATACTTGTTAATTAGTAATGAATTGATTTTGTGAATTATTAAAATAAGGAACAATCTACAATGTCTGGACATTCATATTACTTTTGATAATTAAATTACTAATGTAAATAGAATTAGGTCCTTAAATTAAAAATAGTTTGCCAAATATTAACTTATTCATAAAGTAATTTCCAGCTGTGATAACGTTTTGGATATTGACTTACTAACATCCAGAAATTATAATCATAGGCTAAATATTTAAATTAGACAGTGTGATATTCGTGTTATTAAATGTAACCTAGGTCGATTAGATTATTTTAAATAAAGAGCTATATTAATCAGATAATGTTACATTATATATGCTTATGCTGCCAAAAAAAATTTGATTACAGTTAATAAATGTTATCAAAGTACTGTTAATTAGTGTAAAATTATGAAAATAAGCTTGTCTGATAATAACTGAATTCTTATTTTGAATTATTAGAGTTGAGTTTTAAGCTATACTATTGAAAATTATTGTATCTAAAATAAATTCATTAACTTGAGACTAATTTATGGTAACTGGCTCAGAGTTAGCTTAGAGCTGTAAATTAATTCCCATCAGTTTTAATGATTTGAATTTGAATCCAATTAGGCTAAGAGCATTAATAATAATAGGATTTGATTATTATGTACCCACAATTTATAATTACCTGATATTTGTAATTTAATCAAGCTAAGAATTGTAATTAATATTATTAATAACTTAATAGATTAACTTTTAATCACTAGATATTTAGTTGCTCAAAGAGCTCTATATCGTATTTATCCTTAATTTTTGAAGATTAGATGATTACTCAAATTAACTCTAAAGCAAAAAAATACAGCCTTAATTAGGTGATGTTTATAAAGCTATTGCTACTGGCTATAATCCTACAAATGATCTTATTTGCTAGGCTCCTTACAATACCAAAGTAGCTAATGGCTGCGCGTATATCAGATTTACTACAGGAAAGTTGTTATTAAACAGATTAGAAATATTTACTACATTGCTCTGGAAATTGTAAGTTAATAGTGACAATATGTTATTTTAAGAATTATTGCATATTAACATAAAATTTTGTTACTAACTTTAAGATTAAATTAAACCAACCGATGAGCAAGCCACAATATTTTAATTTAAATTATTAATTGTTACCTATGGGATTTAAGATAGACTCTAAGCACCTAATGCTTGAGTATATTGATATGAGTTGATGGCATTTGCTGAAATTGAAAAACACTTTTAAGCGCTTTCATCTAAAACTAATGATAAAACATTACTCTAATCCGATATTTGCTAACTGTAACAAGTAACAAAGCTAGAAGAATATATATTTCCAGAAGCGAAATAAAGTATTTCGCTATTTTACTTTAAAAGCAAAATTTTTGGTGCAGGGGTTGCTACTGAATTTAAAGTGCAGAGATCTTGCTCTACTAATTAGCCATTTGTAAGTTGAAGGCTAAAAGATTAGAATTTCTGAGAGGAGTTAACACCTAGAGAAATAATTAGCGAGCTGTTTATGTAAAACAATTTGATAACATTTCCAAATTTTCCAGTATAGCTCCAAGTACTGATAATATTTTATACTAATCCATTAACTAAAATATTTATATAACTTAATTGTTTTAATGGAGTTTGCTTTGCAATCAAATTAATATTAAATCCATTAGTACTACTTATATCAACAATAGCATCTAATATTTAATTATTTTCTGCAACTATATTTTGAAGTACAATAGTTTATTAATTGCTATTTTAAAGACTATAAGCTATTAATTAGGAAGATTGAAACCACACAACTATGCATGAACCTAAAGATTAGTTGCCATTAACTTTAAATCCTGTTATTAAATCGTTAGATATGTTCGAAGTTAGCTTTACTATTGACATATTTGTATCTATAGAAACAATATCTAAAAAGTATTGCGTTTAGATTTAGTTTACGGGAATCGCTTGACCTTACATATAAATGACACCAGGAGTTATACTAATAATATTATCAGTTGAAGAAATGCTGTACTATTATGGGCATAAATTTTTTATTTAGCATTAATTAGACTGCAATGATGAATTAAGGAAGTCAATTTATGTAGAAGGGCACTAATTTAAACACTGCGTCTAATCAGAGCTACTAAATTAATAATATTAGCAAGTACTGCTTGGAGCGCATATATTTGAGCTATTAATTGTGAAGCCTTATTAACACATTAGACAGCTTACAGATGTTTTAGAACAAAATAAGCAGTTTGCATCACTTGAACAATCTGCTATTAATATATCTATTAAGCTTATAAGTAATATTAGCTTGAATATCATTTTGCTTTTTTTTAGTTAGCAACTGGTTTTTAATCTCTTTTTTCTAAATAAACTTATTAGAATGTCTTAATTAATTAATTTTTTCTACCTCAATTTATATTAATGTAAATTATATTTTTTTTGAAATACAAATAGGGTATCATGTAACGTTGATACAATTTTACAAAAACAAGAATCCTTTTATGATTTATTATTTTATCTTACAATTTAATTTAAGATCACTAATCTTCTAAAAATTTGTAAAGAAAATGAGGTGTAAGGATAGTTAGTATTATAATTAAAAATTATTACTAAAGAAAAAAATTAAAATCAACCATGATTCAAAAAAAAATTTGAACTACTCTATAAAATAAAACATCAAAATCAAAAGAATTATTTGATAAATAAATAAATAAAATTTGAGAAAAGTAAGCAATACTTAAAAAAACTTAAATAAAATTAGAATACTGTTATTGTACAAATAATAATCTATTTAATTTATTAAGAATTTTAAAATCAAAACAAGAAACATAATATTTATAATTGATTTTTAGTATTTAAGGTTTTTTTTTAGTTATTAATTAAGTGGTCTTTTTATTCATTTTTATGGCGCATGCAAATTAATCTAGTTTTGAGAGGCCATAAGAACATTTTTTTAAGAGATAAATTTTTAAAAAACAGGTAATTAATAATTGTCAAAATCAGCATAGTTTGATTATTAATTGATATTTATCTCAGAGCAAGCAACTGAAAATATCTCAAAACTGTTTTTATCATTATTTTTTGAATGAATACTGCATCTATTGTTTCTCTGAATGTTTACCTCTTGAATGCAATTTTCTATAGACTAAATCACTCTTGGAGTTTCTATTAATAGAAGTTTATTTTTTTCAATTGATATATCTTTTTTATTTAATTATTGGTTATCTTAATTATTTGGTCCTGTTGTTAAGTGGTTTTAATTTTTTAGCTGCTATTCTGTAGAACAGATGGTCTTTTAATCTAATTAATATATAATTACATTAAAAAAATTTATTTCAAAAAAAGGAAAAATTTACTTGGAATTCTTTTGATATTCTCATAATTAAATTTATATAACATAATATTATGAATGTTTCTTTTCACAAACTTCCATCTCAGCAAAGTTTTCATCTTTTATTCGTGGGATGCTATTTTAATTTTCTTAAGGAGGGGTAAAATGAAGCCAATTTTGCTTTACATAGTAGATACCAAAAAAGTGTATTATCTTACCTTCAAAGAAGCTATAAGTAATACCATGGTAGAAACATAAAATATATTCAGACTTGTTACAACTATTGCGATGTAGTAAGAAGAATCTATTTAGATTATAAATTTAAATAGAATTTTTAAAAGATATTTTTATAAAAAATAAAAATTTTACCTTTGTCCTATTCGAAATTAATATGGAGTATTGAAAGTATTACCCCAAAAAGCAGAACGCAATGAGTAATAGTATCCACATGAAATAAAAATAAACTAAGGAAGGGTTTAATTTTGTTTGAGATTATTATGTATAGAGAGATTATTATTGCAATTAAATTCAAATTAAAAGAACCTGATGAGTTAGACAAAGTGTAAATTGAAACTATAATCATTTTGAAGCAACTTCTAACAAATTCAAAATAATAGCAATTTGGTTTATACTCTAAATATAAATAGCCAAACAACTTTTTTGTTGAAATCATGTTTAACTTGTTCTTTCTTTTTCTCAAAAAGTAAAGAATTGATAAAGGTCCTAGAAGCCAAATTGCCAGAGATGGTAGTGTAACATAATACAAAAATACTTTATATTCATAAGTGGTATAACACTCGTAATTTGCATCTGCAATCAAATATAAGCTATTTCCTAACTTCTTACATCCTACTGCTGATAGTAAGAACATCACAGAATCCGGTTAGAAGAAAATTATCAAAAAAATAATAGTTGTGAATATAAACTGCCTTTAAAAATTTTTAATTATTCGTATGAAGCATAGAATGCAGTAGATAGCTATCACACTTAAGCAATAAACTAATGGGAGAAAAGCTGATTGTATGACTCTAATTCTCATTATATCTGTAAATCCTATTTAGGAAACAAGACAGTTACCTGACAATATTAAAGAAGAAGCAGGATTACCAGTAAAACTAGGAACAAAATTAATAACATTAGGCATTTGAATAGATACAGAGTTAATTACTGCTACAATTTGTAAAAAATGGGTCATAAGTTTAATGTACTAGCTGCTTTCGTCTTTAGTTGAACTTCTAGAAATGGGAGCTATTCCCATCATCCTTAAATAGTATGCTGTAGAATGATGAATATTATTTTTAATAGCCATATATATTCCAAATAATAAATAAAAAGTAGTTAAACAAAATAGTACAATTAGAAATGAGATTTAGCTACTCTACCCATCACACTCAGCACAACCATCCTTAAGACTCGAAATAGAATATTTTTTGCCCCAGTGATCTCCATGAATGTCACATCCTTAACACAAAGGTCCAATTGATCCTATTTGAAATAAATAAAAGAAATTAATAAATTAACAAATAATTAATAATTTATTTGTAAAAATCTACCTTCTTTGCATTGCTTGCCTATGTTTTTTTAAGTAAACTCTAAGCATGTTGGGATTGTTTTATCACAAGAGTAAATTTCATCAGATGATTTATTTTATCTCCAATATCCATCTTTCAGCAATATTGTTGAGTTTTAACAAACTTAAGCTGAGTCTGGGCATTTTTGACACTCAGTTTAATTGCTAAATAGGCTATATGAATTAATTGGACAGGGAAGGCACTCAACGATTCCTAAATCTTTGTTTATGACCTTTGATATTTCTCCTATTTAGCATGGCTTAAAATCTATTACTAATCCTGTCGCTAGTACGTCTTAAGAACTTAAAATTGCAGAAATCGTTTCAACATCTGACAGCAGTCTTTTTCTTGAATTTTTCTGGTTAAGATATGAAAAATTTTCAAGTAAAGTTATTTTTCCTTCGTTATTAGCAATTTTAAGATAAAAATCGTTTAATTTTTAAGAATGAATTAAATTTGTTTAATTTTCTTTCGCTTACCCTAAATTTTAATTTTGATTACAGTTTATAGTATCAGAAAAAAATTAAGAATTAGTTTGAAGAATTTGTGATTGTAAATGTCTCATTCTTTTTACTTAGCTTTAGTTATAGGTAAACTCAATAAAATTTTCTACTAAAAATATTGGACTCTTCTATCCAGGGCTTCCAAATATTGTTAAGGCATCAGAGCGTATACCTCCTTCACTTAGATAAAATTTTGAAAGCTATATCTCACCTATAATAGATACTACATAAGAAGTTAATACACCACTAATAGCTCTCAGTTCATGTTATATTTTGCTTGGATATTAGCTTATCTTATTTGGATCATAAACGAACAGTGATCCGTCAACATCATACAACTTTACTAAAATATAGATTTATGACCCACTTCTTAAATCTTATGTCAAAAATGCTTTCATTATCCTAAAGTATTCCTCATATTAAGAAATTTAGGTATTTAAATAAGCTACTATTTCTTAGTTTAGTTCAGTCATAAGCTGATTGTTAACATAAAGCTCTCTTTTTGCAAGTCGAGATACTATGTTTTAACCATAAAGCTAAGCCTTGTTGTTGATTATTTTTGTTTTTGTATCATATTAAACATAAAATAACTTTCCTTGCTCTATTCTTATACCTCCACCAATCATAGCATAGTTGGATTAGATAAGCGTGTTGTTCAAAATGGCTTAAGAACTCAGTAAAAGTACTGCTCCACCAGTAGCAGTTGCATTGTTATTTTTAAAAATGCATTATACAATCTAAGTAAATTTGGTTATATTGAAAAATATGGCTCCTCCTGAAAATGCTTGGTTATTCAAAAAGTTCGATTTTTAAATAAAAATATCAGCATTCTCTAAATAAAAAGTTCCATTAGAGTGAAAACTTGTATTATTTTAAAAATTTAATGAATCTCCAAAAAAGTACATTGATTGAATTGACATCTATGAATTTTAATAAGCCGTATTATTATTTACTGTTATGTTTTAAAAGATAGCTATGCTTTTTTCATTAATAACTTTATCTCCTTCATCATTGTAGTATGATTAAAGCATATTTATTGTTGTTACATTATTGTTTTGAATAGACTGTAAATTAATTAATTCTAATCTATCAGATCCTTAAATATTAATTAAGCTTGGTTAGCTACTATAATAGATTACCTAACCGTTCTAATTTGTATTATTGTAAAAGTACGAGTTTTAAATTTAAATATATTTTGGTTTAGTGATTTATATGAGCGATTAAGAATTCACATTGCAATTAACTATTTACAAATTCCTTAAATAAATCTAATTAGATGAGATTATTTAAAATAGCCCACTTAGGCCATCTTAAAATGTAGTTGATAAGATTTTCATGTTTTTAATTATTACATTCGAGCAATTTTTTAATTGAAAAACAAAACTATTAGATATTTAACTACCATAAATTACAACTTCATCAAAGACAATCAAGTCTAAATTTATGAAGCCAATAGAAATACTATTAATTTGTTAAGAAATAGAAAGTTTTGAAATAAATACTGAATTTAAGTGACTTGAATTTCCAATAGTAATGTTTTGACTAAATGTAATATTATTTAGATTTAAGACTAAAGAAGGATATTGCATATTTTAAATCCATGATTGTAGGTTAGAAATATAATCAGATCCTTTAGATTTTAATTAAAAATATTGAACACCTTTCAAATTTTTTATTTGATTTATATTTTCAAGATTGGAGATGTCTTATTAATAATTAACTATTAATTTTATTTACTAAATGAAATTTTAACTTTGCATAGTATTAGCAATAATTATCACTTTTGAACTCAGTTATTAAGTCTAAGAATTTAAACCTTAATCTGAGATTTGATAAGTACAACTGCTTTGAGTATAGTCATTTAAAAATGTGGAGATGCCTTGAGCAAAGATATATTATTATTAAGTGGAGAGCAGAATAGCTTGTTTTTATGCAGTAAAAAGAAGAATATTATCAGTAAAAGTAAATGTACCAAATTTTTGAAATTAATTATTTTCATTGATTTGTAAGTAAATTAATTAACTTTTAGCTTCATTAAAGCAAATAATTGACAGCTAAGAATTTGTTTAAGTGTAATCTATGCAAAAAGATATTTCTAATAATGAGTTATCTAAAAGTAATTACTGATTTAGTTTATTGTTAATATCTTGTATTCCAAGATTTTAATCAAAAGGAAAACCATATATTGATGAATCGCTTATTATTATTAAAAATCCTTTTTGATCGTTAGTTAGAACCTATCTAATATTTTTAAAGTTAATAATACTCAAAAAGTCAGAGCAGCTCTTCAAATTAGAAATTTTTAATCCGCTAACTGAGTAAAATAAAATTTCTTAGGTACTAGGACTAAAAACAGGTGTAAATGTATTTTTGCTATATTGACAAAAGGCTTAAGGGCTAAAATTATTTTGATCTTGTATTTATAAGTAAATTGCGTTTATTGTTTAAGATGAACTATCTTTGATAGCTTCTATAATGATACTTGTAGAGGAATAGAAAATAGCATTTGCAAATGAAAAGATATTTAAATTAGATGGATTAATTTAGATCGGATTTTATTTCTATTAAGATTAGAAATTATAGTTGAATATTACTAATTCCCCATTGAAAATACAAATTATTTAAATCTAACTTGAGTCCCAATTAACAAAAAAATTCAATAATATTTGATTATTTTGATAAAAGTCTATCACTTAAGAGCTAGGAGTCAATCTAACCTTAGTATAAACAAGATACAATCTTTATTAGTTAGTTGTTGAGATAATCATACTACTTTCATAATACTCGTAATAGAATAGTTATCCGGTTGATTCATTTATATTTTAGTAAGATATAGTAAACTGATTATTTCCGCTTTCAATATCAATTATATTTATTCCATTTAAATTACCAGCAAAGATGACCTAGAACTATTTATCTAAATAATAGAATATTCCAACTTTTTAGTCAATAAGTTAGTCTTAGATAGGGATCAAAACAGGACAATAAACAATATCAACACAATTAATTTACTATTATTATCTATCGTATTAAACCTCCTACTAGCCCAAACATGAATCAGAACACTAATTATTAGTTTGATTAAACTAGTTTAATTGGCATTTTTATATTTTTTCACATATATTAAGCTAAGATGAAGATATTTAATATCCCGAATCACAAAGAAGGCATTATTTTGTTTATTATACGTAAAATAAGCAATTATTAACCTATCCTTTAACTTGCAAATACTGAGAAATCAAAAAAAGTAATAGATATGATAAAACTCTTATCATCTTTTTAAATTTTGAAGAATAATTTTGATACTTAGGATATTTATTACGTTTTTTTTATTTTATAAATTAAATAATTATTAAAAAAAAAAAGTTGGTCCTTTTTTAAATTCATGCTTTGAACCAAAAATAATTATAAAAATACAATATTGTTAATTCTTTTAATTTTCAATTAGTAAAATGACTCTAAAATATGTGTAACAATTCTTAATCCTGCATATATTTGTAAACAACCAATATTTTATAGCAAAAATATTAATTAAATCAATAAATTCAAGTAAAATATTAAAAATGTAATTTTGCTAAATTTGGATATCGTTAAATTTTTTAGCAATCTTCTTTACCTTAAAATATTAGATTTTTAAAAATACAAACATTTAAAATTCATGGATTAAATAAAAAATATGATTCCTTTTAAAATAAAAAGAAAAAAGGAGAGGTTTACTCATGTAGATTATGTTATTTTCAATTTTGTATTGAAATATAATTTATCACTTGAATAGTTAAGTTTTTTCAGCAAAAATTCTTATATTTATTAAAAAATAAGTAAAAAAACACTTACTTTAATCGAAAAAACTGCTTTTATTATCTTAAATTATTTTAGATATTTGGAATAATATTAATTTAAATTTAATTCATAAAGAATAATTAGTTTATTATTTAAAAACTGATAGGGATTATGCTTATTTTTGTTTTAAATGTAGGCCAGAATGTTTATATGTGTAATTTTCAATCATATTTTAATTGCTTTTTATTATTTTTTATAAAAAGATATGTACAATAAAAATTTTTTTTCATAAATCTGGCCACAAAAATAAATTTCAATTTGTGATTAAATGTGATTTTTGCTAAACAATTTTTAAAATGTGTCAATTATAATTTCATAAATTTAAAAATGGATATTTTCTATTCTAAATATTATATTTATTTTAAATATATAAAATATCTTATTGATTTTACTTAACTAAATAATTTTGTTGCTTATTTTAAATTGATTAATATTAGAATGTGCTTAATAATAATTGAACCAACTAGATTGGTGTTTATTTGGATTACTCCCTACAGATGAAAAATAAACACTATTTTCTTAAAAACATATGCTAAATGATTAATAAATAAATTAGAAAAATAAATAGCCAAATGATATTACTTTAAAAACCCTTAATAAATTTTTTTAAATAAAAAATAATAAAAAGTATTTTCTTAATTTTAAATAATGCTTACATAATCAGACATATTATATCTATAAAAATAAGGATATAAGGTTATATCAGAATAGATTGAAATATATGTAATCTGGATTAATGCTTGTTTGATTAATTTAGGCATAATATAAAGGTAAAAAGATATGTTTGGTTGTCTTTTTTTTGAAAGTCTTAAGTAAAAGCTAAAAAAATAAAGGAAATAGTTTATAGTACAAAAATAATCATTTTAATAACTTTAAGATATGTATTTTAATCACAAAATACTAAAAACAAATTCTTTTGGTGAAAAATTAAATAGTAAAATAGCTTAAAAAGAAAAATTTTGATAAGGTAGTAATTAGGTAAGAATGTTATAATTGAAAATTTTACAAAATAAATTATCTTAATAAGAATATAGATAAATAGATAATTGGATTGAAAGATAAACTATAGCATAATCCTTCTAAATGTAAATTTATATTTTCAATATTATTTTTTTACAAAAATTTGCCATTTTAAATTGCTTTTACTCATTTTAAGCCCTTCGCTTTAATAGAAAGTAAGAGTGTTTTTATCATTTTATACCTATTTCCTTCTCTATTGTATTTATTTTAATCATTATATGTGTATTTTTGTTAGGATTTGTCAACAAGGATTTGCAAATTACTAACTAAAAATATGCGCAAAATTTTATTTTTAGTTATGACACTCATTTAAAAATTCATTTAGATGAATGAGAAGTCTTTACAAATAAAAAAAATTTTAAATTATAAAATGTTTTAAATTCTAATCTTAAAAAATAGATATTTAAGTGAAGCTTAATAAGACTTAATAAATGGATGCAAATAAAAGTTCAATTTAGGAGCCAATAAATAGCGAGTAAGATGATTAAGAAGAAAATAATTTTGATGATTAAAATATTCATAACAACAATTCTTCTAATTTACATAGTATGAATAAAGCCAATCAGACAAACTAGTAGCAGGGTTAAAACAAAGGCATAAATACTGTAAACTCCATCAAAACTTAAAAAGAGGATGATTGTTTAGATTAAGATAATGATAATGATGAAAGCTTTTCAAGCTAATCTAAAAGAGGATTTATTATCACACTTATTTTAACTGGTTTGTGTGCAATTTACATATTCTAAGATATTTTTACTAGAGAAATGTTTGCTAAAAATGCTTCTTAATCCTTTATTATAAGTATTTAAAAATGGTCTATAAATACTGAATTTTTATATACACTCTCCATGATTATAAGCGATTCTTCATTCGTAGTTACTGGTTTAGTTATAGCTTGTGTTGTAATTTGGGGCTAAAATCGCATTTACACTTTTAACTATATAATAGTATTTGCTTTTACAGCAGCTTTATTTAATTTACTTAAGCTTATTTATAACGATCCTAGACCCTATATGGTATATGATTAGATTCAAGGAAAAGAGTGTGCAGCTGAATATGGAAATCCAAGTGGCCATGCTATGCTGAATTGTTTTGCAGCAATTTATGGAATAAGTTCTTTAGGTAATCAATTCCATAAAAAATATTGGTGGGCTTGTATAATATACGGTATTTTCATAATTTGGGTAGGATTCACTAGAATTCATTTGGGTGTGCACGGAGTTAACCAAGTTCTCTTAGGATGGATATATGCTTTATTTATTTTTTTAATTTTCAGAATAATTGTTTTTAAACAAATTAATAGATTCATTATAAAATTGGCTGTCCTACCAAAAAAAAAAGTTAAAAAATATGCATTCTTTTGCTTGGCTCTATACATCATGGTAATTGGAATTTTTATAGGAGCTTTTGAAGGAGTTAAGACTACTTATGAAACATCTAATGACATTTGGAATGGTAGAATAGAAACTGCTTGTGATACTAATGATATTGATAGTATATCTAATAAATATCTATACAATAAATGCTTTATTGATGGAGGAATTTTTGGTGTTAGTTTTGGATTTTTATTTGGAATCATATTCACTTAAGGAAGCATAGAAAATTGCAATATATATGGCTAATTCTAATCCCAAATTTCGTATATAATGATAATCAAGAGATTGTTTTTGATAGCAATAGCCCCAGGATCAATATTTGGAACTTTTTTGCTTATTTTCCATTTCATAAGTGCTGATGCTACCTATTCCAGGTTTTTCTTTTAACTAAATATAATTGGATTCATATGTGCTTTCTTAGTTATTTATCTAAGTCCTAAACTGCTTCATCGCTTTTAACTTGAAATTAAAGGAGATTTTTTGAAAATCGATTCAGACTTGCATTCCTACTCAACAGAAAAATCTTCTTATCCAGTTGATTAAAAGTAAATAAATGACTTAATATTAATAAAAATTCATTTAAATTTTTTATTTAAAACAAATTTGAGAAATATTTTCAAAATAAAATATTAAAAAATATAAATTTATTTACTTCTAAATAATCTTACAAGTTTGAATAAATATCTTTGTGATTTAATTATTAAAGCAGAATTAAAATTTTTATTCTTTTACTAAATTTTTACCACTTAAAAAATAAAAAAATAAAAAAATTGTAAGATTAATCTTATTTTCTTTTGAAAATTATAATAAAATATATAAATAAGAAGAATCATTCATTTTAATGCAAACATAGACTTCTAAAGTAGTAGTCCGATGAAGATTCATAACAGGATCTCACAAACTCACCTAAGTGTAATTGAATGTTAAATTATGGATGCTGATCCTAATAACTTAAGTTAGAACTAAATTACAGAAGATAATTCATATAAAAACTATATTTAAAATTATCCTTCTTCTAACAAAAACCAAATTTAATACTAAAAATCTAATAAATGCTAAAGCAAAGAAAACTTTTAAAACGAAAATTTAACCCCATCTAGTAACCAACATTCGAATCATCCCACTAATTTCACTTACAATTCTAATTTTAACTATGAAGTAACTTTAAATAAATCAATTAAGAATGGCGAATATCATGACAATTCTAACATTTAAGATTAAGAAAGAACTTAATCAAATAATTAAGAGAATAATTTAGAAAATAGAAATTTTGAAAATTCTAACTTAACTCAAGAATAACTTGAAATATCTCAAGAATCTTAGTAAATAGGATAGGTAGAATTGAATGACTCACTTAATGAATAGATTAGAGCAGCTTTTATAAAAGATCTATATCATTTCAAAAATGATGTAGTTATTTATAGCAAGCAAGAGAATGAATGAATGAACAAATGAATGAGGATTATTTTAATACTGAAATTTTAAAGATGGATTAATTTTCATTTTGAATATCTAATATAAAAGTTATATTCTTTTTGAAAAAGAGAATTATTTTTATAAAACGTTAGGATTCAAACATAAATTAGCTTTTTAACTTAATTCAATCTTTAAAGTACTAAGCGATAATTATAAAAGAATTATATAAAAATATTTAAATTTAATAAATTGTAAATTATTTTAAGTTAGCAGCATCCAATTTCTTTTTAACATATTAAAATATTTATTATTACTAATATTCCTAAATTTTTAATTTTCTATTAATAATTTTATCAAATAACCACAACTAATTAATTTTTATTATTAAATTCAATCACTTTTATAATTACATTTTTAAAATATTAATTAGCAAAATAATTTTTTTTCACCTATTAAACTGTTTATTATCACTTAAATGTATTTATTTTTATAAAATTTTCAACAATAATTGTTTTATATGACCTAGTTGATAAAATTTCAAAAATAAATTAGTGACTCCCTCCTAAAAATTTTTTTATTTTTAAAGGCTGAATTTTAATAGCTTTTTTAAAATATACATTAGTAAATTTTTGTTTATTTCATTATAAATAATTTTAATAAATTTGTTTTCCAAAATATAAAATAATTTATTCTTAACATTTTAAAATAATTTTGTATTATTCTTATTAAAAATTAAAAATGAATGAAGGATATTCTATAAAATTATTAAAAATATTGTATCAAAAAATATTAATAAGATGTTTTTTAAATCATAATTACAAATTAATTATTTTTAATAAAGATTTCATTTATTTAATACACAACTTATCCTAAATAATGATTAATTTATAATATAATTTTTTAATGAATTTAATTTAGTAATTATATATTTTTTTCATTATTACTAGTATTTTTAATAATAGAAATAAAAAATTATCTGAACTTTATAAAAATTTTAGATAGTATTTTTTATACAATTTTTATTAGCATAATAAAGAGATTTTTTATAACTATAACTCGAAGTAAAAATGCTTGGTTTTTAATTTTACAAAATTTAGAAAGTATATAGTAATACCCATTAATTATATTTTAAATTTTATAAACCCCTCTTTGCCAATCAACCAATCAAAACCAAGGATTTAATTAACCTTTCTTATATTTATTTAAAAAAGAGTCATTCAAAAATATGATAAGTGATTGTTTTGAAAAGAATGAATAATTTATGTATTTCCTTGATTTATCTATAGCTATTCTTTTTTCTTTCTTATTATTACTTCATTTATGTTTTTGATAAGAATGATGGATATTTTGAAAATCTTGTTAAGAATTTCAAAAGGTTTTTGAATTCTATGAAAGTTAATTTTTTGATTTCTTTGATTAAGTACTAACTCTTTCTTGTATTTCTTATTAACACATCCAAATTATATGATAATAATATAAAGCAAAAAAACAAATTGATTGCTGTGAGCAAAAAAAATAGATAGTTAGTTAGTTAACTCAACTAGTTTTAAATATAGTAAAAAACTAAATATTCTGCAAACTGATTCTCTCAAAGCATTATTTAAAATGTACCAGTTTTCTATGCCAAACATTTAAATTGGCGGAGCTAATATATTAAATAACCCTAACTAGCAATCTATAAACGGAGTTAGCAATTAAAACGGATAAGTAAAGATTATTGGAAATTATTCATATAATCTGAGACATTGCTTAGGTGAAGGAGCTTATGGAAAAGTTTATGAAGGTGTCGAGAAGAATACACAGTAAACAGTAGCAATTAAAAAATTAGATATTAGACAGTTTTAGAATGATAATTATTTAAGAAACTCTATAATTAGTGAAATTGAAATTCTCAAGCGATTCAATCATAAAAATATTGTTAAGTTTATTGATTTAATCACAACTTAACGATCATTATATATAATAACTGAGTTTTGTAAAGATAAAGATCTGCGTTTCTTAATCTAGAATAAGAGATTAACAGAAAATCAAGCTTTGCATGTACTCAGAGATATAGTTGAAGGTATTTCATTTATTTGAATTTTGATAGCTTATAATTGAATGAAGAAAGAAGCAAGCAAGCAAGCAAGATTATATATCCTAGTTTGAATTAATAAATTCTATTAAAAGCAAATGTTTAATATTTTGTTTAGAATTTTCAACAATAAAATAACAACTTTAGTAGTATTTTGAGAAAAGTTATTTAATTTAAAATCAATAAATATTTCATTTTTTAACTGTATTAAAATACAAAGAAAAATATATTATCTAAATATTAAAATAATTTTTTAATTATTAATAAATTAGGATTTAAAGAATTAGTTAAGCATAATGTCATTCATAGAGACTTAAAGCCAGCAAATATCTTAATTAATGACTAAGTTTTTAAAATTGCAGACTTTGGTTTTGCTAAGTATGTTGACTATTCTTCTGCCTAGCTATTAAGAAGTTGTGTAGGTTCTCCTCTTTATATGGCTCCATAGATTTTAGCCCGTAAAGCTTACGGTCTTAAAAGTGATATATGGTCTATCGGTGTCATTTTCCATGAAATGGTATATTAGGATGTGCCTTGGAAGGCTCGTGATGAAAGAGAACTTCTCAACAATATAATGAGATAACCATTCAAACTTAGAAAAAACGTTAAGCTATAAACAATAAGTGAAGAGATATTACGTAGAACTTTAGTAATAGAAGAAAAAGACAGAATCTCTTGGGATGAATTGTTTAAAATGTTTGATTAATATGATGCCTAGAACAGAAATATCCCTAACCCATTTGGCCCTAGTATTTCCAACAAAGAAAATGCATTCCCATTAAAACTAGGATCAGCTGCAAATATAATGCAACCTGCAACAAGTAATAATAATATATCTTAACCTAATAAATAACTCAAGAAATCTATTTTTGATAATAATAATTAAGCTGCCTAAAAAGTTGTGGTTCCTGCTACCTAAAATCCTATAAATAATGCAAATATTAAGCGATAAGCAAGCCTCCCTACTAATAATTTAGTTAATGGATAGATTGGAGTAGCTAATAACAGGTAGTATGAAGTTAAAAAAATATTTATGATGATTAACAATAACCGTTAATAGGTTGCTTTTAAGCATTTTGTTTGTGTTGATCTATTCAGCAAAATTAAAAAGAACACTCAATTCATGAATAACTAGTAGTTGGATTACTAAAAATTGATATTGTGCATAGCTGCTTCAGTGAAGTTAGACATGTAGCAACTCTTGATAGAACTTAATGAAAATGAAAATGCAAACAAAGATCTATTTAGCAATGCAAAAGAATTGAAGGCTCTCTCCCAGACAATTAAAAAAGAATAAGAATTTTATAAAGTGTTCGTTGATGAGTTCCTTTAGTATATTCGCAATGCAAATTACATTGAGTAATTAAAGAACGACAAAGAGGTTTCCTTTATATTCTAAAAGGATGCTTCTCTCAACGAATTTACAGATTAAGATAAGCAAAGAGTTGATGATTTTATAAGTAGTCTAGGAAATAAAGTTTCAAAAGAAATACTAAGTAGCATAAAAAATATAATAGGCAATAAACAATCATCACAAGAACTTGAATAATATAGACCATATATTGTTTCTGCAGAATATATTTTAGATGTTATTGAAAATAAAAAGAAACACTAAAAAGGATAAGAAGTCTTTTTCGATTAACTTCATTTGTAGAAATCAGAACATTCTTGTGTAAAAGTGCATCTTGATAAAGTCAACAACAAGATCAGCATTTTTGGGTTCAATTTACTTCCTTGAAAAAATATTGAATCTTTTATAAATAATAATAATCTTGAAAGTTAAAAGTTAGTTAGTTAGTTTAAAGAACAATCAGCAACAGTAATAATTAATTATATAAAATAATAACCAAAAATAAATAAATAAATGAATGAATAAATAATTAATGAATTAACATAATTGTAAATATATTTAAATAGAAGGCAAGTAAACAAATAAATAAATAATTAATTAATAAGTTCTTGTTTAATAACTTTCACTTTTAGTGAAAAAAAATAATTCTTTAATAATCAATTAATCGATTAATACTTAATGAAACTATGTAATAAGTATACAATAGAATTTCTTATAGCAAAATCTAGTATATTTACTTTATCTTAAATTAATTGCACTTATGTACTCCAATCAATTGGCTTATAAATAAATATATTTTCAATCCATAATCTAATATTTTCAATTTTATTTTATTAATTTCGTTATTATTTTTATAATACTTTTTACCAATGATAAAGACATCAAACGAAGGAATTAATTAAATAAATAATTCTTCTTTTTTTAGCAAATAACAATTCATATCAGTTAAAAATTCTAGATTAAAATTTTAGTGTTCTTGCTTGAAAAGAATTTTTTACATTTGTTGTAATTACTTGTTCTTTTAATTTAAAATATTAGTTCAAAATATTTGACAGCATGTTTATCCTTATAGCTGCTTTTCAAATTTTATAAGCTGCTAAACATTACATTCTTATATCATTATTTCTGGTCTTTTTTCTTCAAGAAAGCTATGAGCTTCTTAAAGATTCATTTTATTATACTGCATCAAGTATGCAATAATTATAGTGGCGCTTCTATTTCTTCCATATGCACAATGAACCAAAACTCCTTCCTTTTATTTTCTAGCTTTATCTATAAATAATCCAGAGCTCTTAAAGTAATTTATTAATTTAAATCTTCCGCTTTCATTTGCTTTGATTGAAAAGTATTTAAATGGTTTATTTTTTTTCTTTTCAAATTTATTTTCTACTTCATAGGCACAATTAACTATGTATTTAATATTGAGTGTATTTAGAGTATCCTCTCTATATGCGTCTATTTTATCGCCTATATAAAGATATTCTAGTACTTCAACCATTTTACTTTTAATAACTTTAAATTGTGTTATATAACAACAAAATGCTTATTTATATTTATTTTTTATTTTAATGTGTAAAAGAATTTGTAAATCAATTACAAAAATTTTTATAGTAGAGCAAAGTGAAATATTTGATAATTTATAAAAATAGTGATTGAAATTTTTTACTAAGATATGACATAATAATAATAATATTTATCAAATTAAAAGCTTTAAATAGACTTAAATGGTGATTAATTTCTATAAAAAAATTTGACGCTTAAGAAAAATTATGTTTTTTTTATTTAAAAATTTCTTAAATTTTCCTTGTAGGAATAAATTTTAGTTAAAAATTATGGTGATTAAAATTTTTGATGAAATTTATTCAATATTTATTTGTAAATAAATAATTGTTTAATAAAAAAAAATTCATAATTAATATTGAATGGGGATATTTATAGAGGCGATTATTTTTTAGATGGATATCTATTAGTTCTTAATAGCCATAGTTATTCTATTGCTATCGACACTATTATTTTTCAAATTTAGAGCAAACAAATATAAAAAGCTAGTATATAATATTAAGTGAATTAGGATAAACATATCAACTATATTTTAATAAATAGACTCCTATTGAAAGATAAGCGTTTTAATTGTTAACTAAAGGGTAAATAGCAGAATTTAAGAAACATATAGAAGAAAATTAAATAGATCCTAATTTGCAAGATTTTGTAATAAAGATTTCAGATAAATCTAGTTCATTATAACATATTTTTACATCAAAAGCAAAATTTACATCTTCTCCATTGTGCAGTAGGATTATGCAATAATTAGGAATAATAAGGCATAGAAGCAATCAAATATTTACTTGAAAAAGGTGCAAACATTAATTGTTTAGATTAATCAGGCAGGACTCCAATTCTAATGGCATCAAACTGGAGCAATTAAAAAGTAGTAGATTTATTATGCTCCTTCAATGCAGATTTAAATAAAACAGTATTCCATCATGTAAATAATTTAAATATCAAGCTATTTAATATTATTAAATTTATAAATAGGGATATCCTGTGAATCCGTTATATTTTGTCTTGTAGAGAGAAAAGTATAAAATGGCATGGCACTTGATATAAAAGGGATCTTCTATTGAAATAATTGATGTATTTATTATCCATCATTAAAAGACTATTTTTTATTATTTACACTCACTAACTATATAATAGGAAATTAACAGTAAATCTAACAAGTTCAAATTAGGAGCTGCTTAACTTGAATTCTTAGAAAAATGCAAGTTAACATTGAAAAGTATTTTAATAGCCAATTTTAAATATAAAAAAACATTTTTTATATTAATTAGGAATTGAAAATAAGAAAAAATTATGTTTAGCAAGGACTTATTAAGAAATATATGTAAAGAAGATTGAAAGCTAAGAGCATAAAATTGTTGAAGATAGTGAAAAGCCATCAATAATTTTATCTATGTTAAATAAAAATGAATTTTATGAAATTTGTAAATACTATTTATGATATTACAAAAAGTAAAAAGCATATTCTTAAATGGCATAAATTATTTTTAAACAAAAACTTTACTTGTTTTGTCAAAATCATATATTTAAAATTCTAATAACTTCTCTATTGTAAATTAAATCAATTTTTTATTGTTTATTAAACTGTTTTAAAATAAGAATTTAAAGAGATTGGTAAAATTTTTCTTATTAAAAACTATTTTATTGAAACATTTTTCATAAAAATTAAATTTAAAAGTTATTAAATCATTATAATATATTAATTGGATATAATTTGATTCAAAAAAATAATCAAAAAATTAATAAAATTTTTTAATTTTTTTTAGTCAAAAATTTAATTAAAAAAACAAACTAACATTTTTTTAAAAGAATTTATAAATCAAACACAATTTTTTATATTATAAATTTTAAGAATAACTTATTATTAAGCTTTTTTTTTTGTAATAAGTATTTTTATTACATCAAAAACAAAAATATTGAGTTTAAAATACTAATTAATTAAATGTAGCATTTATAAGACTCATTTTTATAAAATATTAATCTGAATTTATAAATTTTTACAACTCCAGATTAAATTCTTTTTTTTTGATATAAATTGCTTGCTTGTTCTAGGTAGAAATCACATCATAAAAGTTATTTAACTAAAACAAATTTCTTACTAAAAAATTATTTTGAAATTGATTAATTTATTATAGTAAAATATTTAGTTGAATTAACTAAATAAATCTTATAATTATCAATATTGTTTATTTAATTTGCTTTTACAATAAAAAATTAAACCGTATTTTTTATTTTAGTAGAATAATTAATAATGAAAGGAAAAGATAAAAGTGATATTAGACATAAAGTAGAACATAGCAGTAGTGGTAGATATGTTATCCGTACAGAAGCTATGAAAGATCCTGTTGTCAGGGTACATATCTCAAGAGGATACACTCCTTCATGTGATAATAACCATAATTATGATAATATAGTAGACAAAGAAAAGCAAAATAGAGTTATTAATTAGATGTAGAGAAAGAAGAACAAAGATAAATTACTCGAAAAAAGTAGATTATAATTAGAATAAACTTAAAAAGAACTCGAAGCTGCTTATGAATATGATAATAATTAAAGTGCTAGAAAAAGTAGCAGTAAAAAGATCATTTTACCTAAAAAACTTGTAAATGATATAATTCTCATAAATGAAGAAATACAATAATTTCAAAAAGAATAAGTAAGATCAAGATACGAGGAGGAACTGGAGGTTGAGGATAATAAAATTAGAAAATAATAAAGATAAATTACTTAATAGTCTATGGAAAATGTATAAAGGAGTCTTTAGTTAATAAATTCTATCAAGGTTACTCATGACCCAAAAGAATAATAAAAGCACTAAGAGTATATGAAATAAAAAGTTGGTGAAATAAATAACAAGTTATGGGAAAAATAAAAGACTCTCATAACACTTTTAAGTTAGAGAGATGAATTGAGATAGAAGATAGAAACCTTAGTTTCAAATTATTTTAAAGATGAAGAGAATGCTCGCCTTCTTTAAATTAATTCTCATGTTTTGAAGTTTTTTAGAGTTATTTTTGGTAGAGACTATTCTATGCGACTTAGAATGGATAAAATTCTATAAAATAACGATGCTGAAATGCTCAAAAAATAAATACAAAAAACCAAAGAGATAAAAAGAAAACCAAAACCTTAAGATATATTTATTCCTTATAATTAATCTGAAAGATATAAAGAAAAGTTAGGTAACAAAATGGAAGATATGTTTCTTAACACTATCAGTGCTGGTTCAAAAACGACTACTTCTTAACTATCACATACTGGCATGATGCATAAAAGCCTTGATTTAAAACTTGTTCCTATTTATCAAGCAAAGCATTTAGATATACTTGAAACATATTTCTAAAAAGTAACATTTTTCTATTTAAAATCTTTAAGTTAGATTAAACAAATTATTTTACTATTTAAATTTTTAGTAAAATTTATATTTTTAAAAAAAAGGATGTTCTACAGCACTTGTATGACTTTTACTTTAATCCTATTACTGAGAATCTAGAATATTACTTTAAATCAGAAACTTGGGATTAGCTATTTGAATAGCTAAAATAAAATAAGCTACCAAAAGAAAATATAACTTTAGGATCACCTTAGCGAAATGAATAACAGTTATTTTTACCTCAAATTAGCTCTAATAGATAGAGAAATGAGCTTACAAATTTAGATCAATCAGATACATAAAAGGCTAGTAATTAATAACAAATAAAATCTATGAAAGCAATTAATAACGAAAAAAATGAAAAACCGACTTAATCTTTCTAGTAAATTTAACTTGCTGATACAAACGAAGTGCTTAAATCATTAGAAAATAACTCAAGTTCAGAAAAAAGCTAGAATGAATTATATTCTAATTTAGGTTCAAATCAAGAATTGCAAAATTAATTATATTCTAAAGAATTCTATTAATATCTTAGAGAGTATAGTATTATTTCAGAAACTTAAAATAAGCTTAGCAAAGAAGAAATATTGAAAAAAGTTGAAAGCAGATTAGAATAATGCAGAGACAAACATGATTTTTTTGAATAGCAATTAGATTTGATAGATAATAGCAATATAGTAAAAAAGAGTTCTCAATAAAAAAGAAAAAGTTTATTAAATTCAATTAATTTTTTGAGTTAACAGTTCCAAAAGTAAAGAGATTCTTAATCTATAGAATAAATTAGTAATGAAAAGATTAAGACTCCTCCTCTCTTAAGTGTCCATAGTAGTTTTAAAGATAATCAATAACTTTAAAAAATGCCATTATAATTAGATACTCCTACTTTAAGCAAGTATTCAAGCAGCAAAGCTATGAATAATGAACTACAGGATCTTTAATTAGTTCAAACTATTTCTAAAAAAGTTAACTTTCAGAATAAGTAATCCTAAAGCATAGATACAGTATTAGAATAAACGCCTATAAATAAAGAATATTAGTAACAAGATTAATAAAAATTACCAAAAATAAGAACTTCCAAGTCTGTTTCTTAAATTGGCAAGCTCAAAAAGGTAAGCCAAGATGCTTTCAATAAGTGCATGGATAAATTAGCAAATCAAGCTGTAAGTGAAGAAACTAATAAATACTTAAATTATGTGAATAAGCTGTACAAATAATGCAAAATAGAATCATATAAGACAAAAAAGGTAAAAAATGAGTCTATAAAAAAGAAAAATATAATATAGAAAAAATATCGTAATATTGACAAGGAATTTAAGAAACTTGCTTCTTTATGACAATATATATTTATTTATGAATCATTATTTACTATTATTAAAATTGTTTCATTTTTTTAAAAAATATTCATTCAAAATAAGATAAATATTAATTGAATAATTAGAAAATAATTTTCATATTTATTTTAAATTTAAATTAAAATACTGCTTTTTAAAAATTATTGTTTATGATTTTAAATATAATGATGGATGCTTATTTTGTCTTTCTTATTATGAAAAAAACAAGTATAAAAATAAACTCATATCTTAAATTTTTAAAAATAGAAAATAATTAGTTTTATTTTATTAATAAAGAGTTAATAATATTTTACTGTTTAAATAAGAAATTTTAATTACTTTAAGTATCAAAAATAAATATTCATGCTATTGAATATTGAATAAATATATTTTAAGTTGTAAAATTTTTCAATAAAAATATTTATAAATTCTGATTATAAATTTAAATTTAATTTTAATAGAATTAAAATAATTCCTAAATCTTAAAAAAAAAAAAAATCTATAAAAGATTTTTAAAAATATAAAAAATAACTATTCTGTTTTGTAAGTAAAGGTCTTGCTTTATTTTGTGAATGAATAAATAAACTTTAATTACTAAAATTATCAAATTTTATTTTCATAATTTTTAGAATAATTATTAAATTTATTGACACCATTGTATTATAAAATTTGACTTCTTTATTTAATATCGCCTGGTTTTAAAGTGAAGTATGAAAGAAATTATTCAATTTTTTCTAAACGGTCAAGTCCTATTTTAACCAATTTAGGTAGGAATAGCATTAAGATAGTTTTATGATATTAATATGTTTATAAAGTTGTAATATTAGAATTACTAACATAGCAATAATTTTCTGTTTCTAAGAAAATATATTTCACATAAGGATATGAAAATATATTTTATAATTGGTTTATCACACCTTTTTATATATAAGAGTAAGGATGTAAAATTATTTTTAATTTTTTTATCCTCATTTATAGTTTATTTAAAAAATATTCCAGATATTAATTTTGATTAAAATCATCATGCTTATTAAAGTTACTTTGGTCATTATATGAAAATTGCATAGTATTTTAAGAATAAGTTATTTATTTACTTAAAAATTACAGCTTAAAACTTTTAATCTAACCGTTTTAAATCTATGATGCTAAAAACTCAAGAATTTACAGTATTTATTGTTGACTATTTAAATTTTTTATCTAAAAATCACAAAATAAAATCAATTTAGAGTTTGATAATTATTAAAAAAAATATACAGCTTCCTCGTAAGTTAGAGTTAATGTTAGATAAATACTTTTATTACTTTATTAGGGATTTAACATTTCTTTTATTTACTTAGGTTTGGTACAATAACTAGACTCATATTATATCTTGTCAAAATAAGTTAGATCTGATAAACAATCATCATAAAATGGTTCAAAGCCAATCTTTCTAAAATAATAACTATTTTCAAAGTCAAAGACTAATTTACACCTTTTTTATACATATACAAAAACTTTTTTTACTTAATTATTAATTTAAACTATTTCATTCTAAAGTCCTTTCACCTCAATTTCATCAATAAAAAGGAGAGATAATCTTTCAATTATTGGTAAATTTAATTGTTTTCTTGATTAGATATATTATATAATAGCAAAAAACTCTTAAGTATTAAAAATTTATATATCTAAATTTTTATAATTTAACTTAGTCATTAAGTTATTTCTAATTTAAAATGATTTTTATAATACCATAAGCTAATAATTTTTAACATAACAGATCAAATCTGTACTAATATTTTCTTATATAGATAAGAGGAATTATTCATTTTCTTAAATCTTATCAAACTCTTAAATCGCTTCTTTATATTATTTCAAATAATAATTGTTGTAGCAACAAAAATAAAATTACCTTAATTCATTTTATTATGAAATTAATTGAAGAAATTCTTTAGTAATATATTCAAATGAGGATTTTATTTCTATATTTTTAAATTTATTTGCACCAATAAAAGGTTTTATTTATTCTATAAATGCAAAGTTTATAGATATTAAATTTTCTTTGTCTAAAATAAAGCTTGAATTAAAATTTTATATTATTTTTATATACTTTAAAGTGTGAGGAAGATTTTTGACAAACTTATTAGCATAGTAATTTTTTAAACTAATACTTAAAATTTCTAAGTTAGAGAAACAATTAAAAATATCCTCAAACCCATCATAATTGTCTACATCATTTATTATTAATTTATTTTAACTAAGTTCAGCTCCCCCTAATGATATTTTGAGCTCCTAAAAATTATATGATTGTTTTAACTACAATATATTTTCTTTTGACACTGGTATGCAATTTTAACTTTATATTTTTAATCTGTAAAACTGCTATTATTATTACTCTTAAATTATATCTAGAATTTTGATAAGATGATTAAAGTTCTTTAATACAGGTTATAAATTAAACTCTTACTCGTTTAGAATAATTGAAAAGTTACTGCTCTGAACATTTATATTATTAAAAGCTAATAGTTTCTTTAACATTTAGTACTTGCACGATAAGTTAAATTTTTAATTATCTAAAAATATAGCAACATTATTGCTATTTTTATTTTCTAAAAAGTAGTTTATTATATGTAAGATAATTTAATCACTTTTTATTTACTTTAGAATGCATTTATTTTCTTAAAAGTCTAGTTTGATATATGACATTTTATATTATATTTCATAGCTGATCAATTTAACAAAAAACTCAATATTAAAATTCATATTGAAGAATTCGAGAAGGTTTGAACATTCAATAGAAACTTCATTCAATTAACTGTATTTTTCTTTAATAGCAACAATTATTTACTCAAGTTTACTTTTTTATGAATCCATTTAATCAAAATGTATTTTTAATTTAGAAATTAGAAATCTATTAAGAATCAATTCTTCGAAACTATCTGAGTACCAGTATTTGTAATGAATAGAAATAAATTTTGTATAATTACAATATTAAATATAATTTTTTATTTCTATGCTAAATTACTTATGTTGTTGAAGTATGTTCCATATAATGCTAAATAATTCAATTTTCTTTTTACCACAAGCATTCTAGTGATTCACTATTATTACCTAAATATTTATTTGATCATTTCTACTAAGAACATTTAAAAAACTAAGATAGTTTTCAAACATATCTAATTCGCGTACCCTAATCTTTATTTTCTTTTTTTCTTTTTCAAGTGAGAATCCTTCATACTAAATTCTAATATTGTCAATCGAAGAAGTAAAGATTTAGTTTTAAAAACTAAACTGTAGATTAGACTTTGCAAAAAAGTAAATACTTTATATATACTGAGACTTCAAAAGAAAGTTTTCAATTTCTTTTATTGTAAATATAGAAATATCATTTTCTAATCCTTCAAATATAACTTATTCAAATTTATTTTCAGAAAGTATTGAAATAATATTTTAGATATCTTAAAAGCTTATTTATTGTATAAAAGTATCAGCTAATAATATAAGATATTTTATATCATTTAAATTTTATGGAAGTTTGCAAGGTATTTCATTTTTATTAAGAGAATAGGTAAGGCTATTAGTTTGGTTCATCTTTATTACAAAATTAATTTTATTTTATAAAAGTTATTTATTAAAAAGAAATATTAAATTGGTCTATTTGTTAGTATTTGTAGTTAATATAGAAGTAAGAATTTATCAAAATAAAAATAAAAATAAAATCTTAAATTAGCTTCAATTACTCATTTATCTTAACTCAGCTATTAAGAAGAATACATAAATTTGTATCTAATTTAAAATTCTGATTAAGTCTTATTAAAATTAATTTGTAAGAAAAACTTAATAATATTGTTTCTATATTGACTCTCTAATAAATTTTAAAATAAATTTATACTAAATAAAATAATTCAATCACTAATAAATAAATCTATCAATATCTTTTTTTATTTTTGTAAAAATAATATTCTCAAATTTTTACATATACTGTAAATGCTCATTAATTAAGGCATTCCCTAAGTATCTTTTTTACCCAAAAAAAAATAGATGTAAATTTGACAAAATGGGTTAAAATTCTACTGAATTTGTGTACCCATTATCCTTTATATATTTTTACTTTAGGATTATGAATAAAAATATTCTAGGTTGTCAAATTTTTCATGAAGAATATACTTTAAGAATATCAATAAATACTAATTATCAATTTAAATTTAATTTTAAAAGAATATAAATTATTTATTTTAATAAATTATTAAATCTTAAAAATTTACAAAAAAATAAAATATCGAAAAGATTTAAAAATATAATAAATAACAATTTTTATTTTGTAAATAAAGTTTATGCTTTATTTTCTCAATAAAAAAATAAATTTTGCTCATTTAAAATATCAAATTTTATCTCCATAATCGTTAGTATAATGATTAAATTTATTGATATCATTATATTATTATTATTATTATTTATTTCTATATTAAATATTACCTCGCTTTATAGTGAAGTATGAAAGAAATTATTCAATTTTTTCAAAACGATCAAGTCCTATTTTAATCAATTTATGTAGGAATAGCATTAAGATAGTTTTATGATATTAATATGTTTAATGAGTTCTAATATTAGAATTATTAACTTAGTAATACCATCCTGTTTCTAAGAAAAAATATTTTACATTAGGATATGAAAAAATATTTTTTAATTGGTTTATCACATCTTTTTATTTAAAAGAGTAAGGAGATAAAATTATTTTTAATTTCTTTATCTTTATTTATAATTTATTCAAAAAGTATTCAAGATATTAATTTTGATTAAAATCATCTTACTAATTAAAGCTCCAGTTTTGTTCATCATATGAAAATTGCATAATATTTTAAGAATAAATTATTTACTTAAGTAAAAATTATAATTTAAAACTTTTAATCTGATCGTTTTAAATCTATGATGCTAAAAGCTCAAGAATTTAGAATATTTATTGTTAACTATTTAAATTTTTTATTTAAAAATCACAAAATAAAACCAATTTAAAGTTTGATAACTCTTAAAAAAATTATACAGCTTCCTCATAGGTTAAAGTTAATGTTAGATAAAAACTTTAATTACTATTTTAGGGATTCATCATTTATTTTATTTGCTTAAATATGGTACAACAACTAGACTCATATTATACCTTGTCAAAATAAACTAGATTTGATAAACACTCATCATAAAATGGATCAAAGCCAATCTTTCTAAAATAATAACTATTTTCAAAGTCAAAGACTAATTTACACTTTTTTTATACATATACAAAAACTTTTTTCAAGTAATTATTCATTTAAATTATTTAATTCTAAAGTCCTTTCACCTCAATTTCATCAATAAAAAGGAGAGATAATCTTTCAATTATTGGTAAATTTAATTGTTTTCTTGATTAGATATATTATATAATAGCAAAATACTCTTAAGTATTAAAAATTTATATATCTAAATTTTTGTAATTTAACTTAGTCATTAAGTTATTTCTAATTTAAAATGATTTTTATAATACCATAAGCTTATAATTTTTAATATAGCAGAACAAATTTGTACTAATATTTTCTTAGATAGATATGAGGAATTATTCATTTTCTTAAATCTTATCAAACTCTAAAATCGCCTCTTTAGATTATTTCAAATTATAATCGTCGAAGCAAAAATAAAATTACTTTAATTCATTTTATTATGAAATTAATTGAAGAAATTCTTTAGTAATAAACTTATATGAGGATTCTATTTCTATATTTTAAAATTTATTTGCACCAATAAAAGGTTTCATTTATTCTAGAAATGCAAAGTTTATAGATATTAAATTTTCTTTGTCTAAAATAAAGCTTGAATTATAATTTTATATTATTTTTAAACACTTTAAAGTGAGAGGAAGATTTTTGACAAACTTATTAGCATAGTAATTTTTTAAACTAATACTTAAAATTTCTAAGTTAGAGAAACAATTAAAAATATCCTCAAACCCATCATAATTGTCTACATCATTTATTATTAATTTATTTTAACTAAGTTCAGCTCCCCCTAATGATATTTTGAGCTCCTAAAAATTATATGATTGTTTTAACTACAATATATTTTCTTTTGACACTGGTATGCAATTTTAACTTTATATTTTTAATCTGTAAAACTGCTATTATTATTACTCTTAAATTATATCTAGAATTTTAATAAGATGATTAAAGTTCTTTAATACAGGTTATAAATTAAACTCTTACTCGTTTAGAATAATTGAAAAGTTACTGCTCTGAACATTTATATTATTAAAAGTTAATAGTTTTTTTAACATTTAGTACTTACACGATAAGTTAAATGTTTAATTATCTAAAAATATAGCAACATTATTGCTATTTTTATTTTCTAAAAAGTAGTTTATTATATGTAAGATAATTTAATCACTTTTTATTTACTTTAAAATGCAATTATTTTTTTAAAAGTCTAGTTTGATATATGACATTTTATATTATATTTCATATCTGATCAATTTAACAAAAAACTAAATATTTAAATTTATATTTAAGAATTCGAGAATGTTTGAACATTCAATAGAAACTTCATTCAATTAACTGTATTTTTCTTTAATAGCAACAATTACTTACTCAAGTTTACTTTTTTATGAATCCATTTAATCAAAATGAATTTTTAATTTAGAAATTAGAAATCTATTAAGAATTAATTCTTCTAAACTATCTGAGTACCAGTATTTATAATGAATAGAAATAAATTTTGTATAATTACAATATTAAATATAATTTTTTATTTCTATGCTAAATTACTTATGTTGTTGAAGTATGTTCCATATAATGCTAAATAATTCAATTTTCTTTTTACCACAAGCATTCTAGTGATTCACTATTATTACCTAAATATTTATTTGATCATTTCTACTAAGAATATTTAAAAAACTATGATAGTTTTCAAACATATCTAATTCGTGTACTCTAATCTTTATTTTCTTTTTTTCTTTTTCAAGAGAGAATCCTCCATAATAAATTCTAATATTGTCAATTGAAGAAGTAAAGATTTAGCTTTAAAAGCTAAACTGTAGATTAGACTTTGCAAAAAAGTAAATACTCTATATATACTGAGACTTCAAAAGAAAGTTTTCAATTTCTTTGATTGTAAATATAGAAATATCATTTTCTAATCCTTCAAATATAATTTATTCAAATTTATTTTCAGAAAGTATTGAAATAATATTTTAGATATCTTAAAAGCTTATTTATTGTATAAAAGTATCAGCTAATAATATAAGATATTTTATATCATTTAAATTTTATGGAAGCTTGCTAGGTATTTCATTTTTATTAAGAGAATAAGTAAGGCTATTAGTTAGATTCATCTTTATTATTGCAAAATTAATTTTATTTTTTAAAAGTTATTTATTAAAAAGAAATATTAAATTGGTCTATTTGTTAGTATTTGTAGTTAATATAGAAGTAAGAATTTATCAAAATAAATAAAAATAAAATCTTAAATTAGCTTCAATTACTCATTTATCTTAACTCAGCTATTAAGAAGAATACATAAATTTGTATCTAATTTAAAATTCTGATTTAGTCTTATTAAAATTAATTTGTAAGAAAAACTTAATAATATTCTTTCTATATTGACTCTCTAATAAATTTTAAAATAAATTAATGCTAAATAAAATAATTCAATCACTAATAAATAAATCTATCAATATCTTTTTTTATTTTGTAAAAATAATATTCTCAAATCTTTACATATAAATATTATTTAACAATCTTACAATATTTTAATCATTATGTTAATTATACTAATACCACTTTAAAAAAATCAAGTTATTTTAAATTTATTTACATGATTTTGATTAAAAAAAAATTAAGAAAATCAAAAGGTTTAAAGAGTGTTGACTGATTCTTAATTTAAAATTTTTTTTTGAAAATAATAATTATTTAATTTATTATAAAAATTTTAGTATTATCAATTAGCTTGGTTTTATTTTATTTGGTATGAATGATATGTATAACTAAGTAATTATTATAATAGATATTGGCAATGCAGCGTCCGTGGAATAAAACAATTCATTAACATATTTGACGTATGATCAAAATTTGAAAAAACTTTTCTGTATTTTTATTAATTTTTGTAAGCATTTTTGAAATCAAATATAATGAAAATAATAAAGATTTAGAAAAAAAAATTCATTATTAATATAAAAATTATTTGAAATATCACAAATCATAATTTTTCAAATTCTGAAACGGTTATACATAATAAGAACAATTAATAGAATTATTAAATTGCTTTCTATAATTATATTCTAATTATTGATCTGTAAATTAAATATTACCTGGCTTTATGGTGAAGTATTAAAGAAATTATTCAATTTTTTCAAAACGATCAAGTCCTATTTTAACCAAATTAGGTAGGAATAGCATTAAGATATTTTTATGATATTAATATGTTTATAAAGTTGTAATATTAGAATTACTAACTTAGCAATAATTTTCTGTTTCTAAGAAAATATATTTCACATAAGGATATGAAAATATATTTTATAATCGGTTTATCACATCTTTTTATTTATAAGAGTAAGGAGATAAAATTATTTTTAATTTTTTTATCTTTATTTATAATTTATTTAAAAAGTATTCAAGATATTAATTTTGATTAAAATCATCATGCTAATTAAAACCCTGGCTTCGTTCATTATATGAAAATTGCATAATATCTTAAAAATAAATTATTTACTGAAGTAAAAATTACAACTTAAAACTTTTAATCTAACCTTTTTAAATCTATGATGCTAAAAGCTCAAGAATTTTAAATATTTATTGTTAACTATTTAAATTTTTTATCGAAAAATCACAAAATAAAACCAATTTAAAGTTTGATAACTCTTAAAAAAATTATACAGCTTCCTCAAATGTTAAAGTTAATATTAGATAGAAACTTTAATTACTACTTTAGGGATTCAACATTTACTTTATTTACTTAAATATGGTACAACAGCTAGACTCATATTATATCTTATCAAAATAAACTAGATTTGATAAACACTCATCATAATATCGATCAAATTCAATCTTTCTAAGATAAAAACTTTTTTCAAAGTCAAAGAATAATTTACACCTTGTTTATACATATACAAAAACTTTTTTTACTTAATTTTTCATTTAAATTATTTCATTCTAAAGTCCTTTCACCTCAATTTCATCAATAAAAAGGAGAGATAATTCTTCAATTATTGGTAAATTTAATTGTTTTCTTGATTAGATATACTAGATGATAGCAAAAAATTCTTAAGTATTATAAATTTATATATCTAAATTTTTGTAATTTAATTTAGTCATTAAGCTATTTCTAATTTAAAATGACTTTTATAATACCATAAGTTAATGATTTTTAATATAAAAGATCAAAGGTGTTCTAATAATTTCTTATATTGATAAGAGGAATTATTCATTTTCTTAAATCTTATCAAACTCTAAAATCGCTTCTTTATTTTCTTTCTATTTATAATTGTTGAAGGAATCAAAATAAAATTTCCTTAATTCATTTTATTATGTAATAAATTGAAGAAATTCTTTAGTAATATATTCAAATGAGGATTTTATTACTATATTTTTTAATTTATTTGCACCAATAAAAGGTTTCATTTATTCTAGAAATGCAAAGTTATAAGATATTAAGTTTTCTTTGTCTAGAATCAAGCTTGAATTAAAATTATATATTTTTATATACTTTAAAGTGAGAGGAAGATTTTCAGGAAACTTATGTAAATAATAGAAATTGTTTTAAGAACTAATGCTTAAAATTTCTAAGTTAGGTAAATAATTAAAAATATCATTAAACAGATCTAAATTGTAACCATCATTTGTTATCAATTTTTTTTAACTAAGTTCAGCTCCCCCAAATGATATTTTGAGCTCCTAAAAATTGTATGATTTTTTTAGTTTCAAAATATTTTCATCTGACAAGGGAATGTAATTTTAGCTTTAAATTTTTAATCTATAAAACTGTTATTATTATTACTCTTAAATTATATCTAGAATTTTGATGAGATGATTAAAATTCTTTAATACAAATTATAAATTAAACTCTTAATCGTTTAGAATAATTGAAAATTTATTGCTCTGAACATTTATATTATTGAAAGCTAATATTTTCTGTAACATTTAGTATTAGCAAGATAAGTTAAAAAGTTAATTATCTAACGATATAGCAACATTATTGCTATTTTTATTTTCTAAAAAGTAGTTTATTATATGTAAGATAATTTAATCACTTTTGATTTACTTTAGAATGCATTTATTTTCTTTAAAGTCTAGTTTAATATATGACATTTTATATTATATTTCATATCTGATCAATTTAACAAAAAACTAAATATTTAAATTTATATTTAAGAATTCAAGAAGGTTTGAACATTCAATAAAAACTTCATTCAATTAACTGTATTTTTCTTTAATAGCAACAATTACTTACTCAAGTTTACTTTTTTATGAATCCATTTAATCAAAATGAATTTTTAATTTAGAAATTAGAAATCTATTAAGAATCAATTCTTCTAAACTATCTGAGTACCAGTATTTGTAATGAATAGAAATAAATTTTTAATAATTATAATATTAAATGTAATTTTTGATTTCTATGCTAAAATACTTATGCTTTTGAAGCATATTCCATATAATGCTAAATAATTCAATCTTCTTTTTACCACAAGCATTCAAGTGATTCAGTATTATTACCTAAATATTAATTTGATCATTTCTACTTAGAATACTTAAAAAACTAAGATAGTTTTCAAACATATGTAATTCGCGTACCCTAATCTTTATTTTCTTTTTTTATTTTTCAATAGAGAATCCTTCATACTAAATTCTAATATTGCCAATCGAAGAAGTAAAGATTTAGCTTTAAAAGCTAAACTGTAGATTAGACTTTGCAAAAAAGTAAATAGTTTATATATACTGAGACTTCAAAAGAAAGTTTTCAATTTCTTAGATTGTAAATATAGAAATATCATTTTCTAATCCTTCAAATATAACTTATTCAAATTTATTTTCAGAAAGTATTGAAATAATATTTTAGATATCTTAAAAGCTTATTTATTGTATAAAAGTATCTGCTAATAATATAAGATATTTTATATCATTTAAATTTTATGGAAGCTTGCAAGGTATTTCATTTTTATTAAGAGAATAAGTAAGGCTATTAGTTTGATTCATCTTTATTATTGCAAAATTAATTTTATTTTTTTAAAGTTATTTATTAAAAAGAAATATTAAATAAGTCTATTTGTTAGTATTTGTAGTTAATATAGAAGTAAGAATTTATCAAAATAAATAAAAATACAATATTAAATTAGCTTCAATTATTTTTTTATTTTAACTCAGCTATTAAGTAGAATACATAAATTTGTATCTAATTTAAAATTCTGATTAAGTCTTATTAAAATTAATTTATAAGAAAAACTTAATAATATTCTTTCTATATTGACTCTCTATTAAATTTTAAAATAAATTAATATTAGATAAAATAACTCTATAATTTATAAATATATCAATATCTTTTTTTATTTTATAAATATTATATTCTCAAATTATATACATTTATATATTTTTTAACAATCTTAAAATATTGTAATCATAAATGTCAATTATTTTATAATACTTTATAAGTAATCAAATAATATCATTTGTGTAAATATTAACTAACTTTTTCTCTTAAAAAAAGACTCCGCTTTATTTTAAATTTCTTTATATTATTTTTGATAAAAAAAAATTTTGCTTAAAAAAATTTAAGAAAATCAAAAGGTTTAAAATGTGTATACTGATTCTTAATTAAAAATTTTAAATGGAAATAGAGAAAATTATTATTTTAAAACAAATCTTATTACTACAAAATTAATAATTTAATTAGAAAGAAGCATATAATGGATTAATTATTTAAATATACTTATTGTTAGAATATTAGAAATTGGAAAATTAAAATTTTTTTTGAAAAAAATAATTGATTTAAATATTATTAAAATTTTAGTATTATAAATTAGTTTGATTTTATTTTATTTGGTATGTTTGATATGTATAACTAAATAATAAATAAATAAATAATTAACGAAAAAATTATTTATAAAATGATTATTGTGTTTAACTAAAATAGTTGATAATTTTTAATTTTAAACTTGTTTATATATATTTATCTTACTATTACGATCAATCAATCAATTGATCTTGATCATATGCTCTATATTTATTAATATTTAACATAAAAATTTAATTTTATTTCTTGCTTTTAACTTGCTTTCACTCATTCATTCATTAATATAATTTTATTATTGAAATTTAAAAGATATTTCTTTTTCATTCTACTTCTTCGTCATCACCATAAACAATAAAGCTATCATTTTCATCATAAGACATTTATTCTTCTTCCTCTTCTTCTTCATCTTCATCCTCTTAGTCAATATCATCATCATCATCTGAGTCGATTGTTAATCCTTTCTTCTTTTTTAATTCCATTTTTTCTTTTTTGATTAACTCTTATTCTTTGGCATCTTCTATTCTACCTATTCTATCAGAAATTTTCTCTTCTCTTTTAATTTAGTAAATGTTGCTTTCTTCGATTTTAATTTTATCGTTTTTTTATGCTAGTTTTTGTATTTTGTCTTTTTTAATTATTTTATAGAGGTCTTATTATAACTCTTAATCGAATTCGTCACCATCATCAGCAATAAAACTGTCATCCAAATCATATTCATCTTCATAATCGTAGTCTCTTTATGCTTATTAGTTTTTTCTCATCTACTTCTATCTTTACTCTTGTATTCTACGCTATTCTTCTTTTTATTTTTATTCTTAACTTAATTTACTCTACATTAATTACTTCTGTTACAAAGATTTTTTCTTTATGTCTTATAAATATTTAATAATTCTTTCTTTTTATTTAACTTGCTCTGGAGTCAAGCTTTTAGCTTTTTTGAAGGCATTTAGCTTATCTATGAAAATTTTTACTTTCTCTTTAGTGGTTAATTGGCTCAATTGATTTTATCTTTACTACTAATTTTATGGCTTTTAACTTCCATTAGTCGCTTATCTATTTTGTTATTAAGTCCTATTATTTTAATTTTTATTAGTTGCTGCTTTATTTTATCTTTGCTGTATTATTTTTTAGAGTTTTTATATATAAACATTTAATTTCTCGATTTTTTAAATATCTTAAGGTGTCTTCTTTGGATTTTTTTCAAGTTTCAACTTAGAATTTTATAATTATTGGAGCTATTTCTCTGGAGGTAGCTTCTAGAAAGCTAATTTTTATTAGTTTATAATATTTTATTATTAATTTAAGCCAGGCTTTTAAGTTTGTGGTTGTTGTTACTTTTAATTTGCATTCATTTTATTTTACATATTTTATTTGCTCACTGCATTTTGTCCATTTGGTTTATCAACTGGACGCTTTTAAATGTTATTTGGTTATTATCTTTATTACTACTATTATTAATTATTGATGGGTCTTTACTATTAATTTTATGCTATGCTTTTCTAAGGGTTTTATTAATTTTACTAATTTGTTCCTTTTTATAACTAACTTGCTTACTTTTATGCAGGAATAGACTATGTCTTTTAATTTACTAAAGGGGTTGCTTTATTTTAAGTAACTTTTTATTATGACTGCATAGAATTTTTTTATGGAGGAGCTTGCATTCTTTAAGTAGCATTATTTTACGTGGTTGATTATTTATTTTATTAATTTTGAATCTATTGAGTCCTTGCATTTGCTTAAGAAGCTGATGTAGGAGGCACTTTAGGATTAGGTTGGGGTTTTCTTAAATTACTTTCAGATTAAGAAGGGTTAACTTTTGGTTTTTCAGATGATCCGTTTTAAGCTTTTTTTGCTTATTAGTTTAATGCTTAATCTCTTTATGAATTTGTAGCATTTTTTTGAGACACTTTTTCATCTAATTTATTTACTTTTTACTGAGCAAGGTTTTAAGAAGTTGGAACTGAGCTTTAAAGAGCAGCTTTAGAAGAGATAGAATTTTGTGATGGTTAGTTAGAAATAGAAGAAGAAGAGGTTGATTTAAGATTGACAGCTACATCATTATCAACTTTTCTCTTAATTATTGGACCTACATCGAAATCATCATCATCGTCCTTATCACTAGTTTGTTTTTTTTTTCTTTCAATTTAATCTTTAATTTTTTTCATTTCTGTGCTATCTATTTATTATAATTAGGAGGCTGTGTCTAATACAGAGTATTTGCTCAACAAAGCAGTAGTCTAATCTTAATGGGCATACAAGTCTTTTGCTTTTTTAGTTATAAGGAGGAAAAAACTTATTAGCTTAAAAGTTCGATTCTTAAAATTGAGTGCAGCAAGTTGCCTAAAAATGATAATATTTAAAATTTTCATTTACTTTGAGAACTTGGTTTGGTTTCAATTTTGATTTATTAGGCTGGACCTTCTCCACCATTAAATTATTCAGAATCTTAACCACTTAATAAAAACGATAATTGATTCATTTCTTCAATGCAATTGTGAAAATAGCTATTAAAGCTTGTTTGAATTTAAATTTTGACTTTTTCTCTATACCTTTCTTTATTTTATTCTTCCTACTTTTCTCTCTTTATACTAATAACTCTGAATTTTTTGATGTTTTAATTTTTATATAAATTAATTAAGCATGCAAATCCACTATCAATAATAAACGCTAAAAGGATATAATTTACAGTAAATTTATCATGAAAAAGACTCATACATTTAATCCGCGCTAATCAATCATTTTTTGTTCATTATATTTTATAGCCCATTATGAGCAGACAAATTCTAAAATAGATAATGAATAAGACTCAAAACCTCTATTTAGCAACCTTATCACATCTCACATTAATGCATTAATTTTTAATAATATCAAATCAAATTTTTCTGTTGACAAATTAAATATTATTAATTTATCTGTCTATAAAAGACATTTCAGATTATGATAATTATAATTCTATTGTCTATTTACTAACAAATTATTTTTACTTTAACTTAATTAAATTAAAAATCTAAATATTCAATTTATTAAGCTACTTTGAAGCCAACAGTAAAATTGATTTTTTTTAATTTACTCAAATATTAACAGATAATTTGATAGATTGCCAAAAAAGCCAATTCATAAATTTAAAATCAGGATTTGTTCAAAAAAAAATTTTTTATTTTTCTACTGATTTTTAAAATGTTCTGTCAAAAATGCCTAAATCTTTTTGTAACAATCAAAATATTGCACATTTTTAACATATTAAAGCACATTATTTATTTTTTTATCAGCCGTATTTTCAAAAACAATTCAAAGCTAAAAATATTAATTATTAACTTTTGATAATTTAGAAAAATTATTTATTTAAAATTTAAAACTCATCATTCATAAAATTTAAAAATAAATAAGATTACAAATACTATAAAATTTCTAAATAAATACTTAATAATTTGAATTGAAATTAAAATTAAAATTCGTTTGAATAAAATTAAAATAAAAAACAGCTTAAATAAACTGACAATATTTATTATTTATTAAATTAAGCTAAATATTAAAAAAGAAATCCTAAAATAATTATTGAATAATGTAATATTTTATTTTTTCATGCAATAATTTTTGGAATAAGAACATTTTCTGCACTCTTTTGGAAATATGACCAATACTTTTCTGTAGTGACAATTAAGTATCTTTTGTTGATCTTTTGATCATGGATGATCTATTCATCAAAAGTTTACATTTATTACTCTAAATACTATTTAGACTCCTAAAAAAAAGACATTCAATTTCTTAAAATTATAATAAAGCAAATTACTTCTAAATCAAAAACTGGATTTACAATCTCTCCATTTTCCCAAACAAGGTGTAAAATTCTTTAAATTTTTTTAGGAATTATTGTATATCTTTCTTGAGTTTTTTGGAGAGAAACAACTCTAATTTTGCTCTATCCTTCTATCTTTTCTTCAGGCAATGCAATAATGTCTGCTACAGGTACTGATTAAGATTCAACCCAAACTCTATATACAGCCTTCCTGCCTGGCAAAGTTGACTTTGCTATATCCTCAGAGAATTTTAGTTTAGCTAATTCATTTACTTCAACAAGCTTGTAAACTATTCCCATATTAGGTTAACTCTTGCAAGTGACAATCTCTGTTCCAATTGCAAAAATATCAATTGCATTTCCCTATTAGTTAAAATTATTTGAGTTACTTCATAAGCAAAAAATTTATAAATACCCTCATATTATACTATTTTATTTTGCTCTCATTAATACTGTCAGAAGCCATAATTTTGATAAATGATAAATCTTTCTGAACTACAAGGCCGGCATTATCTATAATTTGTCTTGCAGCACTTTAAATAAAAATTTTAAATAAAGCACTTTTTTATATATTTTATTACATTGAAAGTAAGTCTAATTCTCCAGAATCTAAACGAACACCTATAGGCTAATAGCCAGCATCTATTAAAGCCAAAGCTACTGCAAGGAAATTTGGAACTCCAGATTTTAAAGAATCAAAACTATCAACCAGACAAATAAATTTATGAGGAAAACTTTTAGAAAAAGCAATGAAGGAAGATAATTCGCTATCACTAGTTTTTGAGAACTTTATAAAAAAATGAATTTATATTTATGAAATTTTTATATAAAACCTAATAGTAATTACTTTTAAGACTTATCTATAGTAGAGAGCTTTTTATTTTATGTTAACTCCATTAAGAAGAAAATCGTGTACTTCATCTAATGAAGTATATGAAGTTACATATGAGTGAGACATAGTACTAGAGACTGGAATATCGTATTTGCTACTTGCTAATAGGTTGCTTGTTTCATTAAATCCTCCCATATATGCATATCTAAGTTAAAAACATGTTGAATTATTTCTTATTGTTATAATTATTTTGAATTCACCTTGATGCTACCAAAGCTGCACCAGGACTTTGTGCTCTTCTTAAACCAAACTCTAAAAGTGTTTTATTTCCTGCTACTTTTCTCATACGAGCAGCATTTGTTGCTACTAGAGTTGGAAAACTTGTTAATGCAATTAATGGACTTTCTAAGATAAGCAGTAAGCTAAGAGGTCCTTCGATTTAAATTAGTGGTTCTTTAGGAAAAACTAAACTACCTTCATTCATAGCTATATTATAATAAAAAGTTAGCAAATTGAAATATTAAATAAATTGTTTTATACTATAAAGCTTAACTTATTTGCAATCTAAAGTTTTAAGCCAATCAAAAAACTCTTCTTTAGTGTGAGGAGGCATAATCTTTCTTTAGTTGAATAATTAAATAAAAGTGTTTTCTATTTTTAAAGTAATTTAGTTAATTTACCTCATATATTCAATATGCTCATCAGTGATTTTAAAATATTTTAGAAAAGAAATAACTTCTTCAACTCCTGCGAACACAGTATACTATTCATTTATTTTATATTTATTATTCACATTAAAAACGAACAATTTTTTATAGCCTTAATTCTATAGATGCAATTTGTTAAATGATTTTTTCTTGTATTAAATTACATTTTTATTTTTCAAAAATGATAATAGAATAATAATTTTATCAAATTTGCATAAAAATCAAATAAAGATTGCTAAACTGACTAAAAATTTTTAAAAGGGTTTGAGAATTCTTCTTTTAAATTCTAAATAAAATTATTTTTATTAAACAGCTTGATGCATAATGTTAATGTAATACCTCTCCTTAGAATGGGTTAACTCTAAAAAATAATTCAAAAACAGCTTTATCATTATGTTTGTTATTTTCAAAGTGAGAGTAAGCCATTGTAAACTAATACTCATCTGATAAGAGAGGTACAGCTAGATCAGTTTACTTGGATTTCTCTATTCTGTCATAGTAGAATTTACCATCTCTTTTAACTTATATTTTAAAATAAAAAGAATCAAAAAATAAATGAAAATATAAAATGCTGAAATCTCCAGAATTTTTTTATTACTTTAAGTATTCATACATTTGTTAGGATCTTCATAATTTGAACACTATGAAGTATCTAAACAGAGAACATGTTGCTAAAATAAGAACAAGTATATTAAAAATATTTTAAGACTATTAGATTTTAAACTCAAATTTTTCATTAATCTAACTAAATACGCTTTTAATTAATTTTTTATTAATTTCTAATAAAATATTAAATTTTATCAATTTGACAAAAAACACTTTTATTAAACATAATCTTTTAATATAATTAATTACTTCTTTGTTAAGTTAAGCAAATTAGCACTAAAAAAAGAAAGTTACGAAGAAAAAAAGAAGTAATTCATCTATCCTTTTTTTATGATTTAGATGGTATCTTTACAATATTATAAAAAACTTTAATCTATTTCAATTTATAGCTATGAATGCTATATTGAAGAATCAAAATATCTTTCGTTCATATTTCAACAAAATTTTTAAAAGTTTTAGCAAAGTAGAATGTTATTAGTAATTTAGATTTACGAATAAAAAATGAATAAGCTCTATCAAGTAAAAGTATGAAAAATTCTTTAATTTCTAACAATTAAAAATGAACAAAACAGTATTTGTAAATATCAGCTTATAAAATGTCATTTAACTATAAAATATTTTTCTAGTTTTATTTTCACTATTTTTTTTATTTGGTTAAGTTATCCTTTGTCTTTAGCAATAAACTTATTATTATTGCTAAACAAGCTCCAAATAAAGTACTAGCTAAATAAAATCTGAATGAGTAATGGTCATATCTTCTTTAATGCATTTTATTTATTATTTAGATGCTTTCAGATGACTTATGTAAAGTATTAATTAATGCCTTTTATATTAAAAAAAGCATAAATTTTATGAATTTTTTAAAAGAAAAATTACAATTAGTTCATTCCTTTTCATATATTTAACTCTCTCATCTGAATTATCAGCAAATATGATATTCATAGCAAGAGATATACCCTATACTTAAATTTTTGCAAACAATTTGCATTTTTCACAAGAAACGCAATCCATTAACTGAGCAATATTTTTAACATATTTTTAATAATTCCTCTTTATCTCAACCTAAAATTCATTTATTATTAATAAAGTTATAAAATATACAAATACTTTACTGAATCTTGGTCTTTGAAAAGATTTACATCAAATTACAACACTCTATTTTAGGAAGTAATTTGAGATATAAACCCCTTTATTAATTAAACAACTTCTTTATCACTTTCTAAATCTCCTGTCTTGTATGGGAAATTCACAAAAACTTCTGAAGATTTTTATACAGCCCTAAGGAGGAATTCATAATAAAATAGTAAATTTTTTATTCTGTCTTCATAATTTCCAACTTTTTCAAAATAAAACTCCCAGCTAGGGTTTAGCTTAGCCTCTTCTTTTGAAAGATCTTAATAAAATTCACAAATGTGACTACTAATACTGGCATGAAAGCCACTAATAATAGAATTAAGTACCATCTTTTCAGAACTCAATTATTGTCCTATTATTAAAAATATTATTTACGTGTATTTTACTATTAGTTTTTTCAAAATAAAAATAAAAAAACCTTAAAAGCAGTCTTCTGTGTAAATAATTTTCCATATATTAGGCTCTTTGTTAGCAGTATACCCTTCAATATTCTCAACCAAATCAACATATTCGCCATCTTTGAAATCATTTTCTTAATTTAAAGACCAATACCAGTCATATTTTTCCTTTTGTGTAGTTTCATCTTCATAATCATTGTTTTTAATATAGCATTCATTTTAATCTTCTTTTCTCCATTCTAATGGTATCTTTATAAGTAAAAACATAATAAATATAAAAAAGTATAAATATATATTTACATCCTCTTGCTCACATTTACAAATACTGCAGCTTTTATTCTTGCAAACAGCATGCTCTTCTTACTATTTAAAGTACAAGCATTATTAATCTTTAGGAACCTTAATCGTCCTATAAAATTTCTGTTACTGTTTTATTAGCAATCAAAAAATAAAAATTTAAAATTGGGAAAAACAA